>NW_026652277.1:128104182-128490790 GCF_009828535.3 Hylobates moloch | reverse complement strand
TTTTTTTTTTTTTTTTTTTTTTTTTTTTTTGGAGACAGAGTCTTGCTCTGTTGCCCAGGCTGGAGTGCAGTGGCACCATCTTGACTCACTGCAACCTCCGCCTCCCGGGTTCAAGCGATTCTCCTGCCTCAGCCTCCCGAGTAGCTGGGACTACAGGCACCCACCACCATGCCTGGCTAATTTTTGTATTTTTAGTAGAGATTGGGTTTCACCATATTGGCCAGGCTGGTCTCGAACTCCTGACCTCCGGTGATCCACCTGCCTCGGCCTCCCAGAGTGCCAGGATTAGAGGCGTGAGTCACCGTGCCTGGCCCATTGTGCTGTGTATTTAATCTATTTATATTAATTTATTCTTTGTGGAAACTGTGTTTATATTTGTAAGTAGACATTCTATGAGATTCAGAAGAGTTAAGCAACTTGCCTTATGTCTTAACTGCTACTACTAAGACAGGATTCAAACTCAGCCTCTGATTCTAAAACCTGTATTTTTTGCATTTTACTTACTGCCTCACTGTCATTTCAGCTGGGTGGCAATGGGGAACATTGGCCTCCCTGGAGCTTACGACTGGTAA
Organism: Hylobates moloch; assembly: GCF_009828535.3. Classification (NCBI taxonomy): domain Eukaryota; kingdom Metazoa; phylum Chordata; class Mammalia; order Primates; family Hylobatidae; genus Hylobates; species Hylobates moloch. Next base: position 128,490,218 of record NW_026652277.1, on the reverse strand, counting down.
CCAAGAAGTGTCACTAAAGTAAAATGAAGCAGAAAATTTAGGGCCATCTTGAACCAGAGCTGTGTTAGTCTGTACAGACCCCTTTTCAGAGTATGAGTGCCACCTGCTGGAAGGTTATGATGAACCTGATGTGTTTATAAAGAGCAGCTTCCAAAAGGCCTGTCATAGGTGTGAAAGTGTCAACTTTCAAATACTAATTCTTAAATTACAGTTTTAGGAGTACTGGAACATTTTGGAATTAGGCAAATCTCCTATTTGCCATAAAACACACTACTTCATTTACCTTCAGTTCTTTGGGAAGGGGAAAGAGGTGTTAAGACATTTTAAAAAATGATACTCAGTGCTTTCTGAAATAAAGTCGGTGATACTGTTCTCACCAAGGGGAAAGATTGATGGTCAAATGAATCACACTGTTACTTAAAAGAGATCAAACAAGAATAGAAAATTGGATTTGAGATAAGTGAGTTATTGAAGTATAAGAGGACCTTTCCATTCAGAATACCCTTGAAAAAGGAGTCAGGGACCCATGGGGGCATCATAGACTTGGAGAACAGAAAGTGAAAAGGGAAGAAAGATGTATAGATAAAAATACGAATGGATTCTGGAATTTTTAGTCTAGTACAGACTCTCTAAATTGAGTCAGGATCTAGAGAAAGTTTAGAGTTCTAACTGTAGATTATTTTACGTTTAGGACAGTGAAAAGTGGACGTTTTAAAAATAGCTACTTACATGCTTTGAAAGGGGCTCAGATAAAATATTGGCATGTTCATTGAACATTAGTCTCCGGTGGGATCATGTTACTATGCTGTGAGTATCTGGCATGGAAGATGCTATCATGTAATGTGAGACACAGGAAAATCATGGTCTACTTAATTGCTGTTTAAGTATGATTACACATATTTGTAGTTGTATGATGTCATGTTGAACAAATATTTGTTAGATAAGAGATTAAAGCCTGTTGGTAAAATCTGATTTTGCCAAGAGATGGGGAAAGTACAAGTATGGCCATCTCCTTCTTTCACTCTGTCTCTTCTCAGATAACCACATAAAAAGAAGCTGAGATAGTATGATAGTGTCTCATTTTGGTAGGTGGATTTCTGGAAAGTTCTGTCTTTTGGTGTGTGTATGTATTTGTTTTTAAATTATAAGAGTAATGCTCATTGAAGAAAACTTGTAAAATAGAAAAAATAGAAATATAAATTATGCATAATCTCACACCCAGAAATAACTATTGTTAATGTTTTGGCATATTTCTGTTTCTTTTTTGTTTTTTTTGAGACAGAATCTCACTCTGGCGCCCAGGCGGAAGTGCAGTGGTGCGATCTCGGCTCACTGCAATCTCTGCCTCCCAGGTTCAAGCAATTGCCCTGCCTTAGTCCCTCGAGTAGCTGGGACTACAGGTGTGCGGTACCACACTCGGCTGATTTTTGTATTTTTAGTAGAGACGCGGTTTCATCATGTTGGCCAGTCCGGTCTTGAACTCCTGACCTCAAGACATCAAGTGATCTGCCTGCTTTGGCCTCCCAAAGTGCTGGGATTACAGGTGTGAGCCACACGCCCAGCCTATTTTCTGTTATTTATATATCTTCATATTTTATTTCATATATATTTATTTGTTTGTTTGTTTGTTTGTTTGTTTATTTTGAGACAGAGTCTCACTCTGTTGCCTAGGCTGGAGTGCAGTAGGACGATCTCTGCTCACTGCAACCTCTGCTTCCCAGGTTCAAGCGATTCTCCTGCCTCAGCCTCCTGAATAGATGGGATTCCTGGCATGTACCACCACACCTGGCTAATTTTTGTATTTTTAGTAGAGACGGGGTTTTGCCATGTTGTCCAGGCTGGCCTCGAACTCCTGGCTTCAAGTGATCTGTCCAACTCGGCCTCCCAAAGTGCTGGGATTACAGGTGTGAGCTACTGCACCCAGCCTGTGGTCCTTTTACATTTTATCACAATGTTATAGTCTTTCCTCGAGTAATTAAAATATTTTAGTATATATATTTGAGGCTACAATATGTGGCTATTTACCATAATTTACTTGTCAGTTTTCTTATTATTGAACATTTAGGTTGTTTACTGTTGTTCATGTGTTTCTTTCAGTAAACAGCAGTAGAAAAGTTAACTTCTTTGTTTTTTTTCAGTAAATAGAGGTAGTGAATACACTCTTGTGTGATGTTTATCTAGAGCCTAGCATTTTCTTAGTAAACTGGCCTTGGACATAACTACTAATAAGGTTAATGTCTGCTTCACTTGTGTTCCCCTGTGTCCCCGGTTCCTTTGTGTTATTTTCTTTTTTTTTATTATTATTATACTTTAAGTTCTAGGGTACATGTGCACAATGTGCAGGTTTGTTAAATATGTATCCATGTGCCATGTTGGTGTGCTGCACCCATTAACTCGTCATTTAGCATTAGGTATATCTCCTAATGCTGTCCCTCCCCCCTCCCCCCACCCCACAACAGTCCCCAGAGTGTGATGTTCCCCTTCCTGTGTCCATGTGTTCTCATTGTTCAATTCCCACCTATGAGTGAGAACATGCGGTGTTTGGTTTTTTGTCCTTGCGATGTGTTATTTTCTTTAGGATTTTGTAGCACTTATGGTGCTCACAGCCCTTTCAGGAAACACCCTCATAGCACTCCTTTGCTCTTCGAATTATACACCAGGTTAAAGATCCCATCCTGAGATATTCAGAGCTGTGTTCCTGCTCTTTACCTCAAGCCAGGACTCTTATTCTTCTGGTAGAGTAGGTGCTAATTTAAAGAAGTCTTCCTTTTTAAGCCTAAAGTAAATGGAGCTTGTGGAGGGTTAGCGTCCCTGGAATAATTATTTTAGATATTGTCTATTCAATTTGTTGAAAACAAAATCATTTAAAACACCTTTTTAAAAAGAATAACTCATGAAAGGGTAGCAAAGTTTTATTAGGTTACAGGTCGTTACTAGTTATTTTGTGAATAAGAACCAGTTAAGTTCAGTAGATTTATTTGACAAATATTTATTGAAAGTTTATTATGTGCTAGGTACCATTTTATGCATTGGAGATATAAAATCAACAAAAACCTTTGCCTTCATGGAGCTTATATGTTAGTGGAGAGAGACAGACAATAAATAACATACAAACAGTTTCATGTCCATTTAATAGCTTCATGTCAAACAGTAAACAGCTTCTTGTCAGTTCAAGTGACATATTTCTGTACAATGAGTATTAAATGATTGTTTTCAAAAAAGGTAAAATTATGACTGTGATACAGGTATAAGATGACCACATTTTAATGATTTTTATTTAACTTTCTTTTTAAAAATTTTTAAAAATTTTTTTAGAGACAGAGTTTCGCTCTTGTTGCCCAGGCTGGAGTGCAATGGTGCGATCTTGGCTCACTGCAACCTCCACCTCCCGGGTTCAAGTGATTCTCCTGCCTCGGCCTCCTGAATAGCTGGGATTATAGGCACCCACCACCACGCCTGGCTAGTTTTTGTATTTTTAGTAGAGATGGTGTTTCACCATGTTGGCCAGTCTGGTCTCAAACCCCTGACCTCAGGTGATCTGCCCTCCTTGGCCTCCCAAAGTGCTGGGATTACAGGCATGAGCCACTGTACCTGGCCCTCTTTTTTTTTTTTTTTTTTTTAAAGAGACAGGGTCTCACTCTGTCACCCAGGCTGGAGGGCAGTGGTACGATCATAACTCACTGCAGCCTTGAACTCGTGGGCTCAAGCGGTCCTCGCACCTCAGCCTCCCTAGTAGCTGGGACTACAGGCCTGCACCACCGTGCCTGGATAATTTAATTTAATTTATTTTTTTGTAGAGACAGGGCTCTTGCTGTGTGACCAGACTAGTCTCAAACTCCTGGCCTTAAGTCATCCTCCTGCCTTGACCTCCCAAAATGCTGGAATTACAAGTGTGAGCCACTACATCCAGCTTATTTAACTTTTTGAATGAAGGAACCAAGCTGATATTATAGCCCATTCAAAGGAGAAACTTTAAAACGGATACATGTACAGATCAGGAATATTGAAATGGATATGCAAATTGAGGCGAAACCAGATTCTTCCACTATTGGGGAGGGAAGTCAGTGAACCTCTACTGGACAGCACAGAATTTGTATGCTTATAGTTGAGAATTATTCTGCATCATTATCAGTTATGTGTAATGTACAGAGTTGTAAAATAGCTTCTATAGAATCAGAATCAGGTAACTGAAAGGATGTGCCCCTAACAATGCACTTTTTTCTATTGAATTACAAATAATTTTTCTACCTGAGTTACTAGAAAGCTTTTGATTTTCAACACTTTCTTTAGAATTGTAGATAAGGGATATAGAGTTATGGTATGTTTGAAAGTGTTAGTACTTGCAGAAAGGTAAAGTGCAGAATGGTGGTTACGATTTTAAATAGAAAGGCTAGGGAAGACTCACCGAGGAGGGAAAAGAGTTAAAGTAGATGAGGTTTTTGCCCGAGTAACTGCAATGATGGAGTTGCTATTAACTGAGGCCGGGGAAGAGCAGTGGGAATAGAGGGTACTGGAGGTACTGGAATAGAGGGTAGTGGAGGTAGAGAGTGCGACCTCAGTTTTGGCCTTTAGACATTCAGATGGAGCTCTTGAGACAGCTGGATACACATAGCTGGAGTTCAGGGGAGATGGGTGGACTAGAGGTAAACATTTGGGAGTTAATGCATATGGGTGACATTGAAAGCCCGCGGACTAGATGAGATCACTTAAAGAGCCCTTTCAGTGTGTCAGGCATTGTGCTAGTCCCTAGGAATATAGAAATAAATTTTAAAATGTCTTTCTGGGCTAGTGTGGTGGCTCACACCTGGAATCCTAACATGTTGGGAGGCCAAGGCAGGAGGATCACTTGAAGCCAGAAGCTCAAGACTAGCCTGGACAACAAAGTGATACCCCATTTCTACAAAAAAAAATAAAAAAAATAGCTGGGCATAGTGGCTCACACCTGTAGTCTCAGCTACTGAGGCTAAGGCAGGAGGATGGCTTGAGCCCAGGAGTTTGAGGCTGCAGTGAGCTATGATCGTGCCACTGTGCTCCAGCCTAGGAGACAAAGTGAGATCTTGTCTGAAAATAAATAAGTTAGTAAGTAAAAATTGTCTTTGTCTTCAAGAACCTTATGGTCTAATGCAGGAGGAGGGCAGGGAAGAGATGCAAACAGTTAAAACATTATAAGATACTCTAATATAATTCAGTGAGGCCAAATCTAAGAGTCATCAAATATGTACAGAAGGTAAACAAAGGGTGGTACCTTTTCTAACAGCTGGCTTCTCCACTGACCCATTCACCCTACCATGTTGCCAGTGATACTAGAGAACCTCAATGGTGACACTTATTCTTCTTTTTTCTTTTTTTAATATTGAGATGGAGTCTGTCTCTGCTGCCCAGCCTGGAGTGCAGTGACGCGATCTCGGCTCACTGCAAGCTCCGCCTCCCGGGTTCATGCCATTCTCCTGCCTCAGCCTCCTGAGTAGCTGGGACTACAGGCGCCCGCCACCATGCCAAGCTAATTTTTTTTTGTACTTTTTTTTTTTTTTTTTTTTTTTGAGACGGAGTCTCGCTCTGTCGCCCAGGCTGGAGTGCAGTGGCGCAATCTCGGCTCACTGCAAGCTCCGCCTCCCGGGTTGACGCCATTCTCCTGCCTCAGCCTCTCCGAGTAGCTGGGACTACAGGCGCCCGCCACCACGCCCGGCTAATTTTTTGTATTTTTAGTAGAGACGGGGTTTCATTGTGGTCTCGATCTCCTGACCTCGTGATCTGCCCGCCTCGGCCTCCCAAAGTGCTGGGATTACAAGCGTGAGCCACCGCGCCCGGCCTTTTTTTTTGTATTTTTAATAGAGACGGGGTTTCACCATGTTAGCCAGAATGGTCTCGATCTCCTGACCTCGCGATCCACCCGCCTCGGCCTCCCAAAGTGCTGGAATTACAGGTGTGAGCCACTGCACCCGGCCAATGGTGACACTTCTGCATGGCTTACAAGGCTCCTTGTATATGGTCTTTGCCTCATCTCTTGCTTTGATTCCTTAGACCTGTTCACAGTGACAGATGATCAGTTAAGGATTTTTGAAATACCATTCCTGGCTGCAGAGTGAAAGGTGAATTACAAGAAGTAACACAATAGATATAGGTAACATTAGTTTGCTATTTCTTTGCCTCAGTCTGCCTTCATGTGATATTTAGTGACTTATAGAAACCCATAGGGTAGAAAAAGCATAAGAGGTACACAGAAATAGAAAGTGCATATTGATGTTCTAGAAAATGCAAATTTGGGGATTAGGGAAGAATTTCTAGTAAGTGCATGTAGTTGTAAACTTTACTCTCTTCCCTCTTACACAGGCAGACTTTAGAGATACTGCAAGTTTGGTTCCAGACCACTGCAGTAAAGCGAATATTGTAATAAAGCAAGTCACTCAAATTTTTTGGTTTCCCAGTAAAGTCATATTTATTATACTGTAGTTTACAGTATAAACATACACTGCTATAAGTGTCCAGTAGCATTATGTATAAAAATGTATATATCTTAATTAAAAAATACGTTATTGCTCAAAGGTGCTAATGATTATCTGAGCCTTCAGTGAGTCATAATCTTTCTGCTGGTGGATGGTCTTGCGTCAGTATTGATGGCTGCTAACTGATCAGAGTGGTGGTTGCTGAAGGCTGGGGGGGCAATTTCTTAAAATAAGACAGTAATACAGTTTGCTGCATCAATGAACTCTTCCCTTCTTGAAAGATTTCTCTGTAACATGCAATGCTATTTGATAGCATTTTACCCATATTAGAACTTCTTTCAAAATTTGAGTCAGTCCCCTCAAACCCTGCCACTACTTTACCAACTAAGTTTATGTAATATTCCAAATTATTTGTTGTTATTTCAGTGGTGTTCACAGCATCTTCACCAGGAGTAGATTCTATCTTAAGAAATCACTTTCTTTGCCCATCCATAAGAAGCAGCTCCTTATCCAAACCTGTTTGATCATGAGATGGCAGCTATTCAGTTAATCCTCAAACTCTACTTCTAATTGTTGTTCTCTTGTTATTGCTACCACATCTCATTTACTTCCTCCACTGATATCTTGAACCCCTCAAAATTATCCATGAGGGTTGGAATCAACTTTTCCACATTCCTGTTAATGTTGATGCCTTGACCTCCTTGAAGGAATCATGAATGTTTTTAATGGCATCTAGAATGGTGAATCCTCTCCACAAGGTTTTCAGTTTACTTTGCCCAGATCCATCCGAGGAATCACAATCTATGGCAGCTATAGCTTCATGAAATGTATTTGTTAAAGAATAAGACTTGGAAGTCAAAATGACTTCTTGATTCATGGGCTGCAGAATGGATGTTAGGTTAGCAATCATGAAAACAGCATTAATCTTGTACATCTCAATCAGAGCTTTTGGGTGACTAGGTGCATTGTTAATGGGCAGTAATCTTTCGAAAGGAATCTTTTTTCTAGGTAGTCCGTCCCAATAGTGGGCTTAAAATGTTCGGTAATCCGTGCTGTCAACAGATGTGCTGTCATCTAGGCTTTGTTGTTACATTTATGGAGCACAGGTAGAGTAGATTTAGCATAATTCTTTTTTTTTTTTTGAGATGGAGTCTCGTTCTTGTTGCCCAGGCTGGAGTGCAATGGCACGATCTCGGCTCACCACAACCTCTGCCTCCCAGGTTCAGGTGATTCTCCTGCCTCAGCCTCCTGAGTAGCTGGGATTACAGGCATGTGCCACCACACCTGGCTAGTTTTGTATTTTTAGTAGAGACGGGGTTTCTCCATGTTGGTCAGGCTGGTCTCGAACTCCTGACCTCAGGTGATTCACCCGCATCGGCCTCTCAAAGTGCTGGGATTACAGGCGTGAGCCACTCTACCCGGCCATTTAGCATAATTCTTAAGGGTCCTAAGATTTTCAGAATGGTAAATGAGCATTGGCTTCAACTTCAAATCACCAGTTGCATTAAACCCTAGTAAGATAGTCAGCCTGTCCTTTGAAGCTTTGAAACCAGGCGTTGACTTCTCTCTAGCTATGAAAGTCCTACATGGCATCTGTTTCCAACAGAATTCTCTTTTGTCTACATTGAACATCTGTTTTTTGTAGCCATCTTCATCAATGATCTTAGCTAGATCTTTTGGATAACTTGCTGTATCACCTTGCATTTTTATGTTATAGAGGTGACTTCTTTCCTTAAGCCTCATGAACCAACCTCTGTTAGCTTCAACCTTTTCTTCTGCAGCTTCCCCACCTCTCTCAGCCTTCACAGATTAAAGAGAATTAGGGCCTTGTTCTGGATTAGGCTTTGTCTTTTTTTTTTTTTTTTGAGACAGAGTCTCGCTGTGTCGCCCGGGCTGGAGTACATTGGCGTAATGTCGGCTCACTGCAACCTCCGCCTCCTGGGTTCAAGTGATTCTCCTGCCTCAGCCTCTCGAGTAGCTGGCATTACAGGTACCCGCCACTATGCCCAGCTAATTTTTTGTATTTTTAGTAGAGACAGGGTTTCACCATGTTCGTTGGGCTGGTCTTGAACTCCTGACCTTGTGATTCACCTACTTCGGCCTCCCAAAGTGCTGGGATTACAGGCGTGAGCCACCGCGCCCAGCCAGCTTTGTCTTAAGGTAATGTTGCAGCTAGTTTAATCTTCTATCCAGATCACTAAAACTTTCTCCCTATCCACAATAAGGCTGTTTTGCTTTCTTATCTTTGTGTGTTTTAATTTCCTTCAAGAACTTTTTCTTTGCATTCACAACTTGGCTAACTGGTGCAAGAGGCCTAGCTTTCAGCCTGTTTTAACTTTCAGTGTGCCTTCCTCAGTAAGCTCAATCATTCTAGCTTTTGATTTAAAGCAAGAGATATGTGAGATTCTTCCTTTCACTTGAACAGTTAGAGGCCATTGTAGTTTTATTAGTTGGCCTGATTTCGGTATTACTGTTTCTCAGACAATAGAGAGGCCCGAAGAGAGGGAGAAAGATGGGGGAACAGCTGGTGGGTGAGGCAATCAGAACACACACAACATTTATAGATTAAGTTTGCCATCTTATGTGGGTGCAATTTGTGATGCCTCAAAACAATTACAATAGTAACATCAAAGATCACTGATCACAGATCACTGTAACAGATATAATACTGAAAAAGTTTGGTTTTTTTTTTTTTTTTTTTTTTTGAGACAGAATCTCGTTCTGTCACCCAGGCTGGAGTGCAGTGGCGCGATCTCGGCTCACTGCAAGCTCCGCCTCCCGGGTTCACGCCATTCTCCTGTCTCAGCCTCTCCGAGTAGCTGGGACTACAGGTGCCCGCCACCACGCCCAGCTAATTTTTTGTATTTTTTAGTAGAGATGGGGTTTCACCGTGGTCTCGATCTCCTGACCTCGTGATCTGCCCGCCTCGGCCTCCCAAAGTGCTGGGATTACAAGCGTGAGCCACCGCGCCCGGCCTGAAAAAGTTTTAAATGTTGTAAGAATTACCAAATGTGACACAGAGACATTAAGTGAGCTTCATGCTGTTGGAAAAATGGTGCCAGTAGACTTGGTTGATGCAGGGTTGCCACAAACCTTCTACTTGGGAGAAACACAGTATCTGTGAAGCAACAAAGTAACTATCTGTATGACATATGGAAAGGAGACCTAGGCCAGGCACAGTGGTTTACACCTGTAATCCCAGCACTTTGGGAGGCTGAAGTGGGAGGATTGCTTAAGGCCAGGAGTTTGAGACTAGCCTGGACAACATAGTGAGACTCTATCTCTACAAAAAAAGTTTTTTTTACAAAAATGACCTATATGGTGGTTCCTCCAAAAATTAAACATAGAATTACCATAGGATCTAGCAATTTCACTTCTGGGTATATATACAAAAGAATTGGAAGTGGGGATTCAAATAGTTATTTATACACCAATATTTAGGGAACATTATTCATAATAACCAAAAGGTAGAAACACCCTAAATGTCTGTTGAGGGGCAAATGGACAAACGGAATGTGGTCTGTACATACAATGTAATAGTATTCAGCTTTAAATAGGAATGAAATTCTCATACATGCTACAACACAAATGAACCTTGAAGACATTATATTATGTGAAAAAAAGGCAGACACAAATGGGCAGACACTGTATTGTTCCACTTATATGAACTACATACCGAGAACAGTCAAATTCATAGAGACATAAATTAGATAATGGTTATCAGGAGCTGGGGGTAGGGGGCAACCTGGAGATACTGTTTAATGGTATAGATTTTCATTTTGGGATGAAAAAGTTCTGGAAATACACAGTGATGATGGTTGTACTTAATCCCACTGAACTAGTATAAGTAGTGGGATTAAGTAAATATACTAAGTATATCTAGTATACTTAAAAATGGTTGAAATGGTAAATTTTACATTATGTATATATTTTACCACATTAAAAAAGTTGATCTAGAAATACCATGCTACTGTAAAAAAGAACAAGAAAGATTATTTTTATTTTTTTCTTTTAAAAAATTTTTCTTTTATGCCAAATCACTTCTCACCTGAAGTGATTAATATTGATATTGTCCTAATATTAAGAGATTTCCAAGATAGAGTAAGGGTAAAAAAACAAAGTGCAGAGCAGTGTGTATATTATGCTATCTTTTGTGTGAACAATGGAGGATAAAATAGATATTCATATTTGTTTTTATTTGCATTAAGAAACATTGCAAGGAAAACAAGCAATTAATAAAAGATGTTACCTCCAGGGAAGCAAGAGGAGTGGTAGTGAGACGTTTCAATATATATCCTTGTATATCCTTTGATTTTTGAACCATATGAATGTATTATCTAGTCAAAACAATTTTTTTAACAGAGGATTTAAAATGAATTTATTCTAGCGGGATCAACAATTGGAAGTCACAGAGAATGTAGTTTTTTAGAAGTGTTGATTAAATATTGCTACTGTGACAACCACTTTCCCAGACAAGCGAGGTCCAGGAATCAGGGATCTGTGCCAATGTTGGGTGTTTCAAGAGCCTGGTTTAGATACAGAAGTGGAGTTTTACTTTCCCATCTACTTCAGGCTGCAAAGAGAACATATTTTGCGTAGGTAATGAAGGCAAACTCTCTACGTTCATCAATATCAAGGAGTCAGAAAGAAGGAGACAGTCATTGTGCCCGGGGTGAAGTCTCTTACCAGAGTCTAAGTGCTTCAAGGCTGGCCATGGCAATGGGGTCATTAAAAACAGGGTTTGCCAGAGCCAGAGACCCTGAAGTGTTCAAAATGGCAAACTCTTTAGATTTTGGGAGGCCAAGGTGGGCATATCATTTGAGGTCAGCAGTTCGAGACCAGCCTGGCCAATATGGTAAAACCCCATCTCTACTAAAAATACAAAAATTAGCCAGGCGTGGTGGTGCACACCTGTAATCCCAGCTACTCAGGAGGTTGAGGCAGGAGAATCGCTTGAACCTTGGAGGAGGAGGTTGCAGTGAGCTGAGATTGTGCCATTGCATTCTAGCCTGGGCAACAGGGCAAGACTCCATCTAAAAAAAAAGTTACTAAAGTTATTAGAATGGGTAAGCAGTTTATTTTTTTCTGCCTCATTGATCTATTTATGTGTCTGTCTTCCTTACCACATTGTGGGAATTGAAGACATGAACTTTAGCTGTAGTGGAAAAAGCATGGACTTTGCAATCAGGCGGATCTATTTAAGTCCAAACCCCTTCTCTTTCTAGCTATTTGACTTTGGTTAAGTTATTTTTATCACACTGAGCTTTGGGTTCTGTGTGCATCATAAAATTGTTCTAAAGATTAAGTGAGAGAAAAACATTTGTATATAATCATCTTGCACATATAAAATATTCAAGGGAAGTTTTGTCTTTCCCTTTTTGCATCTTTCACAGAGCTTTATTAAATTGAATATGTTTCTCTTTACCTATGAAATCTGAACCCTGGTTAAGGACAGCCTGAAGCAGGCATATTTCTAAGGCTTTTACCTTGAGCAATAATGTCATTGTTGCTAAATATTTTATCAAGCAGCTGTCTGTTATGCGCAAAGTGCTGTTTCTGCTTGCTGCTCTGGTCTACCTTTCCTACATATCGTCAGAGCCCAGCTTAAAGCTTTTAATTTGTGAAGTCCTATTTCTTTTTTTCTGTTTACAGGACCTGTTCTCAACTTCAGTTTTTATAAGTGGGCATGACAGTCATTCCCTTATACTCACTACTCTTCAAAAAAAAACCCTCAACCACACACTCTAGGGATAGATAAGTACAGGGATTGTTAAATATCTTTCCTTGTTTTGTCGCATTATTTCTTGAGCACCAATACAGTGCTAGGGTAGATATAAGCAGTATTAATACATGATTCCTGCCTCCCAAGGAACAGTTTCTTTAGTAAAAAAGATATGCATGTATAAAAATGTAATTAATTATTTAATGATATGATATTAACTTTTGTTTACTGTTTTACATTTTACCATTTAAAATCCTATTTTAAAAAACACATTCCTGCTTGCAGTCTCTGACAAGAAAGAAAGTAAAACAAAGCAAAACAAAACCAAACAAAACAAATATACCTAAGCACATAGAAAAAGGATTGGAAAGATATGCACCAAGATGTTGACAGAGCTTATCTCTGAATAGAGGTATTTTGGGTGGTATTTTTTTCTTTCATTTTGCTTACTTGGATTCTCTAGATTTTCAGAAATTTCGTTTTGAAGTTATAAGACATTCATCATTTCCCCCTCCTTGCTAACACAACAGTGACCCCTCTCTTTCTTTTGCATTCAGCTTTTGCGAGAATTGAAGCACCCTAATGTGATCGCGTTGCAGAAGGTGTTCCTTTCTCACAGTGACAGGAAGGTATGGCTGCTGTTTGATTATGCAGAGCATGACTTGTGGGTAAGTATAATCTCACTGTATTTCTAGGATTATTTTATATAGGTATGGAGCATATTTATATAAAATACATATTGTTAATTGTATTTTTACATTTAACAGAAAGGAAAGCTTGCTCTGTTAGCCATATTTCAAAGTCAATATAAACATGAATGTTGATTTTGAAGAATTTAAGCAATAAACTAACATTTTACTGAGAAGATAGTATTTGTAATATTTAGAAATTTTACTTTAGAAAGATTTTAATGAATGGGAGACTATACTTTTTTGGGTGGGGGGGTGAGGGGGGAAGGGAGTTTTGCTCTTGTTGCCCAGGCTGGAGTGCAATAGCACAATCTTGGCTCACCACAACCTCTGCCTCCCAGGTTCAAGCGATTCTCCTGCCTCAGCCTCTTGAGTAGCTGGGATTATAGACATGCACCACCATGCCCGGCTAATTTTGTATTTTTAGTAGAGGTGGGGTTTCTCCATGTTGGTCAGGCTGGTCTCGAACTCCCAACCTCAGGTAATCCGCTCACCTCAGCCTCCCAAAGTGCTGGGATTACAGGCGTGAGCCACCACGCCTGGCGGGAGACTATACTTCTATGAAAGTAATTAATGGCAATTTACTAATACGTGTAGTGAAGATTACTTTAAGGATGTTTTATCAACATATGAAGGAAGCAAAAAATTCTAGTTCCTGTCTTTTCAAATTAGGAATCAGAACATTTAAACACTTTATCTGAGGAACTGCTAAAAGTAACAAACTTCAAATGTGGCAATAAATTCAAATTATGGATAATTAATTTAGCACCACTATGCCTGGCTAATTTTTCAAAAATGTTTTATAGAAACAACGTCTTGCCATCTTGCACAAGCTGGTCTTGAAATCCTGGGGTCAAGTGGTTTTCCTACTTTGGCCTCTCAAACTGTTGAGATTACAGGCATGAACCATTGCACCCAGCCTTTTTTGTTTGTTTGTTTGTTTGTTTGAGACAGGGTCTCACTCTATCGCCCAGGCTGGAGTGCAATGGCACAGTTATGGTTCATTGCAGCTTTGACCTCCTGGGCTCAAGCGATCCTCCTGCCTCAGCCTCCCAAGTAGCTAGGACCACAGGTGCATGACCACACCTGACTAATAAATTTTGATTTAATATAATGTGGTTTGTCATCTATATAAGTTATAAATCTGTTGAGGAATAAGTTTAACAGACTCAGGTCTTAAAGAAACTTTCAGAGTGTATGCTATTATAGCAGATATGGACAAGAATTTCCAGTGTGTGTTTTTTTTTCAATTCTTTTCATGGATATTCACAGACATTGTATTTTCCCCATTTTTCTATATTCCCCTATGTGTCAACCAAGGCTTACTTGATAGTGTATGTACTTTACTTTGAACATCAGTGAGGTGATGAAAGAAGATGATGTAGTACATTGGAATAGTCAGGTCCTGTAGAACTGTACTGTCCAATACCATATTTCAAAATAAATATAATCATAAATGTTGATTTTAAAGAATTTAAGCAATAAACTGACATTTTACTGATAAGATAGTATTTGTAATATTTAGAAAATTCACTTCAGAAGTATCTGAACTGCACACATTGATTTTACCTGTTTCTTCTTTTTTTTGAGACGGAGTTTCGCTTTTATTGTTCAGGCTGGAGTGCACTGATGCAGTCTCAGCTCACTGCAGCCTCCACCTCCTGGTTTCAAGCGATTCTCCTGCCTCAGCCTCCTGTGTAGCTGGGATTACAGGCATACGCCACTACGCCCAGCTAATTTTGTGTTTTTAGTAGAGACGGAGTTTCACCATGTTGGTCAGGCTGGTCTTGAGCTCCTGACCCCAGGTAATCCACCTGCCTAGGCCTCCCAAAGTGCTGGGATTACAGGTGTGAGCCACCACACCCAGCCTCTTTTTTAATGTAGCTGTTAAAAAGTGGAAAGTTATACATGTGGCTCCCGTATATTTCTACTAGAAATCACTGCTATAGTATAAACTCTAATTTTCTGTTATTTCTTAAAATCAAATCAATGTTATTACTGAACAGTTTATAAAAATAAGAAAGCTGTATAAATAGCTTAATAATTTTACATACCATTTGGTCATCTTAAAGTTACTGGAGCACTATTGACAGTTTCATCAGTATTGTTTGCATAGGATTTTGATGGTCCTCAGTGTCCATTTTATGTTTTGGACAGAGGCAGGGGTGGGGTGGGGTGGGGATGGAGGTGGAGGTGGGAGCACTGCTCGGGCAGGTAGCATTTTTTCCCTTTCAGTACAATGTTTTTATAACCCACAATATAACATGTGGATATAAAAATTTGAATATGGGGCCAGGTGCGGTGGCTCACGCCTGTAATCCCAGCACTTTGGGAGGCTGAGGTGGACGGATCACGAGGTCAGGAGATTGAGACCATCCTGGCTAACATGGTGAAACCCTGTCTCTACTAAAAATACAAAAAATTAGCCAGGCATGGTAGCGGGCGCCTGTAGTCCAGCTACTCGGGAGGCTAAGGCAGGAGAATGGAGTGAACCCAGGAGGCGGAGCTTGCAGTGAGCCAAGATCACACCACTGCACTCCAGCCTGGGCGACAGAGCGAGACTCCGTCTCAAAAAAAAAAAAAAAAAAAAAAAAAAAAATTTGAATATGATGACCCAGTTGTATTTATTTCAGTGGGATTGAATTTCCTATTTTTTCTCTCTCCTTTTTAGCAATTTCATATTTAACATTAACTCCCAGGAATGTATTCTAATTTATTCTGTGCCAAACAAAGATGAAACTTTTCCAATAATTCAAATATACACCTGATCAGTGATGTTACCCAAGTGTACTAAGTGCTAACTTTTTATAGAAAATGAAGATTTACAATCTTTCTTTCTTTTTTTAATCTTTTATTCTTTCAGTAGAGAATATAATACTCCTCTTAGGCAGCTGTTTCAATATCAGTCCTTTTTACCTTTTGGTCCTATTTAATGAAAATCTTAATGGTTTCAGTAAATTTAGTCATTATAACCCCTCATCAACATGATCACATTCATCCTCAAAATAAATTCAGTTTTGGTTGAACTTATTGTTCAGATTATTTTTCTTTGTGTCATTATTAGTCTTTAATAAGTAATTTTAAAATATAGAGCATTTATTACAACATTGATTGTGTTTTATTGGCATAGATATTAGCAAAGACGATATTATTATTTTTTTTAATTTTTAGCATATTATTAAGTTTCACCGTGCATCAAAAGCAAACAAAAAGCCCATGCAGTTGCCAAGATCTATGGTTAAATCCTTACTTTACCAGATTCTTGATGGTATCCATTACCTCCATGCAAACTGGGTGCTTCACAGAGACTTGGTAAGTATTTTTCTTTTAAATTCATCAATATGTTTTTCCCTCCTCTTTTAAAAAATATATTTTCTTCTTGGTACTATTATAATAAAACATTAATTATAGAAAAACTTGAAAATATACATAAGCAAAAAAGAAGATAAAAATCACCCATAAACCTATAATCAAAAGGTTAATATTATTTAACATTTGGTATATATCATTCCATTATATTTATGCATAGCTGTAAAATATCAGTGTGACTTTGAACAAATGATTACTATACAATTTTAATGGAGTAGTCACATGTGAAACATGCACATTTCAATCCAATTTGTTCTTCATATTATTGCTCATCATTAGTAAAAACGTAATTAATACTGAGTTCTCATTTTTCTTTCCCTTAAGATCTAAACTGAAATAATGACATTGCATATAGTAAAAAGAATGTTATCAATATTAATAAATGAATAAATAAATCTAACAGGTGGTATATACTTATTAGGCAAATTAGCTGCAATTTAGTGTTTGATTTTACTTTTTTATTCAGTATACATGTAACCATCATTTACTGATATCAAATTATATTGCTAGGTATTCATCTTTACATTGTTGTTAGTTTATGTTGTTGCAAGTTTCTTTTGTTTGTTCTTAAGAAGATATGGTTATGGAATAGCTGTAATCCTCATTTTCTCCTCAGTTTATCATTGGAGGTTTTATTTTGCCCCCACAGAGTGATTTCATGATCTTTTGTTTCTTAGGCTTTTGAGAATTCTCGGGATATGGTAGGGATACATCTAGGTAAATTCTATTTTATAAACCGATGAGCAGCGTTTATTGACGAAAGGATCTAGTTAGTATCCCTTGGGACCTTGTCAGTCAGGGCTACTCATCTGACTTGACCATTCTTGCTGTGACATTGTATAAATTGGGGTTAAATGATAGTGACCACAAAAGATGCATTTACCATATTAATGGAAGCATTTCTCCTTATAATTTTTTTTTTTTGAGACAGAGTCTCTCTCTGTCGCCCAGGCTGAAGTGCAGTGGCGCCATCTCGGCTCACTGCAACCTCCGCCTCCTGGGTTCAAGCAATTCTCTGCCTCAGCCTCCCGATTAACTGGGATTACAGGCACCCACCACTATGCCAGGCTAATTTTTTTTTTTTTTTTTGTATTTTTTAGTAGAGACGGGGTTTCACCATCTTGGCCAGGCTGGTCTTGAACTCCTGACCTCATGATCCATCCTCCTTGGCCTCCCAAAGTGCTGGGATTACAGGCATGAGCCACCGTGCCCAGCCTCTCCTTATAATTTTTAACTGTAAGATTCTTTGAGGCTTCCACATGTCCACTTTACTATTAGCTATGAATCAGCATGTTTTAAAATGATTATTGGGCTGGGTGTGGTGGCTCATGCCTGTAGTGCCAGCACTTTGGAAGGCCGAGGTGGGTGGATCACTTGAGCTCAGGACTTCAAGACCGGCCGGGGCAACATGGCAAAACCCCATTTCTAACAAAAAACACAAAAATTAGCTGGGCATGGTGAGCTCCTGTGGTCCTCACTATTTGGAAGGCTGAGGTGGGAGGATGGCTTGAGCCTGGGAGGTGGAGGTTGCAGTGAGCTGAGATCACTGCAAACTCTGCCTGGGCAACTGAGCCAGACCCTATCTCAAAACAAACAAACAAAAAGATTATTGGGTACATGATGTTGTTCTAGATCATGAGAAGAACTCCTTCATAAATGGGCTTTTAGATTTTAATCTGCTGTGCACTTAATGAAACTTATGCAGGTTATATTTTTGAGGTTATGTTCATGTCTGAATCATTGATCAGAATCTTTTATTGAAGATTAATTTATCTGAGCTCTTCTCTTTTTCATAAAATTCTATATTTTGTTCTAAACTGCATAGCTTAACATATTTTATTCATGATATTGTCACCTGAATGTCCACTGATACCAAAATTTAGTATGCCCAGGACTCAGTTTCCTCCCATTCGGATTTGCTGCTGCTTTAGTGTCCTCTCTTTTGGTTATGTCACCACCCTCTTCCTAGCCTAGAAACTTATTTTACCTTTTGCAGACCCTTCTTTGCACTCCACATCCAGAACTTGTCAAGTTCTTTCAGTGTCGTCTCTAAAATATGCCTCGCATTCGTCTATTTTCATCTCTAGTCCTCATTCCTAGTTCAGGCTTTTATTACCTCTTTCTTGGCATTGTGATACTAGCCTCTATACTTGTCTGTTGTCAACAATCTCTTTCCCTTCCAATCCACTTTGGACCTTCTGACTATACACAGCTCTTGCTCAAGAACTTTGAAATAGTTCCTTATTGCTTACAGACTAAAACTCTACTTCCTTATTTGGCTTTCAGAGTTTTACCAATTATAGCTTTAACTGCCTTTAAAATTTTTCTCTATTCCTGTCATCTTTCATGTATACTTTACTACTGAACTATTGAGTGTTCCCTGTCTCCTCCTGGGATTTCCTGCCTCAATGGCCTTTATTTCCCCTATCTTAAAACTCCTTATCCCTGTCTCAACATATTCAAATACTATCTGTCTTTCAGGGCCCAACACAAATGTTAATTAAAACTTACCCTCATATCCATGTCTACTTGGAACCAATCTCTTCTTGTTGTTGGTTCCTGTTGTACTGCATCTTTACTTCTCTTACGGCATTTATCGATTAGTATTATAGCAGTTTTAGAGATCTCTTAGAACATCTCATAGCCTGTGAACTTCTTGAGAGAGCAAGGTCTATGTCTGACTCTTTTTATACACTACTGCCCCTGTACACAATAGGTGTTGAGGAAGTATTTCCTCAGTGAATGAGTATCAGAGAGAATGGGACTGACATTTTGGGGATCAGGCATTTGAATACACTATCCTCAATGAAGATTTTTCGTTTTCTTGTATGTGTAAAGCACAGAGGGATGGGAACAACACAAATAAGACCATGTCAAAAGACCTTCTTCTTAAGGAGCCTTGAAGAAATATGACATACACACAAACAATTATAAGATAGATGAGAGAGAATGTGATTGTAGCTACATGAGAAGTACAGATTAAATCTATGCAAGGCCAGAAGAGCTTCTGAGTGGGGGATAAGGGTAAGTTTCAAAGAGCAGGTTGCATTTGAGCTGCACTTTGAAGGATGACTAGAATTTAAAGAGACTTGGGTGATGAGGGTAACCTAAGGGGGTTTTGGATGTAAAACTTCTGAGGTAAAGAAGCACTTGGATTATCTCAGAAAGGATGTGCAGTTCTGGTTGGCTCAAACATGGAGAAGCTGAATTGCAATAGTGTGAGGTTGTGCTCAGAAGATATGGGTTGGAGCCTGCTAGAGTTAGAGAGTTTTCGGGGTCTTTTTGTTTGTTTAAGTACTGACAGTTTGTGAGCAACAGAATGATTTTTTTCTCCCACTAGAAAAGCCACCACTGATTATTATTACCTCATCAATGGCATGAACACAATGTTGAAAA
Source organism: Hylobates moloch (assembly GCF_009828535.3). NCBI lineage: Eukaryota > Metazoa > Chordata > Mammalia > Primates > Hylobatidae > Hylobates > Hylobates moloch. Next base: position 128,470,599 of record NW_026652277.1, on the reverse strand, counting down.
TGCATTCTGAATATGGTTCTTACATAGTATAGCACTGGTTTATGTTTTACCTACACATTTACTGAATGCCTCCAACTCCTCAAGTGAGTAACTCTAATAAGATTTGAAATTTTGAACTGACTGGGCATGGTGGCTCATGCTTGTAGTTTCAGCACTTTCGGAGGCCAAGGCAGGAGGATCGCTTGAGCCCAGGAGTTCAAGAGTAGCCTGAGCAACATAGTGAGACCCCATCTCTACAAAAAATAAAAAATTAACTGGGTGTGGCAGTGCATGTGTAGTTTCAGCTACTGAGGAGGCTGAAGTGGGAGGACTGCTTTAGCCCAGGAGGTCAAAGCTGCAGTGAGCCATGATTGTGCCACTGCACTCCACTCCAGCCTTGGGCAACAAATCAAGACCCTGTCTGAAGAAAAAGAAAAAGAAACTTTGAACCAACAGGAATCTAGTCTGTGATAGCCTCTTCAATTCTTGATTCACTAATCTTGAGTCCTGATATCTGTGCCATATTGTCACGGTTTTGCCAAAGTACTTTCAGGAATAGATTTAAACTGTATGCTTGCTTTATAAATACATTCTGTAGTAAATACAGAAATATAAAGTATATGAAATATGAATATGGTCTTAAAAAGAGGATGATGGAGGCCGGGCGCGGTGGCTCAAGCCTGTAATCCCAGCACTTTGGGAGGCCGAGGCGGGCGGATCATGAGGTCAGGAGATCGAGACCATCCTGGCTAACATGGTGAAACCTCGTCTCTACTAAAAAAAATACAAAAAAAAATTAGCCGGGCGTGTTGGTGGGCGCCCGTAGTCCCAGCTACTCGGGAGGCTGAGGCAGGAGAATGGCGTGAACCCGGGAGGCGGAGCTTGCAGTGAGCCGAGATCACGCCACTGCACTCCAGCATGGGCGATGGAGAAAGACTCCGTCTGAAAAAAAAAAAAAAAAAAAAAAAAAGAGGATGATGGAGACATTTGAAAAATTGTGTTTTGTGAGCTTAAGAGTTGCTGTTGTAGTCAGTGACTAGTTTTGTTTTTCTTAATGCTTCATTTTCTATTGCCGTAAGAAATTTGGCTTTACACTATTTGTTAGTCACAACTGAGTACTCACCATCTCTAAATTTTATTTGATGTGAGAAACCTGGAAAATCCATACAATTAAATGTGTTAGAGTAAATATAAATTTACAGTATAATATAAAAAATTTAAAGTAAATAAAAGCCAGTGTTTTGGACATCACACACAGAGGCATTACATCATCATAAAGGTTGATATCTTTCATTATGATTGATTTTATATCTGAATCAATATTTTAATTATGTCATTCGAATCCTAGAATTTAATACAGAAATAGAGAATATAAATAAAGTCACCAAAAATAACTTAAAATGAGGAATTGCTTTAAAAGGAAAGGAGAAAAAGAGCTAAATATGTTCATCTTGGCTGAGAGACAGTGAAGTAGAGGCATAAGTCTATAAATATTTGGAAGTTGTAAACACCAAGGGAGAAAAGATGTATTTTAATTTTATAGCAGGATATAGCTAAGAGTAAGAAAGTGAAATATAGGATGACTCGTTTTTATGGGATTACTGTTTTGGTAGATTGGAAGAATGCCAAGATATAGTTTTATCGCTTTTTCAAAATTATGAGCTGCTTGAGAGCAAGGTTCATATCTCACTAATTTTTGTAGTCCCAGCATTGGCATATTGTTTGTGCTCATAAGTTATTTGAATTGAATTTCAGCAAGGCATCTGGCAATTTCACATTATTCTTTAGCAATGATAGAGAAATGCTGGCTAAATGATAATATTATTAAGTGGATTTATGACTCCTTCATTTTAGAATCTTGCTACTAGATAGTGATATAAATTGAACTATCAGTTAGACTATTTCTTTTTCATTATCATATCCCAGAACCTAGTACACAATAAGCACGAAGTCTTTATTGAATGAAGGATTTGAATGAATGCTTTAGGGTCCCAACCCTAGGTCTGTCTTTTAAAAAATATGTGTGGAGGCCAGGTGCGGTGGCTCACGCATGTAATCCCAGCACTTTAGGAGGCCGAGGCGGGCGGATCACCTGAGGGCAGGAGTTTGAGACCAGCCTGGCCAATATGATGAAACCCCGTCTCTACTAAAAATACAAAAATTAGCTGGGTGTGGTGGCACATGCCTGTAATCCCAGCTACTCGGGAGGCTGAGGCAGGAGAATCGCTTGAACCCGGGAGGCAGAGACTGTAGTGAGCCGAGATCATGCGACTGCACTCCAGCCTGGGCAATAGAGCAAGACTCAGTCCCAAAAAAATAAAAAATAAAAATAAATAAAAAAATATGTGTGGAGTTTCTATCCCAAAGCTCTTTTCACATTAGTGGGTGAATTTGCAGTCTTTTGAAGTCTATGGGCACAAATAAGTATATGGTCTGCAAACATGGTACAGTATATCAAAATTTTGTGAGATCCAGTTGAGAGAGAAAATAATTTTGTATCCAGGAATCTTTTGGCTTTTGTTGTTAATTAACAGCTACTAAAATGTCTACTAGCTGTTACTTTTGTCACAGAACTAAAAACTTACTCTATTAGAGGTCTATCAGAATGAAGTAACAAAACACCTTGCCAATACTTTGAGTCAGATATGATTTCATTTGATTAAAGGAAATGATGCAAACTGGGTAGGGTGGCACATACCTGTAGTCCCAGCTACTCCAATGGCTGAAGTGGGAAGATTGCTTGAGGCCAGTGGTACAAGGCTGTAGTGCGCTGTTTGTATCTGTGAATAGCCACTATACTCCTGCCTGGCAACATAGTGAGACCTCATCTCTAAATAAATAAATAAAATAAAATAAAAAGAAATATTGCAATAGATATTCTAGTTGCAGAGGAAAGTACAGATATTCCCCAATTTTTCATAGAGTTACATCTTAATAGACCCATCATAAGTTGAAAATATTATAAGGCAAAAGTATGTTTTTAACTTATAATATCTTCAACATACGGTGGGCTTATCCAGAAGTAACCTCTTTGTAAGTTAAGGAGCTTACTGAATGTGTATTGCTTTTGCACCATCCTAAAGTTGAAAGATCAATACATTGATCCATTGTAAGTTGGGAACCATCTATATATTATATGACTTTGGATATTTTTTCATACTAATTGACAACAAATTATAGTTTTGGTTTGTTGATTTTGCTTTCTTGTGACACTTGTGTATTCAGGCAGACTACTTACTGGATTTTCAACAGCATTCTAGGTTATGACATGTTGGCTATGTATATTTTAATTCTGTATCAATTATCTGTTGTGGTGTAACAGATTAACCCCAAACTTAGTGGCTTAAACAGCATTTGTTATTTCACAGCTTCTGTGGGTCAGGAATCCCTGTGTGGCTTACCTGGGTCCTTTGTTTCAAGGTCTTTTAAGAAGAGGTAGTGATCTCAAAGCTTGACTGGAAAGAATCCCTTTCCTAGCTTGCTCATTTGGTTGTTGGCAGGATTCATTTCCTTGTGAGCTGATGGGTGGAAACCTTCATCTATCAGCTCATGAGGTGAAGTTCCTTGCCACATGAGCTTCTTCATAGAGCATCTCACAAGATGGCAGTTTTGCTCACCAGAGTGAGCAAGCAAGAAGGCAAGAGAGAGAGTATTAATAAGATGAAAGTCAATCTTCTGTAATCTAATTATGGAAGTGACATCCCATTACTTTTGTTGTATTCTCTTCACTAGAAGCAAGTTATTAGGTATAGTCCACACTCAAGGAGAGGAGTTTACACAATAGTGTGTATACTAGGAGGTGGTAAAGATTGGAAACTATGTCTGAAGCTACCTATTGATAGGGACAGGAGGCAAGGAAATTCTGGGCAGAAGAGGGTGGGTCCCTGGTGAAGTTCCCACCCTCAAGCCTAAAGGCCTGATACTGTGGCCCAAAGTGAGAACTTACATCCCTGTTTTCCCACTTGAATTTTGCCTTTTCCAAAACCACCCATGGCTTGCCCTGCTCCCCATCCTGTGCCCATAAAAACCTCAGACTCAGCTGGCAGAGAGGAGGAGAAGCAGCTGGAGGTCGGAGACTGGTTGGATGTTGGAGAGAAGCAGCTTGACTTCAGAAGGACAGCTTGATGATGTAGCTTTGGAGAAGAGTCTAGTTGGAGATGGCTGGACTTCAGGGGAAGATTACCTCCCTGCTCCATCCCCTTTTCAGCTCCCCTTCCTGCTGAGAGCCACTTTTATCAGCAATCAAATCCCCTGCATTTACCATCTTCAGTTTGCCCAGGTGACCTCATTCCTCCTGGATGCTGGACAAGAACTTGGGTGCCACGAGTGCAGGTGCAAAAGGCTGTCACACCAACCCTCCACTGAACTGTTAACACTTAAGCTATCTACAGATGGCAAAGCTAAAAGGGCACTGTACCATTCCTTCTGTGGCTTAAGGGGTCATGGGCACACCCCTTAGACACTGCCATGGGCCCCGCACAGAGTTTTGCTCCTGCTGGCACCCAAAAGCACTTGCCCCGGCTCCTGTACCCACTCAGCCTGCATGCTTCCCCTCCTGAGAGTGGGTCGAGTGAGTGGAGTTTGCCCCTGCTGGCACCCGTGCACTCCAGTTCCAGCCTGCGAAGGGGTCAGGGAAATATCTTGTTTCACTATCAGAGTTGAGGAAGCTTTTAAATGATATTTGGGGCTAGCTGTGATGGCACATGCCTGCAGTCCCAGCTACTCAAGAGGATAAGGTGGGAAGATACCTTGAGCCCAGGAGTTCCAGTCCAACTTGCATAATATAGACCCTGTCTCTAAAAAACAAAACAGAACAAAAATTAAATGATACCTGGATCCTGTTATTGTCATTTTTTATTTAGTGGAAATGCAATGAAGAAAATGCAAAAAGTCCCCACCTTTCTTATATAATTTCTTCATGTGTAAAAGTTACATGGATGATATGATCTAGCAGCAGTTTTGGTTGGAAAGAACTAAAAAATAGTTACAATGCACTAGTTATCTCTTCCCTTTTAGAAGCATTGTTCAGTGATTTTCAGAATTCAAAATATGTTTCCTAATTTTCCCCTCCTCTCTTCTCCCCTCCTCTTCTTCCCTTCCCTGCTGTCGAACGACAGGTTTAATCCACTTAAGTTCAGAGGATGTGTTCAATTGAGGTCCAGAATTTATCACTTTGAACATACCTAGACGTTTCCATCTTTTTATGCAGTCTGAGGCCTGTGCTTATCACTAGTATTAGTACTTTCTTATTTCTATATTCTACTCTTTTGTGTAAAGCAGAGGCAAAAATGCGAAGAAAATTTTAAATAATGGCAAAACATTGTTTCCAAGGCTGGTATTTCTGCTGAATTGTGACAGCTAGCCAAGAGGCATTGAAAGGACATCATGCAGAAACATGAAAAAGACCTTTAGCTAAAGAAAGTGAAGATATCTTTGTATGAAACTCTTAATACTGTGTATGCAAAAGTCAAAGACCACCTTCTCTTTTCACTCAGCTGTAAGAAAAATCCTGCAGTGTTCATCTTTCTGAACATTTGATTACAATAAGTGCTCAGAAATCTCTGCATGCAGCATAGATTCTCTTCATAAATTGTCTGACAGGGAGATACAGCAGGTCTTTAATTTTGTCTCTGCTAAATAGGGCCTGATAAGGCAAAACCCTTAAAATCGTACTGTAACCATCATGCCAGCATTTTGTAGGCATTTAATATTGTTCTCTAGAGTTTTAGCCTTACTTAGTCCTTAAGATACAGAAACTTTGAGAACCTACACTTTAAAAAATTATTTCTAAGATTTTGATCCTTAAGCCTCAGTTTACTCATCTGTAAAATGGGGAATACTGAGAAGTAATTTATATGGTTGTTGACCCTCAGTTCCACCAAAGTTCCTGAATGTAGCTCCAGAGTTCCTGAAATGTCCTGATTTCCTTTCTGCAGAAGCTTCTGTACATTCTTTCTTGATCCTGCCAGTAATTCAGAGATGCCCTTTCTTTAACCTCTTTTTTCCCCCAGAGTGCCTGTCGTCTCATACTCTTCCTAGCCTCTTCAGCTTTACAAAGCAGAGATCTAGTGTAAATATGTGAAATATGCCTCCTGGTGTTAAAACAAAAAAAGTAGGCTGTGTTTTATCCTGTTTATAGTTAAATATTACAAATATTTTTGCCAAGTCTTCATATTTAAAATATGGAAGTTTTTAAAAAGCTTGATTAAATGAGATCACAATTAGCAACTGCTTCAAATGTACTTTTCATTCTTCCTTCTTGAATGAGATATTACTAAGAGAGGCTTTGGAGGTAGCAATTCCATGCTAGTCAAATGACTTAATTATTTGTTATTTTTATTTGATTTATCAGTTAACATTCTACTTAAAGAGGATTATGACAAGAAGTAGTATTTCTTTTAATATGACTTAATCATTCTAATTTCTTTTAAAGTGCAGAGTTAGCAATCAAAAAGCAAAGTATGGCCTGGATATCTTCTGACCTGCTATTTTAGGTGATTTTGGACAATTGCAAATCTTGTCATGCTGAAGAATCATACTAGTGTTCCTGCCAGTGACCTCTGGTTCCTAACAAGTTCCTTAAAGCTGAGTCCTTGATAGTCTATGGCTTAGCTGTTCATGTCTGCAGTCTGGAGGCCTTTGATGGTAGTGATGCTATCCCTGCTCCTGTCTTGCCGCCTCTACACAGGCCTTGTGAAGATCAGACACAATGTTTCTTACAGTGCTCTGGATACGGTGACACACACCTTACGTATCTAAGAAGGTAATATTGATGTGTTTTCTAGACATGGGCTATGATTTTTCTTTTTGGCATGACAGTTTTTTTTATCATCTGGGTTCATAGCCCTGTAGCTGGAGCTTTCAACAGAGTCCTGCACATCTATCTGTCAGTTTGAATTAATGCTCCACCAGTTATTCCATAGTTAGAGGGTACACACCAAGAATCCCACTTCCAAGAGGGCCAGCTTGCAAGGAGCCATGCTTTGACTCACAGTGACATACAAAGTCTCTTAAGGTTTAACTCAGGGACAGGGCTCATTTGATAATCACTGACTTAAGCATAAAGTTTTAGTGGCCTGTGCTGACAAACACATGTATTAAGAAGACTATTTACCAAACTAACTTCAAGGTCACTAAGAGGGTCTAATTAAGATACATCCCACATTGATAGCAATGGCAGGAACTAGTTGAGAACCAAAGGCTACAGACAGAGCCCCAGTACTTTGAGGCCTTTGGCTATTACTGAAGAATCAATTTAGGCATGCTATTTTATTAAATTAATTTTATTGACGTGGAATTTATATGCAGTAAGGTATACCCATTTTCATTACAAATTGATGAGTTTTGATAAATGTATACCTGGGTAATTAACACCACAGGTATTCTATTAGACTAGCAACATAGATACCTTATAAGAATAGGGGAATCTTGCATGAAAGGACTGATGATTGATTTTACCAAGAGATTACATATGATAGTTATTTTGTGGGATCATATTCTCAACTAAGCACTCATCTGGTAGAAGTCTTTTATAGGGAGGGCCATAATCAGTTAAGTACTGTTCATTTTCCCAGGGTGCTGTGGCTCTCAAAACTCTGGCTTGGAGTGCATCTCTGAGAGAAATGGGTTTTCATCTGGACCTGCTACTCTCCGCACAGAGTGAACTTGGTCAAGTTGTAGGTCTTTCTCTTCTCTGGGCCTCTCTTTCTTCATCAGTAAAACAAGAGGGCTCAGTCTGAGAATTTCTATCTCTGACGTTCTTAATTTCTCATGATAATAGGACCAAATTTTGATTTGGATGTGGGTATTCCAAACATAAATAGAAAGCTACTCTCTACCAGTGTTGCTTCTCTAAGGATGAATTGTACTCATTAATGAACAGGAATAAATCCAAATACCTTTGTAGCATTATTCCTGCCATGGATGTTAATGTGGAATATATCTTGATTATACTCACATAATGACCTTTAAGTTAGTTAGGTAAATAGCCTTCTACATACATGTATTTGTTTTGCATTGAACTTTTTATAATGGTTGCTTTTTATTGGCTCTTGTTAGAGAAAAGAAAACCTTATCTCTGTTGTTCAGGCCAGTAACTACTCCTAAAAGACAAAGAAACACATTGTTAACTGTTGGCAGTGCTGGGTTGGCAAGCATTGTTTACTGTGAATACTGAAGTTTGATTAACATAGGTGTTATATTACAGATACTGTTAAACCAGTTTAAGCTAAAATGAAATTAATCGTAGCATTTAATATTATAGGTTTCTCCTCATTTACAGATAGCCTACATACAGTTGTAAATACATAATTTCAAACTGGAAAGGCATTTTCATTAGAAATAACATTTTAAACAGTAGTTAGAGTCTCTGAATAGAAGGACCTATTTAGCCTACAGTGTACCTAAAGTTATGACACTAATGTAATAATGGAACCTAATTGTCATTTTTAGCTATTTATTTATAACTGGATTTTTGTGGGGGGAAGTACTGGTTTACAGATAAAATACAGATTATTTGCATTACAAACATATTTGGCTTCTTAATATGTACCAGATAGTATGCTGGGTACTGGGAATACAGAGTTAATAAATACAATCCCTTCCCCCAACGAGTACATGGTGGTGAAGAACCAACAAACATAATCATAAAGCAACAAGGTTTACAAAAGAAATTATGAGGTACATTCAAGGATCAGCTAAGCATAAGGTACTAAGTACCTTGGACAATTCATACTGAGCTGAATAGGAAAGGATTCATAGAAATTGGTAAGATGAAGAGAGGCGGGTAGGGGGAGCATTCCAGGCAGAGGAGTATGAATAAGGGCATAGAAAAGAAAGTACAAGCACTTTATATTACTGGGACAAGGCAAGAAGTAGTAAAAGAAGAGGCAGGAGAAAGAGGACCAGATTATGGTGGATCTTAGTTGTCCTGTTTAGAAGTGTGGATTTTTCCTGTGTCCAGTTTCCTGAGCTGGTCAGCTTTTTGTTAAAGAAAGACCACTCAGGGCTATGGAGAGTTGGTTTGAGGACATAGGGATAGTAGCCTTATCAGGTGGTTGAAATCAGCTGGTGGAGAAATAAGGAAGGCCTGAACTATGACAGAGGTGATCCGAATTGAGAGGAGGGGAGATAGTTGACAAAAATGTAGGATGTAAGTAGTCAGATCTGAGGATTGGTTAGATTTGAGGGAGAAAGGAGAGCGTCAATGCAAGTTCAGACTTCCGCTTTTGTTGACTTTGTGACTGAGAAAGGATTAACCAAAAAAAGAGGAGTTTTGACAGGGAAAAGTAAAAATTTAGTTTGGACAAGTTGAGTTTGAGGTGACTGTGGTGATGGCCACAGTCAACATATCTCTGAGATATATGGAAAGTTAGAGACCTAGAGGTATAGATTTGGGGGCCATTAGCATATAGAGGATTTTTATTTTTATTTATTTATTTATTTTTGAGATGGAGTCTTGCTCTGTTGCCCAGTCTAGAGTGCAGTGGCGCGATCTCGGCTCACCACAACCTCTGCCTCCTGGGTTCAAGCAATTCTCCTGCCTCAGCCTCCCAAGTAGCTAGGACTACAGGTGCATGCCACCATGCCCAACTGATTTTTGTATTTTTAGTAGAGACAGGGTTTCACTGTGTTGGCCAAGCTGGTCTCGAACTCCTGACCTTGTGATCCACCCACCTCAGCCTCCCAAAGTGCCGGGATTACAGGCATGAGCTACCGTGCCTGGCCTATTGAGGATTTTTGAAACCCCAGAATAAAGTAAAAGAATAACTTTTAAAAACCCTTATTCAGAAGTGAGCTTGGCATGTTTTGGGGTATTTATTCTAGTTTCCTTCTTTTTTTTTTTTTTGAGACAGAGTTTTGTTCTTATTGCCCAGGCTAGAATGCAATGGCATGATCTTGGCTCACCATAACCTCCACCTCCCGGGTTCAAGTGATTCTCCTGCCTTAGCCTCCCGAGTAGCCGGGATTACAGGCATGCGCCACCATGCACAGCTAATTTTTTGTATTTTTTAGCAGAGGTGGGTTTTCTCCATGTTGGTCAAGCTGGTCTCGAACTCCTGACCTCAGGTGATCTGCCCGCCTTGGCCTCCCAAAGTTCTGGGATTACAGGCATGAGCCATTGCACGCAGCCATCTTCTTTTCAAATTGGGAACTTGCCTCTCAGAAGACACTCATACCTTACCCCATAGCTGGATGGATTATGAGTACAAACCACTGGCAATTTAGCTCATTCACTTATTTGTTTACTCATTCAACAAATATGTATTAAACACAGTATGTACCTAGTTCTCAGCAGACATATAAGGTTGTGACAGAATGACTCTCCCTGCCCTCTAGGAAGTTGCAACCACAATGATCAGATTCTCCATATTTTAAATCATCTACTGTCTAATCAGTGAAGTTGTTTTAAGGGGTAAGCAGTTGTGATAGACTAATGCTATTAGCAAATAACTGTTTGCTTAAGAAAAAAATAAGAAAAAGGCATAGATTTTACTCTTAGGTAGTTCTTTTCCCTATTTGTTACAGTGCAGAATCTTATTTGTTCAGGGTAAACAATGAAGAACAGCGTAAAGAAAGGAGCATGAACTGAGAGTTTTTTCCTGGGAATGTACGTTTGTATCAAATGTGAGGAAAGTTGTGTCACCACTAACAATATTTAAATAAAAGTATAGTTGTAGCCATTAATATCAAGCCTGCACTGTTCATTGTTTCAGAAACTACTCCGATTGATATTCTGATTGTCTCTGTTCCTATTATTCAGGATTGTAGACAATTGTGTTTGTCTTTTTCTCTCTTTATTGGTACTGATAACAGTCATATTATGAGTTTCATATTTTTGTCCCAAATGTCTTGGAGTGGGAGAAAGCAAATGTAGTAGAAAGATTATGTATCTTTAGGCTGTGCTACTCATAATGTGCCAATTAACTGAAATATATTTAACTCTGTGAAAAAATTGATTCTATAGAAGGAAAAAGCAAATCTGGAGTACATGTAAAGTATCATGAATATACATTCAAGCATTAAGTAAATTCTGCTAAAATGCAGATATTTCAGGAGTAGCTTCTGAGTAATCATATTACTTACCACATTATTTCCCTGAATTTTGCCTTTAAAATACAATTTAACTAAAATGAACCCTGGGCATTGGTTTATCTATCTGATTTTATTGCCGATAACTTAAATGTGAGGCATCCAACTCTTGCCATTTCTGCTGTTTCTATGGTAACCAAAGTGTGCAAACCCAGCAGTATCACTTTCTTTCACAGCTGGCATTTTGTGTTCACAGTAAGAAGAGGAGTTTTAGTAAAGCATAGTCTGTGTTAATTGGGTTGTAACTAGGTCAGAAGAATTTTGGTATCCTTTCTTCATCCTTTTAGGTTTTTTATGTGGGTGAAGGTGTGTATGCATGAACTGTAGTTTTCTTTCTTTTTTTTTTTAAAAAAAGCATATACTTTCACTAAAATTAATCACTGTTAAAGTTAGTCTTTTGAAAATTAAGCATAACATCTGCAAACACAACTTAGTGTAGAATCTTGAGGATTGGATGGAGTTGCCCAGAGACTTGACCCATAGCCTTGTATACCCTTGAATATTTCCATTAAGAAAGGTGAAATGATGGATGTGAAATGCTTTGAAAAATTCAACACACTTTGATGGTGATTATATTGTTCATTTTGTTATCATTCATATTTTGAAACATCAAGTATCTTGAGACCTTAACATTTATTTACTTGTTCTAAAGGGAACAGGCAATCCCAGTAAAGAAATGCACACTTAAAAATGACTTCCCTCTGCAATTCCAGGTCTTAACTTGACTACAGGAGCCCTTCTCTGTGGTTACTGCGCAAGCTCTAGGTTCTGTTCTCAAACTGTGCAAAAGAGCTCATAAGCTACTACTCCCCTAAACGATGTCACTGCCTGTGCCCTCATCTCAGACTTTACATGGAGAGTCCACACTTAGAGCTTCCATAGGCTTCAAGTATGTTAAATCAAAAGTATTCTCTACTAACTTCAATACTAGAAAAGAGATACTCCTCTTTTCTCTCTCTTTGTGTCTTCATTCCATTGTGTTGCTCATATTCTGTTTCGACATAGTGTGACTGCAAGAACTTCTATCAAGAGACAGCTGAGTGATCTAAAACCACCTTCCTGTACTACTTGCATTCAGCAGCTTATAATCTATGTTCATTTCTTACATGAAGCAATTTTTGTTCTCAGATCTCATACTTCGTAGTGTTTTTATCTTACTATCTTTATTTTTAAAGGGTTTAAGCTCAAACTTAAGGAATGAAAAATAATAAAAAAAGCTTATTTGATAATTTTACAATTAAAAAAATTGTTATGTCCCCTAGAGATCCCATTCTCACTAAGGCTTTCAAAAGTGTACTCTAAAATCTGCCTTTACCTTTTCCCCATTCATTTGGATCTTATTTACTGTGTCTGGCTTCTGTAAATGCACAGAAATTATTTTTTCGGAATCACCTATGACCCAATTGTCCATTCCAAAAGCCGCCTCAGCCTTCATTATGTTGCACCTGATGGCTACTTTCATTATGTTGCACCTGATGGCTACTTTTTAGGTTCTCTTAGCTTCGAGAACCCTGTGCTATCTAGGTTTTCTTACCTTTGTTTTCTTTTTTAGCTTAATTATTTATTTATTTTTTACTTTCTTGGTTTTCTTACCTTTGATGTTCCTTCACAGCATCTTTCTCTTTTTTTCTTTGTTTTTTTGTTGTTGTTTGTTTGGTTGGTTGGTTTTTTGAGACAGGATCTTGCTCTGTTGCCCAGGCTGGAGTGCAATGGCATGATCTCAGCTCACTGCAACCTCCACGTCCTGGGTTCAAGTGATCTCCCTTCACAGAATCTTTCATTGACTCTTGTTCCTCCAACCTCCCTTTATTCTCCTTTGCTTGCTTGCTTTATTTATTTATTTATTTATTTATTATTTCTTTCTTAGACTGAAGAAGCTAAGAAATGCTAAATAAACTAAAACTGTAGTTAAAAATCTTTCTGAGAAAACATCAACCCCAGATGATCTTAGAGGCAGGTTCTCAAAATTTTCAACTGATTGTTTTGATATTATTCAAACATTGTCAAATAATAGAGGAAGAGGGAATGTTCCAAACATATTCTAGAAAGCCAGTATAATCTTGATAGCAAAACCAGACAGAGCATGAAAAATAAAAATTTCAGGTCAACCTCACCTGAGTATAGTTGTAAAAATAGTAAACAACATACTAGTAAACCAAATCCAGGAATACAAATGTATTTTTTTTTAGAGATGGGGTTTTCGCCATGTTGCCCAGGCTGATTTCAAACTCCTGAGCGCAAGCAATCTGCCCTTCTCGGCCTCCCAAAGTACTGGGATTACAGAGTTGTGCCATCGTGCCCAGCCTATTTTTTATTATATGTTTTAAAATGCCATTTCTCTAATTATAAGCAATACCAAAATAGACAAAATCAAACATTATAGAAATATATAGTGTACTAGAAGTGATAGTCTCCTCAAATCCTCTGCCATCAGAAATTGGGCAGGAGGAAGATAGACAGACAGATACATAGATAGGTGATAGACGGATAGATAGATAGTAGATCTATTTCAACTATTTAAAAATTATGGATAAGACAGAAGATAACATAACAAGTGATGATAATTCTAGTCATGTAAAAATAGCAAAGACTTGGAACCAACCCAAATGTCCAACAACGATAGACTGGATTAAGAAAATGTGGCACATATACACCATGGAATACTATGCAGCCATAAAAAATGATGAGTTCATGTCCTTTGTAGGGACATGGATGAAACTGGAAAACATCATTCTCAGTAAACTGTCGCAAGGACAAAAAACCAAACACCGCATGTTCTCACTCATAGGTGGGAATTGAACAATGGGAACTCATGGACACAGGAAGGGGAACATCACACTCCGGGGACTGTTGTGGGGTTGGGGGAGAGGGGAGGGACAGCATTAGGAGATATACCTAATGCTAAATGACGAGTTAATGGGTGCAGCAAACCAACATGGCACATGGATGCATATGTAACAAACCTGCACATTGTGCACATGTACCCTAAAACCTAAAGTATAATAAAAAAAATAATAATCACAGGTAAAATGGTCAATAATATTAGACCTACAGTAATCAAGCTTTAAGAGCAACATGAGTGCAGGGAATATGATTAAGAATGAAATCAGCCAAGAAGTAAAAACAAGCAGTGTGCAGACTCTTCGATTCATGATATTCAAGTAATGCAGAGGCTTGCAGATGGCCACATAGCGGTCATAGGACATGGCAGCCAGAAGGTAAAACTCTGTGACTCCCAAGAGAATGAAAAAAAATAACTGAACTATGCAATTATTAAAGGAAATGGTTTTATCTCCTGAAATAATGTTACCCAGAAACTTGGGTATACTGACGGTTGTGAATGAAATTTCTAATATGGAGAAATTTCTGAGGAAGAAATACATGGGAGTCTGCAGGTGGGAATCCAGCAGGGTGAGGGTGATAATGGTCAGGTTCCCAGTGATGCTGAGCATATAGGTGATGAGCAGGAAGACAAAGATTACAACCTGAAACTTTGGGTCATCTGTCAATCCCAGAAGAATAAACTCTGTTATTTCTGTAAAAAAACAAACAAACAAACAAACAAAAAAAACCCCGAAGTCTCTCCAAGTTATGTGATTCTGTATAATTGACAACCCCCTTCCCAACCCTTTCCCTGACCTCTTGATTTCTGGTCCTTACTCTCCTGTTCTTACGTTGACCTCTTTGCTCTTTCTCTCATTAGCCAGTCTGCTAGCTCACCCAAGTTTTTCCTAACCACTCTAAACACCATGACCTTGACCTTGCCCTTGCCCTCCTGTAAACCTTGTAGCAGTAGCAGTCCTCCCCAACTGCCAAAGCACAGGCCAGAAGGTGCTCAAGAACCTGCCCAATTCTGGTACTAAAATGACTTGGATGAAAACAGAACCATTTGAAACAGCAAGCAAGTCCTTCCTTGGGTTTCCTCTCTTTATAATTACCATCGCTGTATCACTCTATTTTTCCTGACCCATCCTATTCTCCTTAGTCTTGTCTCCAGGTATCATCCCCCTTTTTGCTTTGGGCCTTCCAGCTTGCTCCTCCCTCTGCCAGGACTGCCCTTCCCTTAGACACCCAGCTGACTCAGGTGTTATCCCAAATGTTATCTTCTCAAAGAGGCTTTCTCTGAAGAATCTAAAATAATGCTTAAATAATGCTGACAATTACGCCCTCCCAACCCACTCCCAACAATGCCTGTCCCCATGCCTTGCTTTGTTTTTTGTCTTTGTTATTATATGATACATATACAAGAATATTTGGAATATTTATGGATGTTACAAAGCATAAAAATACAGTGAACTGTTGAGAGCCTGTCACTTTACCCAGTAAGTGGAAGATTACCAGTAGCATGCATAAGAGAACCTGTCACTTTACCCAGTAAGTGGAAGATTACCAGTAGCATGCATAAGAGAACCTGTCACTTTACCCAGTAAGTGGAAGATTACCAGTAGCATGCTTATGTTTATGTTTCCCCCATTCTGTCCTCCTGGCTCCTCCCAAGAGGTAACAGATATCCTGGATTTTGAATCTATTACTTTCTTCTACTTAAAGATAATTTATCACATTTTTATAAATGTCTAAACAGTATATTCTTTAGCATTGTCTGGTTTTAAGCTTTATGAAATGGCATCCTGTTCTATATAGTCTTAAATCTTGCTTTTTTTTCACCCAACATAATGCTTCTAAGATTTGAACATGGTTTTACATTTATTTGTAATTCAGTGATTCTTTTACTGCTGTTCTAAAATTCATTGTGTGACTCTACCACAATTTTTTTAAAAAATTGTAATCTGGCATTTTTAAAAATGGAGTTACTGATTCAAAGCCTATATACAGTTGTTCCTTTTGCAAGGTCATGCCAAATTGTTTTCCAAAGAAGTTGTACCAACAACTATTCTGCCACCAGCTATGTACTGGAATTCTGACTGACCTACTTCCTATTCAGTATTTCTAAATTTTGAACCCATCTAATAGGTATAAAATGGTATGTTATTGTGGACTTAATTTATATTTCCCTCATTATTGATAAGGTTGAACTTTTTTTATATGTGTATTGGTTAAACCTGTCTGTACTTTAGTTAAATGCCTGTTCAGACATTTTGCCCATTTTTCTATTTTGTTGTTTTCCATATTGACTTGTAGGAATTCTTTATTTTGGATACTAAATCTTTGTTGCCTATATGTGTTGCATATATTTCTGCCAGCTTGTGCTTTTTCATTTATTTTCTTTATCTTTTGATAATTGGAAGTTATTTTAATACAGCCAAATTTATCAAGCTTTTTCTTTTATTATTAGGGTTTTTTTGTATCTTGTTTAAGAAAATCTTCCCTAACTTAGGATCAAAAAGATGTTCTATATTTTTTTCCAAAAGTTTTAAAGTTTTGCTTTTTCACATTTACTTTTTTAATCTGCCTAAAATTGATGTGTTTATGGTATGAGGTGAAGATTCATTTAATTGATTTTTTCCACATTTAGATAACTTGTTGTACCAACACCATTTATTGAACAGATCCTCCTTTCTCTACTGATCTCAGGTTTCCTTTCTCTCAGTATCATGATTCCATTGAGGGTCTCTGCTCTATCCCACTGATCAATTTGTTCCATAGGAACAAAATCCCTAATGGGATTTTGATGGAAATTACTGTAAATGGAATTTATAGATAAGTATGGGGAGAATTGATGTTTTTTTTTTACTGTATCGAATCTTCTTATCTATATATATGGGTTAATTTATTTAAGACTTTCAAAATGTCATTTAAGATAAGGTTTTGGCCAGGCACAGTGGCCCATGCCTGTAATCCCAGCACTTTGGGAGGCCGAGCGGATCACGAGGCCAGGAGTTCGAGACCAGCCTGACCAACATGGTGAAACCCTGTCTCCACTAAAAATACAAAAAATTAGCCGGGCATGGCGGCGGGCGCCTGTAGTCCCAGCTACATGGGAGGCTGAAGCAGGAGAATGGTGTGAACTCGGGAGGTGGAGCTTGCAGTGAGCCGAGATCACGCCACTGCATTCTAGCCTGGGTGACAGAGCAAGACTTCGTCTCAAAACAAAACAAAACAAAAAACAAAAATTAGCCAGGTGTGCTGGCACACGCCTGTAATCCCAGCTACTCAGGAGGCTGAGGCAGGAGAATCGCTTGAACCTGGAAGGCAGAGGTTGTAGTCAGCCAAGATCATGCCACTGCACTCCAGCCTGGGTGACAGAGCGAGACTCCTTCTCAAAAACAAAAACAAACAAACAAAAAAGATAAGGTTTCATGGTGTTCTGCATACCAATCTTGTACATTCTTTGATATATTTATTCTTAGGCATTGTATGGTATTTCTTGCTATAGAAGTGTTACCTTTGAAAAATTATATTTCCTAGCTCTTTTTTTCCTGGTATATAGAAATACAATTGACTCTTTCATATTATTCAGTTAGCCAGACATCTTGCTAAGCTCTATTACTATTGCCAACAATTTGTCTGTAAATACTTTGGTTTTCTATGTAGATAATTATAGCATCTGCAAATAACAATCCTTTTGTTTCTGCCCTTCAATCTATATAACTTTAATTATTGTTTTGTAGTACCAGGTTTATATTACAATGTTGATTTTAGAAGTGGTGGTAGTAGGCATCCTTATATTATATCTGATTTTAAAGGAAATACTTCTAATGTTTCCTTCTTAGTTTTTAGTGTGTGCCTGTTGTCAGGTTAAAGTAGATTTTTTCTAGCCTAACTTGCTGAAAATTTTTATCATGAATGGGTGTTAAATTCTATCAGCTGTTTTTTTCACCAGCATCTATCAAGATGATTTTATAATTTTCTTCTTTAGTCTGTTCATATGGTGATAAACTTCCATAGATTTTCTCATATTAAGCCATCTGGATGGATTTGGTTTACTAATATTTTGTTTAATATTTTTACAACTATATTCATGAGTAAGGTTGGCCTGAAGTTTCTTTTTCATTCTTTGGTTTTGCTACCAACATTATATTGACCTTCTAGAATATGTTTGGAGCATTTAATCTTTTTCTGTTATTTGACAGTGTTTGAATCATATTGAAACAATCTGTTGAAAATTTTGAGAACTCGCCTCTAAGATCATCTGTGGCTGGTGTTTTCTCAGAAAGATTTTTAACTACAGTTTTAGTTTATTTAGCATTTCTTAGTTTCTTCAGTTTTTCTAATTCATTGTGAATCAATTTGTAGGTTACATTTTTGACTTTACATTTTCAAATTAATAGATATGAAGTTATTCATGGGATTTTAAAATTTTTCTATCCTCTATTGGATCTAATGTAGTTTATTTGCACTTTCTCTCTTCTTGCTCCAGTCGTCCCAAAGGCTTCATAATTCCCTCTGGTTCATGGATTTCTACCCTTTATCTTCCCTCCCCCCCCCACCCCCCTTCACAATTCCTTTGTAGTTCTAAAACACCAGAGGAAGGAGGGGCTTGGGTTTCGCTGGTTCTGCTTAAAAACATCATGGCTTTCTGTTCCATTGTTGGGGGATTTTGGTGAAGTCCCTGGTCTCTTGCTGCATAGACGAGGCTGGGGTGCAAGGAGAGAGACACCGTCGCATGCTTCGAGGTTACTGGCTGGCCAGACCCGAGTTGGATGGTGCGCTACCTCGTACCACCACCAGGAGGCGGTTGTTCCCTCTGGTTTTTCCTTTGGGGGTGTTAGAGGAGAATGCAGGGGTCGGGAGGCAAGAGGGTGTAGACAGCGCAGAAATAGTGTGGGGTCGTGGTGGGTGAAGCAAGATCGCGAAGGCCTGGGGCCATAGGTGGAGACCCTCCTCTGTCTCTGTGGGGAGTCCTTGCGGCCACGAGGCTTTCAGGATCCTGGGTTCCCTCCACGAAAGAATGGAGGCTGGCGGTCACGCGGCCCGAGGCAACAGTTACAGTGGTGGGAGATTTTCCTTCTCTCACCTGCCGGGGAGCCCCTTCCTCCCACTTGGGAGGACCAGGAAACACTACTGCCTTCCAAGGTTTGCCCGCCACGCCACCATGAGTCAGATGCCAGAACTCAACCGCGCACAGTGGAACAGGGGAGGCAGCCGAGGTGGGTTAACTGCATCGATAGGGACGGCTCTGAGCCCCTCTCCCTAAGCCCCCAAATGAACAAGATTCCAGAAATTCCCAGAGGAACATATAGCAAAGCCAAAGGGAAAAGGGAGTAGTAAAACTAACTTTGTCTTTTCCGAATCCCCCCTCCCCGCCCCCTCCGCCGTTGGCCCGGTTGACCCCCTGCAGGTGGCCGTACTCAGCACGAATTAAGCACCTGTTGCAGGTGGAGGCGCACGTCGGTTTCCCAGGGCACCACGCTGGCAGAGAACGAGCTGGGCTCTGCCTTCTGGGCCTCAGGGATGAGGCGGTGCATGGGGTAGCTGCGGCAAGGGAAGGCCACGTCGCCGCCCGCCAGCAGCCCCATGGGGCAGAAGTTGTTGGTGCCGTCGCCCACATGGAAGAGGCACTCGAAGCGCACGCTGTTGTGGGCCCGTTCGCGCAGGTAGTCGCTGAGCACCTTGTGCTTGCACGTGTTGGCAGGGCAGCGCACGCAACTACGTGTGTGGAACGGCCACAGAGCCAGCAGGCCCTGCGCGTCGGACCCCGACGAGTTGCTGAGGATGCGGAGGAACAGGCTGTGGTGGCCGGTGGCGCGCTGCGTGCTCTCCATGCCAAAGGCATTAGGATCAGAGATGAGAATCACCTCGAAGCAGGTGCCTTGCTTAGCCACAAACTGCAGCAGGTCGCCCATACCTGGCAACAAAGGGATAGCTTCGTAGATGGCACGCAGGTCCCGCGACCGCACACCTTGCTTGCCCGGGTACTTGAAGACGCGCTGCATGCACTCGTTGTAGAAGCCCTCGCGGTCGGTGGCTCGCAGGCTCTCCTGCAGCTGCTGGCCCGGCACAGTTCGTACGATTGAGTCGCCACTGTTTTCGTCCACGATAGTCGTGGAAATTGAAGGTCAGGGGGAAGCGCGGCACGCCGTGCGCGGCCATCCCGCCGTCCCTAGATAGGCACCAGAGGCCAAAAACTGGAAAACAGCCGCTCATTGTCCATGCATCACCGTGGACACCACCTGTAGGGACTCTGTTGGCCTCCAGCCGTCGTCAAGAGTTCGGAAATTGGAGGGGACAAAGTGTCTTATCCACCCCTGGATTTCTGGGCTCCGGCTCATGAGTCCCTCTAGTCCTGAGGGACCAAGGATGATGTGCATCTGAACGGTCCCCTCCACTTGCCTCCCCCATCCTACCCTGTATCTTTCTACTTCTGCTTTCTTTTGGTTTATTCTGTTGAACTTTTTCTCTATTTTTTAAACTTCTTGAGCACGTAACTCATTATTCTCAGCCTTTCTCTCTTACTAACATAAATATTTAAGGCTATACATTTTCCTTATAAGTACTGTATTAGATGCCTTCCACAAAGTTTTGGTAGGTAATATTTTCATTATTTCAATTCTGAGTATTTTAAACTTTTTATGGTTTCTCCTTTTACTCTGAGTAATTTAGAAATATTTAAAAATTTTCAAATATATAGAGTTTTAATTATATTGTGGTTAGAGAACATAGTCTGTTTGATAAAAAATTTCTTGAGACCTGCTAGTATATGATTAGTATTTGTAAATGTTCCATGTGTGCTTGAGAAAAATGTATACTTTCTAATTACTGGATAGAAAGTTGTATATATGCTCTCTAGATCATCCTAGTTAATTGTATCCTTTGATTAGTCTATATTTTACTAATCTTTCGTCTGTTTGACGTATGAATAATTGAGGAAAGTATGTTATCATACTTTTTACTTTTTATCATACTTTTTACTCCCCGAAGTTATATTAATTTTGCTTCACATATATATTTTTTAAGTACATAACAGGTTTAGGATTATTGCCTCTTCTTGGTGAATTGAACTTTGCATCATTATATAGTGATCATCTCTAGCCCTAATTTTTTTTGAAATTTTTTAATTTTTGCAGGCACATAGTAGGTTTCTACCCTTTATCTCCCCCCCGCCCCCGCCTCCCCTCTCCCTGGCCCCCTTCACCTCCTCTGTAGTTCTAAAACACCAGAGGAAGGAGGGGCTTGGGTTTCGCTGGTTCTGCTTAAAAACAACATGGCTTTCTGTTCCATGATCGGGGGCAAGAAGTGTGCCCAGGTCTCAGCCCAAGAGGGACTGGGTGTATAGTAGATGTGTATATTTATGGATTACATGAGATATTTTGATAAAGGCATGCAATGTGTAATAATCACAAGAGGGTAAATGGGGTATCCATCACCTCAAGCATTTATCCTTTGTGTTACAAACAATCCAATTATACTCTTTTAGTTATTTTTAAAAGTACAATTAAATTAGTATTGACTAGTCACCCTGTTGTGCTATCAAATACTACTTCTTATTTATTCTTTCTATTTTTTGTGCCCATTACAGCCCCACTTCCTCCTCCCTCCTGCCCCTAACTACCCTTCCCAGCCTCTGGTAACCATATTTCTACTCTCTATCTCCATAAAGTCAATTTTTTAAATTTTTGGGTTTTTTTTTTGAGATGAAGTCTCACTCTGTCGCCCAGGCTGGAGTGCAGTGGCCTCATCTCAGCTCACTGCAACCTCCACCTCCGGGGTTAAAGCAATTCTCCTGCCTCAGCCTCCCAAATAGCTGGGACTACAGGCATGGGCCATCATGCCCGGCTAATTTCTGTATTTTCAGTAGAGACAGAGTTTCACTGTGTTGGCCAGGCTGGTCTCAAACTCCTGACCTTGTGATCCGCCCGCCTTGGCCTCCCAAAGTGCTGGGATTACAGGTATGAGCCACTGTGCCTGGCCAATTGTTTTAATTTTAAAAAGTTTAATTTTTAATTAATTAAATTAATTAACTTAATTTTTAATTAATTTAATTACAATTTTAAATTTTAATAGTGAGATGGGGTCTCACTATGTTGCCCAGGCTGATCTGGAAATCCTGGGTTCAGGTGATCCTCCTGCCTCAGCTTTGCAAAGTGCTGGGATCACTGTCCTGTCTTGGCTTTTCCTATAGAATAAATTCCAGTTTCTTTAATGTGGTATTTTATTCCCAAGGTAGTTTTCCAGTTGCATTTCTACACCAAACATTCACTGCTCTTGTCACATCAAAATATGTATAAACTCTCAACATGCCATGTCTGTGTTTTTATGTGACTGTGTCCTTACCTGTAGGGTTCCATGAGCCTGAAAACGTTTTTGTTGTTGTTGTTGTTTATGCTTATCAAAATCTTAGTTATCCTTAGCTATAACCCCAAAATCTTAGTATCCCTTTTTTATTTATTGAGCCACTTCGCCCAGCCAATTGTTTTAATTTTTAGCTCCCAGAAATAAGTGAGAACATATGAAGTTTGTCTTTCTATGCCTGGTTTATTTAATTTAATGTGATGATCTCCAGTTCTATCCTAATAATGTTTTTGTCTTAAAAGCTATTTTGTCTGATGTTACCATAGTTGACCCAGCTTTTCTTTGGCAGTTTGCCTAATATATCTTTTAATATCCTTTTACTTTCAGCTTTTATGGTTCTTACCTTTAGGTGGACCTCTTTTAAATAGCATGGATTTTGTTTTTAATCCACTATGGAAATACCTGTGTCTTTTAGCTGGAAAATGTATTGTTTTACTTGTCAGGCCTAAGTTGGTAAGTGTTTCCTCCAGAAGGTGTTTGCTTTGGCTTCTACTGGTAGCATCTAGGTTTCCTTTAGTGCCCTTGAAGGTCTTGGTGATTGTGGGGTAGCAGGCTCAGCTTCCTTACCTTGCTGGTGGCCCAAGGCTCAGTGTCCTTGCTGAAGTGCATTATTGACAGCTGCTCTCAGGCCTACCTTGCCTTTCCCTAACTCTCCAGCCACAAGGATACCTTATTTGGAGTGAGGGTAAAGTTTGTTATCTCTTGTGCAATCTGGGGTGCTTCAAGGAATATTTCCTTTCTTTTTCCTTTTTCTCTCCTTTCCCTCTCCTCTGCTGTCTCTCTCCCTCTTCCCCCTTTCCTTCTCCCTTCTTCTTCTCTACCCTCCTTTCCCCTTCCTGACTCCTCCCCTCCCTTCCCCTCCTATCAAAGACAGGATTTCTCCCAGCCTGACCTTGAACTCCTGGGCTCAGGCAATCCTCCCACCTCTGCCTCTGGAGTAACTGGTATTACAGGTGTGGACCACTGTGCCTGGTTTGTTTCTTATATAGCATATAGCTGTTCTGTTAAGGGGAAGGTCCCTCAGAGCACCTAGTCAGCCATGATAGCAGATTTGACAATCTTTTGTATTCTCTTTTTGTTTTCTTTTCCATGGTACTTATCAGTATATGATATGTTGTGTACTTACTTATTTATTGCCTTTCTTTTCTCACTAGACTGTAAGCTCCATGAGGGCAAGGATTTTTCCTGTTTTTGTTTTCTGCTGCTTCTATAGCATCTGAATCACTGCCTGTTACTTAGTTTGTGATCAAACAATATTTGTTGAATGAATGAGGGTTGAGAAGATTGTGTGAAAAGGCAATGCCAAGTCTTGAACTCTTTTTTTTTTTTTTTTGAGACAGAGTCTCACTCTGTCGCCTAGGCTGGAGTGCAGTCGCGCAATCTCAGCTCACTGCAACCTCCGCTTTCCGGGTTCAAGCAATTCTCCTGCCTCAGCCTCCTGAGTAGCTGAGATTACAGGCGCACACCACCACGCCCAGCTAATTTTTGTATTTTTAGTAGAGATGGGGTTTCACCATGTTGGTCAGGCTGGTCTCGAACTCCTTACCTCGTGATCCGCCCACCTCAGCCGCCCGAAGTGCTGGGATTACAGGCGTGAGTCACCACGCCCGGCCAAGTCTTGAACTTTTACCTTGAAATGCTTTTGTATGTTCCTCTATGACCATTTTCACAAGTTAGGGTGCCCTTACTTTTCCCTAGACCATTTTACCCCACTTCCAGCTGGTCTCTCTGTCTCTATTTTGTGGTCCATCCATCCTTTCCAATCCATCCTTCATATGGCTGCCAGACTTTCTTCCTAAATATAGATATGATTATCTCACTGTCCTGTCTTGGCTTGGCTATAGAATAAATTCCATTTTTTTTTTTTTTTTTTTGAGACGGAGTTTTGCTCTTGTTGCCCAGGCTGGAGTGCAATGGTGTGATCTTGACTCACTGCAACCTCTGCCTCCTGGGTTCAAGCAATTCTCCTGCCTTAGCCTCCCAAGTAGCTGGGATTACAGGCGTGCACCACCATGCCCGGCTAAATTTTT
Source organism: Hylobates moloch (assembly GCF_009828535.3). NCBI lineage: Eukaryota > Metazoa > Chordata > Mammalia > Primates > Hylobatidae > Hylobates > Hylobates moloch. The sequence goes on along the minus strand of NW_026652277.1, from coordinate 128,446,309 downwards.
TTGTATTTTTAGTAGAGATGGGGTTTCACCATGTTGTTCAGGCTGGTCTCACACTCCTGATCTCAAGTGATCCACCCGCCTCAGCCTCCCAAAGTGCTGGGATTACAAGCGTGAGCCACCACGCCCGGCCTCCAATTTCCTTAATCTGCTATTTTATTCTCAATGTTGTTTTCCAGTTGCATTTCTACACCAAACATTCACTGCTCTTGTCACATCAAAATATGTCTAGGCTCTCAATATGCCATGTCTGTGTTTTTATGTCCTTACCTGTAGGGTTCCATGAGCCTGAAAACTCTTTAGTTTTGTTGTTTATGCTTATCCAAATCTTAGTTATCCTCACTTAAAGTCATCCAGAGTCATCTTCCTAAAGACTATTCTGATGTTCAATGAAAAGAAACATTCATTCCATGCAATTTTTCTTTCTATATTGGTAATTTTCATAATCTGCCCTCTGCCTTGTTTTCTTTCTTTCTTTCTTCCTTTCCTCTTTTCCTCCTTTCCTCTCCTTTCTTTTTTTTTTTTTTTTTTTGATAGAGTCTCACTCTGTTGCCCAGGCTAGAGTACAGTGGCACGATCTCAGCTCACTGCAACATCCACCTCCTGGGTTCAAGCGATTCTCCTGCCTCAGCCTCCCAAGTAGCTGGGACTACAGGTGCACACCACCATGCCTGGCTAATTTTTGTATTTTTAGTAGAGACAGGGTTTCACCATGTTGACCAGGCCGGTCTTGAGCTCCTGACCTCAGGTGATCCACGTGCCTCAGCCTTCCGAAGTGCCTGGGATTACAGGTGTCAGCCACTGTACCCGGCCTCTTCCTTGTGTTCTTAAAAGCTGTCTGTCTTTTCCTCCTGGATTTAAGCTCCTTAAAGTCAAGATCTTCATGTTTTATTTCCTGTTGTTTCCTAAAGGCCTGAAGTACAACACTTTATATGTAACGGACCTTTGATAAATAGTTTTTTCTTTCTAGTATGGTGAACCAATCTCATCTCATGTTTTCAGGTATCACACTCTGGTGATAATAACTTTCAAATCCAAATCTTCCTCTTCTCACTCCTCTGGCTAGTATGACTTAGGCATCTCACATTTCTCAAACTCTTTCATTTTATTTATTATTTTTTGAGACGGGGTCTCACTCTGTTGCCCAGCCTTGAGTGCAGTGGCACACTCACAGCTCACTGTAGCCTTGACCTCCTGGGCTCAAGCAGTCCTCTCACCTCAGCCTCCCAAGTAGCTGGGACCACAGGCATGTGCCACCATGCCTGGATAATTTTTTTTAATTTATTTTTTATAGAGACAGGGTCTCTCCATGTTGCTTAGGCTGGTCTCAAACTCCTGGGCTTAAACGATCCTCCTGCTTCGACTTCCCAAAGTGCTGGGATTACAGGTTTGAGCCACCGTGCCTAACCATTTTTCAAACTCAATATGTTGTCACCTTCTCTTCATTGTTCCTTATTTTTAAACCATTACCTCTTATAACTTTTCTGTGTCCATAAAAGGCACCATTCTTCTTCCAGTCACATAAACTTAAAACCTTGGTAAAATCTTTACCACCCTTTTTCTTAATGTTTTAACTTAAGCCAGTCACAAAGTCCTGTTAATTTTCTCCTCTAAAATGCTTCTCAGCTCCATACCTCCCTCGCCATTTCTGCTGACAAGACATTGGACAGAGCTCTTACCACCTCACACCCAATTCCACTCCCTCATCCTCTCCTGTAAACTCACTGACTGTAATATAACGGTCCGATTACTTCACTTGGCATTTAAGACTATCCAGGGTCTAGGTTCATCCTACTGCCCTCAACATGAGCCCTTTTCAGAATTTATTTATTTATTTTTTGTGACAGGGTCTTGCTCTGTCACCCAGCCTGGAGTGCAGTGGCGTAATCATGGCTCATGGTAGTACCCTGGTAGCCTCAATCTCCTGGACTCAACCAGTCCTTCCGCGTCAGCCTCCTGAGTAGCGGGGACTCCAGGTACATGCCACCACACTAGGCTATTTTAAAAAATTATTTGTAGGAACAGAATCTTACTATTTTGTGTTTTGCCCAGGCTGGCCTTGAACTCCTAGACTCAGGTGATTCTCCTGCCTCGGTCTCCCAAAGTCCTGGGATAACAGGTGTGAGCCACTGCACCTGGCCCAAGTCAGACTTCTGTGTCTTATGCATACCTGGTCATATCCTTTTTCCACTTCATGTGGTGTCCTTGCCCTTCCTCTGCTCTGCCATGATGGTTCCCGTTCATTTTCATATCCGTCTAATGGACACCATTCCCACTTCCATCCCCAGTGAGCATTTCCCTTAATAATGGAATCTTTAATTCATCACTTCCTCCTTTGAATTAGTTTTTTAAGTGCTTTTTGTTTTCACTGAAACATTTTTAACAATCAGCAAATTGAAAGGAATCTTTAAAGTAATCCAGTTTAATCTTGAACCCAAGACCTCAGTCTTCTCTGTAACTCATACATAGCACTAGCTTCTAATATTATACAATCCTTCTTAGTTTTCTTTCTACTTAGGTAGTAAGCATCTGGAGGTTAGGAACTTGGTTTTTACTGTGCTTTTGTTTTCCCTCTTGAAGATTGGCATGCTTCTTTATCCTTAGAAGATACTAAAAATACATTCATTGATTGAATAAATGAATCCAGTAAGTTAATAACACATACATTTTCCTTCAAAGACTTTACAAAGGAGACTCACTCTCTCTCCCCCTTCCAAAGCCTATCTCAACAGTTTCTCTGTTTCCAAGTGTCTGCAGATAAGGGTGGCTGAAAATATGGTAGACACATTTGCAGCCTACTCTTTTCTTTTTATAGTTCTGTATTAGCCTTGGTTTTTATTTTCCTACATCTTGAAATTATATTTGGAATTTCCTACTTTTGCATGTATGATAGCTGATGCATGAATTTTAATAGAGTTGTTGAATGCTGATCATGTTTTTGTATGGTAGTTTAGAAATATTTAGGAAGGAATATTCCATTCAACTTATTCACATGAAGGCGATTATGTTGTGGTTTGAAATTTTATATAAAATTTTTCAACCACATAAGCTCTGTGCAGGTTTAAAAATTATTATTAGTTTTTTCTATGGGATGAATCTATTTGGAAATGATAGCTTTAATTGCTTTGTAATTATTTGTATGATATAATTTTGAAAATAAGGTGTGTTTCCATAGCACGGATGTTTATATAAAGTTAGTGTGACTTCAATTATGTCAAATGCTTTAATTATGTAGTGGGTGCTTAATATTTGATTTACTTTTGATGCAAATACAGAAATGATTTTTTATATGATAAGAACTTTTCTCCATTTTAGAGCATGTCAAAAGAATAAACATGGTAATTTGAATGCTCTATTTTTATTTCTAGAAACCAGCAAATATCCTAGTAATGGGAGAAGGTCCTGAGAGGGGGAGAGTCAAAATAGGTAGGTAATTATTCCTAAAATAATTTATTTAAAAATTGAAGTTAACTGCAAAGGTGGTTTCCCTTTTTAATGCCCTTATTTAGGTAGTTAATTTTAAAATTACTTTCTCACTATTTTTAGAAAAGATATTGGAAAATGTAGATAGATAGTCTACAAAACTCCTAGGCTTTTTCCCAAAATAAGATTCTTTAGTTCTAAGTTGAGGCATCACTGGAAATTGACAAGCAAGTTCACAAAAGCATTCATTCCCATACAGTAACCCAAGCATATGTTTGTCACCACCACTGTCCTGCACAGCCACCTTAAATATAATCCTCTAAATCTCACTTTTGTTTCAGGTTTACCAAATATTCTCTTCCTGAATATTTTCCTCCCAACCCTGAGCGAATACATTTAAACCTTCACAGGTTCTCTCTGCATCACCACAACTGGCCTGCATGTCTGGCGCCAAGTACTAACATATCTTTTCCAAATGGATATATATGTTTACAGACTCTCTTAGCTGCCTCTCTTAGATTGAGGCACTGGCAGGATTCTTATTTGTATATTAAGATTTCCTTTATAATCCTGAATGTTCTAAAAAAGAAATCAGCATCATTTATACCTATTACATATTTGGGGAGAAAATGAGCTAAGAAATGCTTTATTCTAATTTCTTTTTTTGAGACGGAGTCTCGCTCTGTTGCGCAGGCTGGAGTGCAATGGCGCGATCTTGGGTCACTGCAACCTCCGCCTCCTGGGTTCAAGCAGTTCTCCCTGCCTCAGTCTCCCAAGTAGCTGGGACTGCAGGCTCCCGCCACCACGCCTGGCTAATTTTTTTGTGTATTTAGTAGAGATGGGGTTTCACCATGTTGGCCAGGCTGGTCTCGAACTCCTGACCTCAGGTGATCTGCCTGCCTTGGCTTCCCAAAGTGCTGGGATTACAGGCATGAGCCACCATGCTAGGCCTATTCTAGTTTCTTTTACTAGAAATTATATTTATTGAAAGTTGAATGCTTTTTAGAAATATGTTAAAATAAAATGTGTTAATCAGCCTGGTTTCTTTGCTATTAGAATATACCATGCTAAAGGTGATGCAAAATTGTGCTCACTTGACCCACTACAAATTCATGCTGCCCTATTTCAAGCCCACCCTGCTGTTTAGTTTTCTACTTCTTCAGTTAACTCCCTAGCCCAGTTGCTAAAGAAGCTGTTCTAAACCAACTTCCTTTTCTTTAAACACCTCTATCCTAAGTTTGCTGAGATTATCAGATTCATTCAAAAGTTTGTTGATGTTAATTAAGTAGCTGGTAGCTTTTCTTCTCTTCCCTCCCCCACTTCCACCATAATTTCTCACTTGTCTCTATTTTTATTTTACTCTTGCACTCCTTTTCTTAGAGGCATTTATTGAGTTCCTACTTTTTGCCAGATACAGGCAAAAGGGAGATAAAGGATGGTCCCTTCTGTGAGAGACAGTAAAATGAACAGTTTACCATGCATTGCAATATGTACTTTCATGTTACCGCATTTATTTTACACAACCACCCTCTGAAAATAAGGAAGACAAGATTTAGAGAGGTTGTAGCTTCCTCAGCCTGTCAAAGCTAGAACTTGAATTCCAAGTCCTGAGGCTCTTTCCCTACAAACATCCCTGCCTAGTGATATCAGAGCTGTCTGGTGTGACCTCACTGACCTCTACTCTTTGGCTGTACAGCCCTGCCCTTGAGAAAGCCTCTGTGAAAGAGAGACTTTCCTAAGTTCTATCTACTAGTGCCCTTCCTAGCTTCTAAATGTCTTCCTACCTCATAGTACAATATTGCCATTTCCTCTTCTCAAGTTTCTCTTTTTCACCTTTAAACCTTCATCGTCCTTTTCCCAATTTAAAATAAATCTTATATCCATCTTGTTTTTCTTTAGCACTTGTTCTATTCATTTCCCTTTTTGTTCCTCTACTTTTAGAACGCATGATGTTCACTCTTTGGTTCCACTTAGTCTAATTTGTTATAACCTGGCCTCTAATTCCATCCCTCTATCAAAAGTCCTCTCTAAAAGGACACCTGTGACCTCTACCTTACCAAATCCAGCGGCCCATATTAATCACCTTTCTCCTTTACTGCAGTAAACCATTTGTTCTTCTGACAGTCTGGCTTTGAGGGTGTCTTCTCCATTGGTGTATATGATATACCATAATTCCATTTTTCTGCCTCCCACTTTTGCTGTGACTTTGCCTTCTATTCATTCTTGCCTATTACTCCTCCTAACCTATTGTTTCAAGGCACTGGCTTAGGACATGGCTTCCCTTTAAAATTACTTCTTTAGGAAATGATAGGTTGTGGTCTCAGGATCATGGATTTATGAAAATGATTCTAAGATCTTGATGCCAGAGTCTAATCTCTCACCCTAGCAGAAGTCTTTATTTCTATTTGGATATCTTGTGGTAACTTATCCTCCATTGTCCCAAACCAAATTCGTCATCATCTTATATTCCCCTTGTTTATACCATTTGTCACATTTCTCCCAGTCACCCAAATCTAATTTGTTCTTTTAGTACTCCTTAGCAAAATTCTGTATTCTGGCCAGGCCAGTTAGTTACCTTACTATTAAGAGTTTTAAGATTGTAATTCTGCCACGATTAGGGATAAAACTAGGGTTAAAAGTAAGTAATAATTAATGATAAAGATCTAATGGACAATCAAGATAGTTTATTAAATGATTTTAAATTTTGTTTTAGTAGCCACTATTGTTTTTAAACATTAGTAATACTGATGCCTATGCCTAATGCTTTGATACAGTGTTCTTTTTTGCTTAAAAGAAAAGGATAGTTGGGCTGGGCACAGTGGCTCATGCCTGTAATCCCAGCACTTTGGGAGGCCAAGGCGGGCAGATCATGATGTCAAGAGATCGAGACCATCTGGCCAACATGGTGAAACCCCGTCTCTGCTAAAAATACAAAAATTAGCTGGGCGTGGTGGCGCGTGCCTGTAATCCCAGCTACTCAGGAGGCTGAGGCAGGAGAAGCGCTTGAACCTGGGAGGCGGAGGTTGCAGTGAGCCAAGATAGTGCCACTGCACTCCAGCCTGGGTGACAGAGCAAGACTCCATATGGGGGGCGGTGGGGAAAGGGGAGTGGGTAAGAAAAGGATACTTAGATGGAAAACACATTTTGCCCTTTGCTGTATCTGAGCCTTCCCATTCTCAGCAACCTAAAAACTTCCCAGGCTTTACCTAAAATGCTTATTGCCTTCCTCTTTTGCTATTCAAAATAATTCATCCTTCAGGATCCAGCCCAAGTCCCACTTTCAATTTAGTCCGCTTTTACAAATGTTTATTATACATTGTTCCAGATAACATAATAAAGGAGAAATAGACCTTCCCCCAGGGGGCTTAGCATCTAGTAGAAACCGGTAACAACTTCCTTTATTCTCACAGTACTTACCACTTTTTTGCTTCTACTCTATATATTTTGTCATCTCACCTTCATGTAAGCTCCTTAGTGGTAGACCTTGTTTGTTGCTGCTTTTCATCATTTGATACTAATTAGCACTCACACCAGAATTTTACTACCCTTATCTGTGAACTGGAACAATTTCATCCATGTGTAATTTTAGAAAGTCAACTGTTATAGTAATCTTTAGGCTAATTACCATTTGTCTAAATTAGTAATTATTTGAAAAGTAGTTTGAAACTCTTTTAAAGTTCATAAAATAGATGGGAATTGTTTTTAAAAATATGTATTTTTTCCTTCTGGCCTTGATTGTATCTGCAAGTGAATAGATGAGGTTTAGGTAAAACTGAGGAGGTAGAGAATAAGGGGGGAAATACTGGCTTTAGCTAACTTCACTTTAGAATGTTTTTCAATGGATGAAACAGCATTCCATCATGTTACTTTGTCATCAACAACAATTGGCATCTATTAAATATATAAAACAGTGCCTTGAATATTGTGTAATATTGTAGAATAATAGGTGTAATATTGCTAGAATGAACTTGAATATTTTTGTTTGCTATAGGGATATGTAGTTTAAAAAGAGTAGGTATCAGCACAGGCTTCCTTTGGATAGCTTTAGTTTTTAAGAGCTGGATACTCCAAAGCATTCTCAAAAAAGTCTTACAAATTATTCAAAATCCAAAGAAACAAAATCACTACAGGCCGGGCTCAGTGGCTCATGCCTGTAATCCCAGCCCTTTGGGAGGCTGAGGCAGGCAGATCACTTGAGGTCAGGAGTTCATGACCAGCCTGGCCAAAATGGTGAAACCCCATCTCTACTAAAAATACAAAAATTAGCCAGGCATGGTGGTGGCGCGCCTGTAATCCATCTACTCGAGAGGCTGAGGCAGGAGAATCGCTTGAACCTAGAAGGTAGAGGTTGCAGTGAGCCGAGATGGCGCCACAGCACTCCAGCCTGGGCAACAGAGCGAGACTCCATCTCAAAACAAAAACACAACAAGACAAAAACCCAAAATTTCTATAAATTAAAAAGATTTTTTGCCTATTCTGCTTATGTAAATGTAAATTAAAATTTTAATATATGTTATACCGTAGCACATTAGTTTTAGATTAAATGACATTCTGTGGTTGAAAGTTTTATGTGCATTAATGCATTTTATAGTACATTGGGGCCCCTTATACAATCAAAATTTGTTATGTATATTATGTATTCAAATTATAGAGGCTTATTCTTGTGACTTTGCCTTTGTGACTTGCAATTGTCATATGTATAATTTGTTGGATGTCAGATTTAGTAGTTAAGGAGGTAACTCATAAATTATAACATGGTTTTTGTTTGAGTACTGGCATCTTTATTTACTATCCCTGTGACCATAGGCAAGTCATTTAACTGCTTTGGGCCTTAGATTCTTCATCTCTGAAATAGGGAGCAAAATACTGATTAAACCAGTGTTCTTAATGAGGATTCAATGAGGTGAAATATGATGTATATGAAAGCCATTTGTAAAGTGCAAAGGACTTTGTAGATAAAAGGTGTTTGTTATTTATGATATCTTAAGAAAATTAGTTTCCAGGATCTTATTGCAGTAGTAATTTTTTTTTTTACTACTTTTATATACCCCCAATATTTCAATTGATTAGCTTTGGTTTAGACCTTTGTTAAATGCTGAATTACAACAAATTATCTTTTATATGTTCTGTGTATGCTCTTGAAAACATGCATGTGATGTGCTGATTACCATTCAGCAACTGGCTAACTGGCTCTCTGGAGCAAAAAATGTCCCAATTTGTAGCATTTGCTGTTTTCCATGTTGTAGATACTCCTACCATAGCCAATTCCAAATCACCAGTATGCTGTCATTGAATGCAGAATTGGGAAAAGATATGTATGTATCAGCTCTTGTGAGTTTGTTGGATCTGGCTGCAGCACACACTGAACTAAGACATAGTCAGGTTTTGTTTGTTTGTTAGTTTGTTTTGAGACAGAGTCTTGCTCTGTCTCTTGTTTGTTTGTTTTGAGACAGAGTCTTGCTCTGTCACCCAGGCTGGAGTGCAGTGGCATGAACTCGGCTCACTGCAACCTCTGCCTCCTGGGTTCAAGTGATTCTCCTGCCTCAGCCTCCCTAGTGGCTGGGACTACAGGTGCGTGCCACCACGCCCAGCTAATTTTTGTATTTTTAGTAGAGACTGGGTTTCACCATGTTGGCCAGGATGGTCTTGATCTCTTGACCTCATGATCCGCCCGCCTCAGCCTCCCAAAGTGCTGGAATTACAGGCGTGAGCCACCACTCCTGGCCATAGTCAGTTTTTAAATGTATAAGCATACAGAAGTCATCATTAATCAGGGAGACTTTTGAACTATTTTAGATTTCAAAAACACTTGTAACTGTCTCTGAAAGCCAGGAATCTGAAGTCAGACCTGGATTCTAATTCTGCCTCTGCACTTACTAGCTGTGTGACCTTAGGCAAATCAGAATATCTTTTTTGGGGGACAGGGGATGGAGTCTCCCTGTGTCGCCCAGGCTGGAGTACAGTGGTATGATCTCAGCTCACTGCAGCCTCCGCCTCCCAGGTTCAAGCGATTCTCCTGCCTCAGCCTCCCGAGTAGCTGGGATTACAGGCATGCACCACCATGCCCAGCTAATTTTTGTATTTTTAGTAGAGATGGTGTTTCACCATGTTGTGCAGGCCGGTCTCTAACTCCTGACATTAGGTGATCTGCCCACTTCGGCCTCCCAAAGTGCTGGGATTATAGGTGTGAACCACCCCACCAGCCCAGAATATCTTTAAGCTTCAATTTCTTCATCAGTAAAACAGGCACAATAATAGTATGTACTTCTGATGGTAGATAATAAAGGTAAATGAAGTTAATTCCTTTTCTGGTACTTGGTGTAGACCTCTGGTTAAAAAGGGAGGAAAAGGATTACTTTATAAGGTCAGCAGCTATTGTTGTCAACCTTGCATGGTTCTAATAGCATGTCAAACTGAATTTTACACTTGATCTTAGCCAAAAGGATGAGAAACAATCAAACTGAATTTTATGTTAATTTATTTTATTTTTTTAGCTGACATGGGTTTTGCCAGATTATTCAATTCTCCTCTAAAGCCACTAGCAGATTTGGATCCAGTAGTTGTGACATTTTGGTATCGGGCTCCAGAACTTTTGCTTGGTGCAAGGCATTATACAAAGGCCATTGGTAAGTTGGTCTAAAATGATTTATTATCTTGTCATCTAACGATCATAAATATAAAATGGTATAATAATAAAGCTACTTGATAAAAACCATTTTATACATTTTTGTAGAAGTCGTATTGTCTTCTATATTCCTAGATTTCTGGTAGATTTAGATTCTTAACTTTATAAGAGAATATGATTATTTTAAAAGAAGAAAACTTTTTTTTCAGAGAATAGAGGTATCAGTATCTGATCCTGTTGAGTTGTTATGGAAACAATAACATGCACATTTTATTTTGTACTTAGTAGCTGTTGATCAGAAGAACTGGAGAGAAGTTTAGAATTGTTTTCTTCACAAAATGAAAAACAAAAACAGGAGTAGTGCAGTATTGGAAAGAACCCCTTCTATTTGGGGAAAAGTTAGTCACATTGTTTCCTAAGCAAGAAGCAATATAACTAATCTTTCTTTCTTGCCATTACAGTTATGAGAATGGCAGTTTCTCCATTAAGGTAGGAAATAGAGTCTGGGTAGATTAGCTGTGCTTAGCATCTTGCCATCTCATCAAGTTAAAAAAACTGAGTAAGAAAGTCTGTTATAAACACACTCTCTGTAAGATTTAAAGTCTGCCTCAGAACAGTGGCTTCAGAGATTTGCCACCTGGTGACTGCAGTATCCTCAGACGGCCCAGCTGTGAATGGAGGGAGTCAGTAGGAGCTGGCCCTCCTCAAACCTAGAGATTTCTTTAAAGGAAGGAAAAGAAGAGAGTAGGGGAGAGTACATTGTAGCTGTTAGAACGGCTAGTTCTACAAGGTATCCAAATTTCCTAAGTATATTTCTTTAAATTTTCCTTTTATTGAATTTTCTGTTTACTGGCATTAGTCTCATATCAGTTTTGGCTACCTTTAGCTGCTTTTGTTGAATTCTATTTAATAAAGGCACTGCAAGTATAAAATTATTAAAAATAGACAAGCACAATCCTTTCTTTGCTAACCAAGCTTTATGAAAAACCTGGTGACACCCAAAGAGCTACAAAGGAAACTCTCACATTTGGAAAGATTAGACTAATAATTAGCCTACTCATGGGTTAAAAAAAGAACACAAAAATTAAAATATAGTAAGTCCTCATTCACCAAGATGTCTGATTTCTGCAAAACTCAGACACCAGAACACATTTAGATTTTGTCCAGGGACGGAGACTCTAGCACAGTGTTGGAATATTGTAAATTATTGATAAATACTGCTGAATAGTTTTGTTAAATTAGTGAAAAAGCCTCTGAGTAGACTGGTATGTGTTTGACAGTAGAGGAATGTGAGAGTGACATAAAACCCTTACCTGTGCCACTGGGCCTCTGGTAAGGCAGCAGATCAGAGGCTACCAAGGCCAGGCTGTCATCAGTGGACAGTGGCAGCTGTCTGCAAAAGGTGAGGAAAGAACTACAGACAGCAAATGGAAGGGATGGAGTGGCCCTGCGAGTGAGGAGCTAAAATCAGATCCTGCCTGTGTACATTCCAACCAGTGACTTTTACAATGGAGCTGTATTTTTGAGACTTTTAGAATCATCAGTTTGTTTTTTCTGTCATTTAGGGCTCTCCTTACCCACTATTGAAAACAGTCAAATCCTTTAGACAACCTCAGAAGGAACCAGAGGATAGGAAGAGACTGAAAGTAAGCCAGGGAAGGGAAGAGTGTTAGTTGAAAGTAACAGGTGGTGCCTTAGAACAGGTTAATGACAGATAACCCAGGGCATGAGGAAGGGAGAAGAGGATGCAATCTCCATAGAAATCCATATACCTTAGACTTAATCCAAACACTAGGACAGTCTTTATCTAGAAGGGAGATTTCCTTTAGGAAAAGGCACATTCAGTCAAAACCTTCTGTTAAGCTAAATGACTCCCCACCAATGTCTGTCCCACTCTCAGAGAATCTAACACAGCGGGTCCATGCCCTTAGGTAGGTGATTCTGTTGTGCAGGACCCATATGCTTTGAGAGCCCACACTTTGAGAAGCACAGTTTTATGAATATTTTCTGATTTACTTTTCTCTTGTTGAAATGAAAATAGATGCTTTTTTTAAATAAATGTAATCGGATATGAATTGAAAACCAATTATACTTCTTATTTCCTCAGGGTAAGGAAAAATGAAGTTGAATTTTAACCAGCTTGCAACTCACTTGCTTGGTAAATGAAATTTACCGCTTAAAGATAAAAACATAATCACTAATTTCTAATTTTAGTCAATTCCCAATTATCCATTCTGGATAGAAGGTAGGAGAAAGTTAAGACAGAAAGAAAGAATAATCCCCAAATCAGTTATCTTAGGGCTTCAAATCGGTTAATAGCAGACATTTATAAGTACATACTTACTCACTTTTTCGTACTCTTCTCCATACATGGTCTATGTTAGAAATGAGTACTTAGGGCTGGGCAAGATGCCTCATGCCTGTAATCCCAGCACTTTGGGAGGCCGAGGCAGGTGGATCACTTGAGGTCAGGAGTTCAAGACCAGCCTGGCCAACATGGTGAATCCCCATCTCTACCAAAAATACAAAAATTAGCCAGGCATGGTGGTGTGTGCCTGTAATTCCAGCTACCCAGGAGGCTGAGGTGAGAGAACCACTTGAACCCGGGAGGCAGAGGTTGCAGTGAGCCGATACCGCACCATTGCCTTCCAGCCTGGGCAACAGGGCAAGACTCTGTGGAAAAAAATAAATGAGTAATTTGATTCAGAGCATAGAAAAAAGAGAGTTTGATTATTTGATATCAGTGGAGGTTTGTGGAGTGACAGTTGGGGAGGGGAGTGGCAGTGATGGTGACCAGCAATGTTGGGGCGGTTGTGTTTATGGGTGTGTCAGGAGAACAAGTCATTGACAGAGGAAAGAAACCTGAGAAGTAGCTACAGATAGTGCAGGAGCCAGATGGCCTTTTGAAATTATAGGCTAATATGAGGCAGAAAACGTTTGAATTTACTGCCACCTGCTATCTGAGGTTTCTTATCTTAGCAGTTTACTGGGAACTCAAGACCCTGGCTCTTGTCCTTTGAATGGAGGACAAACTAGGAATTGGCGTGACCAGGCACATGCAGTAGTAGTCCTGGTAGACTGCATAGTAGAGGCGGTAATGAGGAAGAGAGATGGGACCATCAGAGGCAGCCATATCGGGGGAAGAGTGACAACCAATATGACATGGGAGAGAGAAAAGAATTCAGAAATGGACACTGAGCAGTATTATTACTCTACTCTGTAGTGATGGATGTTCATAATGATGATGACCTTGCTGCATCATTAAGGAGGATTACATTTTTTATAGCCTCTTATGGTGGCAGGCAATGGTGTAATTAAAAAATGGTTGTTGAAGGAATATGTTTCCATTATCCAGAAGGCTAAATTATGTGGAAGGAAACTGTACCTGAATGTGGTCAAATAAGTAAGGCATTACTGTATGGATTTTTCCATTTGGCAATTTGTTTTAGGAGAGAGCATTCTGATATGTCTTCTAGCTAATTGTTATACAGTAGTCCCCACTTATCTGCTGGGAATATGTTCCAAGACCCCCCAGGGGATGCCAGAAGCTGCAGATAGCACCGAACCCTGTATATACTATTTTTTTTTATCTGATAACCCAGACGACCACTAAGTGACTAACCAGCGGGTAGTGAGTATACAGTGTGGATGAACAGAGGGATGATTCACATCCCAGGAAGATGGAGAGCATAGCATGAGATTTCATCACACTACTCAGAATGGTACACAATTTAAAACTTATAAATTGTTTATTTCTGGAATTTTCCATTTAATATTTTCAAACTGCAGTGGTTGACTGCAGGTAACTGAAACTTGAGGGCAAAAACTTAGATGAGGAAGGAATAGTGTAATTAACCTTTTTCCTTGTTTAGCTTATCACAGAATGTGATTCACATATTTAATAGGCTACTAAACACAGTACTTTTTTATGCTATACCATAGTTTTTTGTTTGTTTTTTCCGAGTTGGTGTTTCACTCTGTTGCCCAGGCTGGAGTACGGTGGCGTGATCTTGGCTCACTGCAACCTCTGCCCCCTGGGTTCAAGCGATTTTCTTGCTTCAGCCTCCTGAGTAGCTGGGACTACAGGTGTATGCCACCACATCTGGCTAATTTTTCTATTTTTAGTAGAGATGGGGTTTCATCATGTTGGCCAGGATGGCCTTGAGCTCCTGGCCTCAAGCGATCCACCTGCCTTGGCCTCCCAAAATGCTGGGATTACAGGTGTGAGCCACTGTGCCCGGCCTGTACTATAGTTTTTGAATTTTTATCATGTATGTATGTATGTATGTATTTGAGACGGATTTTCTCTCTTGTTGCCCACGCTGGAGTACAGTGGCACAATCTTGGCTCACTGAACCTTTCACCTCCCAGGTTCAAGCAATTCTCCTTCCTTAGCCTTCCAAGTAGCTGGGATTACAGGCATGTGCCACCATGCCCAGCTAATTTTGTATTTTTAGTAGAGGCAGGGTTTTACCATGTTGGTCAGAACTCCTGACCTCAGGTGATCAGCCCGCCTCAGCCTCCCAAAGTTCTGGGATTACAGGTGTGAGCCACCATGCACAGACTATCTTTAATTTTTTAAATATTTACTAAATGGCATTTAAGTGGGCAAGTGTGAATATGCATCTCACAAAAGTTAATTCACTTACACATTTGGCAAAGCATTGTGAATATAATATTGTAGTCTCAGAATATAAGCTACAGTCTTTCAGTGTGTAAATTTTAATAGAATAATCTATGACTGGTGATTTTAGATAGTTAACAAAACTTCTAAAGATGCCTAACTTTATCCTGGGGGGTGGGTAGCATATAAGTGAATATATTTAAATAAGATCTATGTCTGCTGGTGTCATGCAGTGCTATATATAGTATTATTTATGAGCTTCTAGAGCAATTTATTGAAAAAGCTGAAGCTAGTAGTCTTTGAGACAAAAGATTTTTCCCCCAATTCTTTTTATTTTGTTTTATTTTTTGAGACAGAGGCTCGCTCTGTTGCCCAGGCTGTAGTGCAGTGACGCAATCTCAGCTCACTGCAACCTCTGCCCCCTTGATTCAGGCGATTGTTCTGCATTGCCTCCTCAGTAGCTAGGACTACAGGTGTGTGCCACCACACCTGGCTAATTTTTTGTATTTTTAGTAGAGATAGGGTTTCACCATGTTGGTCAGGATGGTCTCGAACTTCTGACCTCAAGTGATCCGTCCACCTTGGCCTCCCAAAGTGCTGGGAATACAGGCATAAGCCACCGCACCCAGCCTCCCCAATTCTTTTATATGGTCTATACTGTCTGTCTAGACTCAAAACTTATAAATTCTACTCTATCATTATACATTGGATGGCTGTAAAAGAATTACATCACCATATCTGATGATGATATTGTTTCAGTATATCAGATCTGTGTATTATGCCTGGTATTAGATTATCAATTGAATACTTTAATGATTAAATTATTAACAGTGGTTAGACGTGGTGAGACCTTGTCTCTACAGAACACTTTTTAAAAAAATTAGCCAGGTACAGTAGCACACACCCATAGTCTGAACTACTCTGGAGGCTGAGGCAGGAGGATTGCTTGAGCCCAGCAGGTCAAGGCTTCAGGGAGCCATGGTTACACCACTGTACTCCAGCCTGGGTGACAGAGACCCCAAAAACAACAACAAAAAAAGTGGTTAGAAAGACCTTTGCCTAAATCTAAAGAATTTGTTGCTTGCTAAATTGACTTTCCCCATTTATTGTCATCAGAAAATTTACAAGTAAATGTTTTTTATTACTTGGCTTTCGATTTGTTACATGATGATATAACTATTTCATGTCATATATATATATATATACACACATACACACATATATATACATACCTATATATACACACATACCCACACGTCAAAATACAAAGTACAATAATGTTTTCTTAATGCACTTATTGTACTTTGTATATTGATTTACTGAAAAGTATTTTTATAAGTAGGCTGGGATTATATCTGGGAATTATAACCAA
Organism: Hylobates moloch; assembly: GCF_009828535.3. Lineage (NCBI taxonomy): Eukaryota > Metazoa > Chordata > Mammalia > Primates > Hylobatidae > Hylobates > Hylobates moloch. Next base: position 128,430,268 of record NW_026652277.1, on the reverse strand, counting down.
GGAAATATATACAAAACCTTGTGTTTCTTCCTTCCCAGATATATGGGCAATAGGTTGTATATTTGCTGAATTGTTGACTTCGGAACCTATTTTTCACTGTCGTCAGGAAGATATAAAAACAAGCAATCCCTTTCATCATGATCAACTGGATCGGATATTTAGTGTCATGGGGTTTCCTGCAGGTAATTTATTTTCCTTTTTAAAGTCATATTTTGAGTCATATTTCAAAATCATTTCTTCTCAAAAGCATATTTTAATGTATATTTATAAACTAACATAATTAGGAGACTTTAAATTAACACATTATTTTCTATAACAATATTTAATTTTTTTGTAAGATAAAGACTGGGAAGATATTAGAAAGATGCCAGAATATCCCACACTTCAAAAAGACTTTAGAAGAACAACGTAAGTAATTCCACACGGTCTTAGTCTTTTTGTGCTGCTATAAAAAAAATACCTTAGACTGGGTAATTTATAAACAACAGGAATTTGTTTTCTCCCAGTCCTTGAGGCTGGGAAGTCCAAGTTCAAGGCACTGGCATGTTTGGAATCCCATGAAGGTTGCTTTCTGCTTCCAGGGTGGCGCCTTGTTGCTGTGTCCTCACATGGGTAGAAGGACAAAAAGGGGGCAGATACTGTGTGATGCCTCTTTTACAAGGCATTAATCCCACTCCTGAAAGCAAAGCCCTCAATTCTGGAAGGCCTTATCTTCTAATACTGTTGCATTGAGAATTAAGTTTCAACATGAATTTTGGAGGGGACATAAACATTCAAACCATAGTGCACATTAATTATAGGTAGTAATTTCAATGAGAATAGTTAAATTAATCTTTTTAAAAAACAGATGTAGATTGTTATTTAAACTAGAAACTGAGATTTTAGCATATTAATTATGCCTGTGATTTAAAGAAGATATTCCAGATACTGTTAACATATATAGTTCAGGTTTAGGCTGCAGTATTAAAAACTTTTAAGAATTTAAGGGTTAATAGGTAGTTTATATCTGCTATGTTTTAGCATGAATAAAATTCTCAGTTCTAGGCCACAGTAGTGGTTTTATCTTTATCTGAGTAATGACTGGTGACTGACATGCTGGACTAGGAAACCTGGAAGGCTGGCAGAAGGAAGAACACGTGGCCTGGAATATGAGTAAAACAAACTGATGAAGGCATTTACTTTGAGCAGAAATGAGATTAAGGGTGATGGCATGTGAGGTATTTGTTATAAATATGCACACCTACCAAAAATTGTGGAAGAGCTTCTCTATGGGCAGCTTACCAGGAAAATTTCAGGACAGGATGGCTTATAGGAACAAAAGCAGACATCATAAAGAGAAATAGAGAATGGCATTGATCATTTCTGACCCCTTTTTCTCACAGTCCTTGGTGGGGTCCTTTGCCTGTACCCATCTCCTAAGGACAGTGCTGGTATCAAGGTTCTATCCTGGGCTCTTTTCTCTCTCTAGATATTTTCCCAGTCAGATTCTATGATTTTGATGGCCACAATTTACCATCAATTATGTGAATAACTCCCAATATGTATGTTACTCAGTTCACTTTTCCAAGTTTCAAAATCATTTATCTAATTGCCTTATGGAATCCCAACCTGAATGTTCTATAAATTCTTTAAACATTCAAAACCAAACTAGTTATTTTCATTTAACATTTTATTGTACCCTTGTTGGCAAGGGTACAATAAAATGGACATGCTGGCCAGGCACAGTGGCTCACTCATGCCTGTAATCCCCACACTTTGGGAGGCTGAGGTGGGAAGATCTCTTGAGCCCAGGAGTTTGAGACTAGCCTGGGCAACATAGTTAGACCCTATCTCTATTTTTATTAAAAAAAAATTATTACTCATATGCTACTGGTGAGGATGAGTACTTCTCAAACTTCAGCGTACCTACAAATCACCTGGAGACCTTGTTAAAAATGTAGATTCTGAGTCAGAATCCGGGGTGAGGACTGAGAACCTTCATTTCTAATGCAGGCTCTCAGGTGATACTCAGGTTGCTGGTAAAAGCTACATTTGTGTAGCGAGATTCTAGAGCACCTAAAAAAGGCTTTAAAATATGCATGCCCTTTGACCTGATAATTCCTGGAATTTATCCTGTGGAAGTAATCAGAGCTGCCACAAATAGATGAGTACTTATTATATACCAGGGTGGTGCTAAACCCTTTACCTGCATTTTTTCATATGATCTTCCTAGCAAATCTATAGGCATAATTATAATTTCCACTTTTCAGATTCAGAACCTAAGGCTTTCTTAGAGGTTAACTAACTTGCCCAAGATCACACAATTGGTGAATGACTGAATCAGGGTCTAGTAGGGGTCTCTGAGTCTCACCTGCTAGGCAGTATCGGCTTCCTGCCATGCACATCAGATTTAGCTACAAGGACTTGTATGCCACAGCTATTATGAAACAGGTAATACCCGTACCAGTAGGAGATAGGCAGCCACTCAAAATAATAAGTTTGAAGAGTATTTGACAAGAGAAAATGTTTATGGAACAATATTAAATAAAAAGCTAAGACAATTTTTTAGTAGGATTCCAATTTTATAAAAACAAAGCAAAAATTCCTGTGTTTATACCATATATGTATATGCCACACACACACAAAACACCAAAGGGACATTATAAAAATTTTGCCAGTGGTTTTTTTGTCACTGAGTGGCTTGATTGTGAGTGATTTTAATTTTCTTCCTTATACTTTCTATATTCTGTAATTCTTTTTATCATGAACATATATTACCTATTTTTAGACCTTTTAATTTGAAATATTTCATATGTAGGAAAGAATATATAATGAAAAAATATCTAGTATATTTAGAATAATAAAATGAATACCCCTTTGCTCACCTCTGAACCTAAGAATTAGAACATCATTAAGATTACTAAAGTACCCTGTATGCCCCACCTCCCTATCCACATCCCTCCCAGAGGGTAGACTCTGAGTGTTCTGCATTTGGGTTTATCATCCCCACAGTTTTTATTATAGTTCCAGTCCACATGTTTATGTATCTCTAAAAGTTATTGTTTGGTTTATTGTCTTTCAACTTTTTATAAATGGTAGCATATTATGTATTTTCTTCTGCAACTTGCTTTTTCTCCTCACTCAACCTTGCATATTCATTTTTACTGTTGTATAACATTCCATTCTGTGAATGTATAAAAATGTACCCATTTTTCAGTTGATGGACATTTGGATTGTCTCTATATATATATGTATATTGGCCATTACTAAAAGGCTACTAAGAACATTTTTATCCCTGTATCCTGATATACATGTACAAAAGCATCTCTTTGACTCAGGTATGTGCCTAGAAATGGAGTTGCTAGGTCATAGGCTATACACATTTTCAACACTAATGGTTAATGCATAACTGTTTTCCAAAGGGATTGTAACAGTATAAACTCTCATGTTGTGTGTGACAGTTGCTATTTCTTCACACATTTGCTAATATTTGGTAATGGATTCCTTCTTATTCAGAAAAATCAATGGCTTAAACACATACCTTATAGGAAAGCCAATCTTGGAGCTTATCATTAAAAAATATCAATTGGATGAGTGTTCCCAGTGATGTGTGACTGTGCGTGTCCTTGCAGGTATGCCAACAGTAGCCTCATAAAGTACATGGAGAAACACAAGGTCAAGCCTGACAGCAAAGTGTTCCTCTTGGTAGGTGCTTCTCTCCCAGACTGAAATCTGATTCTCAGCACAAAATCTTGCCTTCTATTTACTCAGCTATTCCTCCTCTTTAGAAACAAAAGAAATTAGTGGATGCTGGGGTAAAATTAAGTATTTTTTTTTTGTTGAGATGTCACCCTTGTCTTTCAGCCTTCACTTTAAATGATTTATCAGCAGAAAGTGAACTTTATAAGGGCTTTAATGCTGATGATTTCTGCCAATTTCACATAAAAGTATGTAGTATGCATAATCTGCAGTGAGCTATACCAAATGTATTTTATATTAATCCTGTTACACAGTAATACAAAAGACAAGGTGTTGACTTGTAAATAACCTTTTCATGTGCTGTACATTTCCTGTGTGTCACTCTAGCTTCAGAAACTCCTGACCATGGATCCAACCAAGAGAATTACCTCGGAGCAAGCTCTGCAGGATCCCTATTTTCAGGAAGACCCTTTGCCAACATTAGAGTATGTATCCCGTCTTTTCTGTGTCCTTTGCTCCAGGCTGAGGAGGCCGCATGGTGGTTGAAAGCAAGGGAAGCACTTGCCACTGAAGTATTTAACTTTTTCAGTGATACCACCTAAAGACTGCTCAAGAGCAAGCTTCCACATTTTGAAACAGGCAAAGCTGTAGAGAGGGATGAATGAAAACAAGTATTTTAGGAACGACCATTTGTCAGTTTTACAGATGAAAACTAAAGCTGAGAACAGATAAGACCTTTAGAGACCAATTGGCCAGATCAGAAATTCAGCCACACCAGTAGGCAACAGAAGTTAATCTGTCTTCCAGAGCATGTCCACTGCACTACAAAACCCCTTTACTCCTTCATCCTTCTTACCCCCAAGTATAGACTTTGTGTTTTCATCTATAAGAGATGCAGTTTTTCTTGTTAAGGCAAATACAAATTAAGTTACTTTTGGTGCTAATGAAGTTAGTATAGAGAAATTTCTATGTCCTATATGTCAACTAGCAGCAGTCAAGATTTGAACACTAGCCACAGATGAGGAGTAGGAAATAAGTGAAGAAAAACAAATTGGAATTTTAAATTAACAAGGTAATGATATTACAGATTTTAGATCATGATATGTTTTTTCTTTTTAATGATTTTTAGTGTATTTGCCGGCTGCCAGATTCCATACCCCAAACGAGAATTCCTTAATGAAGATGATCCTGAAGAAAAAGGTGACAAGGTATAAACTGCATGGTATACTTTCACTTCCAAAGAGCAAGGGAGGCAAAAAGATAGTTTAGGTATCGTTCCATAATTCCCATACATTTAACCACCTTTTCTAATATTTAAATTTGAATGTATCTTATTTTCTGTGGAAGTTTGGGGATTATAAAGGGACCTTGAAGTTTGAAGTATGACCAGCTCACAGGTACCTGAGCTTCCGGTGTGTGTCACAGCCAGTTCTACTCCCAGATTCCCACTTCTTGGTCTTTCTGTTTGTTTGGTGTCACTAACACCCCTTTATGCAGGCTGGCTTTTGCTAGCATTACTCTGTTCTTTCCTCTTAACTGGATATATTGGCTCACTCTCCAGACTGCTCTGCCTTTCCAGAATCATGATTGAAAAGATTTCTTATAGCTGTTTTAATGAGCTATAAGAAATGTATTTCTGATGTGCCTGTGGCCTTCAGTGAGATGTCTGTGACTGATTTGGAGGATCACTGTGCAATCTAAATGAACTTCAGGGAAAGAGTCCTGTTTGGGGCTCGGCGCCTTGCCCTTTGGGAACACTGTGTTCCCTGGCTGCTCCATTCTCCAGTCCTCCCCATCACTCTAGTGTCCCACATAGATTGCTCCCCCAGGTTGGTCAGCAGCCACATGTGCATATCAAATAATTAAAGAAAGCTCCTGTTAATTTGGTTTCATACCAAGCTTGCTTTTTTCCCCTTAAAAGAATCAGCAACAGCAGCAGAACCAACATCAGCAGCCCACAGCCCCTCCACAGCAGGCAGCAGCCCCTCCACAGGCGCCCCCGCCACAGCAGAACAGCACCCAGACCAACGGGACCGCAGGTGGGGCTGGGGCCGGGGTCGGGGGCACTGGAGCAGGGTTGCAGCACAGCCAGGACTCCAGCCTGAACCAGGTGCCTCCAAACAAGAAGCCACGGCTAGGGCCTTCAGGCGCAAACTCAGGCGGACCTGTGATGCCCTCGGATTATCAGGTACTCCCTGAACGTTTAATGTTCATATGCTTTATGAAGTGGGGAAAAGATTTATCCTAGATCCTTTTAGAGTTAAGTAACACTTAACTCTTACATTTGACTCTGCAATCCTATTTCTAGGGCATTCTATGAAGAGGAAGATTTTCATCATATTTCATGTAATTGTAAGATATCTCATATTCTGACTTGTTTATCCTGACACCCTGAGGAGAGGAAGGTAGGGAGGCCAGTGCCCCAATCCTTAAAGAAAATTTCATCATTTTACCCTTACAGCTGCCTTAGCAGTTTTGGTGTATCAGAAAAAGATACGTAGATACGCAGTTGAAAAGAGAAGGGGAGTGGTGTCTTACTTTGGACAAAATTAATTGCATTCTTTAGAAAGATATGCTCTTTCTGGGAGGAAGTAGCTACATAGATAAAGAAGAGAAGGGGGCTAAGTCTGAGGCTTCTCTGAAATAATTGTTAAGTCTCATTAGAAATAATTTTGAGACTAGAAAATACTTTTTGTTATTCAGATAAAAAGAGAACACCAATTGCAGTACTAATTCAGGAAATTAAAGGAGCTAAGTCTAAGGATTGGTATTTGGAGAGAGAGGTAAAAATACCCATTGTGATAACCATAGGAAATTTTGAAAAAAAAAATTTTTTTCAAGGTAGTAACAAGTTAAGAGAACATCTAGGAAGAAGGGAAAACAAGTTTTTTGTTTGTTTGTTTGTTTGTTTTAAGTTTAGAACCACAGTCCCTCTGGGAACTCTTGCAGATCAGTGCATAGGATAGAGATAATAGAAAACAAAACCTCTGGCAAGGGAACCATAAACTCACTGATAAGGAACTGCAATAAAGGGAAACTTTAACAAGAAAGACATAACAAGTAGCTGCATAAACTGCCTTCACATTTTGAATAGCTCAACAAACTAATGTGTTTCCACACAACTACTTCTCTGAAAAACTTCTCTTCAGAATATCCCTGCAAGCAGAAGAGTACACAATACTTCCACTTGGTTCCAATTAAACAAATTGAGGCTTCAGTTTGATCTACTAAAAACAGCTTGCTAGCTGGGTAGTAGCACGAGCATATTTGAATTTTGTTATAAAATCTCTTCCCCACCCCAGTTATATGAACAACAAATGCTTACTATATACTGGTTCATCTTTGTGTGTCTGATTGAATTATATTAACCTGTATTAAAAAATAATAATAATTTGCCTAAACACTTGTTAAAGTTGGTAAGGCAGACTTTATTCAAGGCGGGGCCATGGCAGTGCATAAAGGGACCACTGCAACAGGGGCTGGCAGTTGGGGAGGAAGACTGGACTCAATTCAGACTCCCATATGACAAGTGGAGAGGTGTAGCCAAAGAGCAGGGTGGGGATCAGTGGATGGAAAGTTACCAAGAGGAAACATCCAGGATAAAGGGTTTCTGGCTAAACTGACTGCATAGTATTAGGCGGATGGGAGGCCTGGATAATAAGCTCTTAAAGGTGGGGGATTTTTGCCAAGCCAACTTAGCAAGATTCTTGCTCTAACAGGATTCTCCAAGGACAGAGGAAAGCCCAAGGTCAGGCCTAGTCAAGCAGAAGACTCACATAGCTCCCTCCAACACGACCCTGTAAAACTTCCCTCCAGCCTCTTTGCAGAAAGCCCCTCCTCTACTGTGCTGCCCCAGGCAATAGCATGTTTTCATACCTTCTGTAATAAACCTGCCTTTCTTTACCCAGAACCATCTTGGTTAAAACTTTGACTGCCCGAGAGGAGCCTGACTGCAGTTTTTGTCAAAGGAAAGAGTCTCTGTCACCCAATTATAGTCGATTATAGGCGGATTACTGTATTTCTTTTTTTTTCCCAAATTCAAAAATTCTTTGAAATGCTATTCTATGTCCATATTGTTCTGTTGACTTAAAAATAAACCTTTCATAGCTGAGTCCCGATGTCTGTGGAAAAAAATAATAAACCTTCCAACATATCTATTAAATGAATAGATACAGCTATTTAGTTGGAGAGACTGGCATGAGGGGCAGTCAGGTGTCCCATTACACAGAATTTGCAACTCATACACCATCTAGGGGCCAAGGGAAAAACTTTCCTTTTACCCTCTGAAAGTTTGCTGAAAATCAACTCACAAAAGGCAGGTTAATTGGAGAAAATGTCATGGGTGCGACTAGCTAGGGCCAGTGTCTCAGGCAGTCAAGGTTTTTACTAAGACAGTTCTGGGTAAAGAAAGGCAGATTTATTACAGAATGTATGAAAACATGTTGTTGCAACAGACAGCACAGCAGAGGAGGGGCTGTCTGCAAAGAGCAGGGGCTGGAAGGAAGTTTTACAAGGTCTTGCGGGAGGGAGCTATGTGCCAAATGAGGTCATTGTGCCCACCAGTTGTTTGTGACTAGCAGTGTCTCAGAGCAATTGTTCATTGTTTTTCCCCACCTGGAGCCCCTTCCTCCTTGTTGCTTACTTATCAGGACAGAAAGGCATACAAATTTGATACCACTGGGCTGAGGGAGGTCCCGAAATGCTGGTGGGACCTCGACCCCACCCTGTGTCCAGGCTCCTAACACCATCGGGAGAAGGAATTAAAGGATGAGTCAAAAATAGCAAAAGTATGGAGAATTATTGCAGAGGGAAAAGTACACGACTCAAGAAAGGGGAGTGCGGGTATATGCAAGAGAGAATCTGGCTGGGGACGGTGGCTCATGCCTGTAATCCCAACACTCTGGGAGGCTGAGGCGGGTGGATCACCTGAGGTCAGGAGTTCAAGACCATCCTGGCCAACATGGCAAAACCTCGTCTCTACTAAACATATCAAAATTAGCCGGTTGTGCTGGTGCAAGCCTGTAATCCCAGCTACTTGGGAGGCTGAGGCAGGATAATTGCTTGAACCTGGGAGGCAGAGGTGCAGTGAGCCGAGATTGCACCACTGCACTCCAGCCTGGATGACAGAGTGAGACTCCATCTGAAAAATAATAAATGAATAGAGAGTCATGCAGTCTGGTTTGGGTTTCTATCTTTATGGGTTTCTTTAACCAAAGGGTGGAATATTCATGAAAATTCCTGGAAAAAGGTGGAGATTTCTTGGAGCTGTGGTGCCACCCATTTTTATGCCAAATACGGATGTTCTTGGAACTGTCATGGTGCTGGTGAGTGTGTGATTTAATATGTTAATGAGCATATAATGATGTCCTAGGTTTTTAAGCAGAAATTCAAAATGTGTTTCATGCAGTCTTTTTTTTTTTTGAGACAGAGTCTCACTCTGTCACCCAGGCTGTAGTGCAGTGACGTGATCTTGGCTCACTGCAACCTCTCACTCCCGGGTTCAAGTGATTCTCATGCCTCAGCCTCCCAAGTAGCTGAGACTGCAGGCATGTACCACCACTCTCGGCTAATTGTGTGTGTGTGTGTGTGTATAAATATATTTATTTTTTTTTTTTTAAGTAAAGACAGGGTTTCGCCATGTTGGTCAGGCTGGTCTCAAACTCCTGACTTCAAGTCATCCACCTTCCTTGGCCTCCTAAAGTGTTGGGACTACAGGCGTGAGCCACTGTGCCCAGCCAGAAATTGTCCATTTTTATGGTTTAGGGTCAGCAAAGTGTGGACAGCCATGTAGAAACATGATTGGACAGAAAGGGTATGATCTGATGCTAATAGACTGAGGGAGAAACCTAGCACGGCCTGTCTAGGTTCCTGTTGGCCTCTCTGAGCATGCATTCCTGCCTCTGGGTGTGGGGCAGGACCCCCTCTGGGACAGGAGTCTCATGACCCACAGTCAGGGTATGCCAGATCATTTCTTTATGGCCAGTTTTTACGCAGAAAGGTGGGGGGAAGTTAGAGTAATATTTTTAGGTTTCACAGCTGGTGTTGGGGAAGTGGGGTTCTGGTTTCTATGGCTTGCTTTAGGGAAGGGGAATTCTAGTTTCTGTGGCTGGCTCTGGGGAGAATGGGACTGTGAGACAAGAGGGCACAAAAAGGTCAGAGAAAAAGTTTTGCTCCTGAGGCCTTCATTTTGGAGTATTGTTTTCTGCGCCCCAACAGTTCCATTAGTAGAGTTTCAAGGCTTTTGGGCTGCTTCATCAATATATTGTACAAAAGCAAGTACAATTAGCACTTTGAAAAGCGGGACACTGGCGTATTTTCTGTCTAAAAACCCCTTGTCATTAAAAAAGCTATGTCACAGCACATTAGATTCTTACATGTTTACATTATATTTTATGGCAAAATTGCCCCAAATAACGTAAGAGTTGAAGGAAAATTTTTCATAATAAACTTCAAAATAAAACACGTAATTAAAATTTGGAATTTTTAAAGACTTCTGTAACCAATATAACTATTCAGTTGTGTAACTTAGGAAGGAGCAAAACTGAGTTTTGTTTTGTTGTTTTTTTTTTTTTGAGATGGAGTCTCCCTCTGTCGCCCAGGCTATAGTGCAGTGGTGCCAATCTTGACTCACTACAACTTCTGCCTCCTGGGTTCAAGCGATTCTCCTGCCTCAGCCTCCTGAGTAGCTGGAACTACAGGGGCCCACCACCATGCCTGGCTAATTTTTGTATTTTTAGTAGAGATGGGGTTTCACCATGTTGGCCAGACTGGTCTTGAACTCCTGACCTCAGGTGATCTACCCAGCTCAGCCTCCCAAAGTGCTGGGATTACAGGTGTGAGCCACTGTGCCCAGCCATAACTGAGTTGTTTTTAACCAAAACTACCTTAGTGCCCTGTTATCTTGGACCAGATATTCCAAGTCCAGTTTGGCAGCCTTTGAGCCCTGAGCAGGAGGACCTTGCTGATCTGTTCTTTCCTAAACCCCCAGTGCCACCTCAAGATCATTTACATTTTTAACTCAAAGTGTAACCGCCCGACAGGTTCTTCCTGCCCACTGCCCAGATAGAGCCAATTTATCAAGACAGGAATTTCAATAGAGAAAGAGTTTAATACACATAGGGCCAGCTAAACGGGACATCAGAGTTTTATTATCAGCCTTCTCAAAAATTTGGAGGCTAGGATTTTTCAAAGATATTTTGGTGGGCAGGGGTCTAGGGAATGACTACTGCTGCTTGGTTGGGGATGCAATCAAAGGGATGTGAAAAATGGTGTTCCTGTGCTGAGTCCACTTCTGGGTGGGGGCCACAGGACTGGTTGAGTCGTGAGTCTCAGTCTGGGTGGAGTCATCTGAAATGTAAAAGTCTGAAAAGCCTTCTGAAAAGGTTGACAATAGTGATGTTATTTACAGGAGTAATTGGGGAGTAGCCAATTGACCTCCAGAACAATGACTGGTAATTGTTTAACTGCACCTACATCTTAGCAGAATTCAGGCCTCTCTCCTAATCCTAAACTTGTGGCCTTTTAGTAGTTTTATAAAGGCAATTTAGTTTTGGGATAGGCTATTGTCATTTAAACTATAAACTAAATTTCTCCCAAAGTTAGCTTGGCCCATGCCCAGGTATGACCAAGAACAGTTTGTAGGTTAAAGGCAAGATGGAGTGGGTTAGATCAGATCTCTTTCACTGTCGTAATTTTTTCGCTGTTTAATTTTTGCTAAGGAAGTTTCAAAAGTAATAGCTTTATTACATATATTCTTTCCCACTTTGCTTACAAGAAAAACCAGCCTTCTGAATATAGCCAAAGATACTACTTCCAGCTATGCTTATCTCTTACATGCTGTTCTTATTCTATAGATAATTTTTCCTTTTACACATTTTTTTTTTTTTTTGGTATTTGCGTTAGGTACTATGAAGATGAAGGTTTCATTTAATGTAATAAAAATACATTGAATTGAAATGCATTTTTTGTCTTCTCTTGTGGATAATCATATGTGAAAATTGCTTTATTCTAAATGTTACTTGAAGTTTATAAAACCCACATGTTGCTGCCACACCCCACCTAATCTTGCCTTACTTTGTCTTGTAGGTAGAACTCCTGATACCCCTAGCTTCTACCTCTGAAAATGCTTTGCTCTAAAATAATGATTTCTTAATCACAGCTTTGTTATTTATAATGGGAAAAAAAATAGCATGTCAGTATACATTATGAATACTATTGATTTCAGTATGCCAAATTGATTATTCTTGTTTGCACGTCTCATTTATGCAAAGGATTAAGTTACACCCCAGAATTGGAATAAAGAGAAATGGGTCCGCTGAAATTTCCCCCTTTCCTTTCTTTCCAGTGTAGCTTATCTCCCACAAAAATCTAGCCAAATTTCATGCCTGCCAGAATGTGTGGTTACAGTGGTGGCAGGCTGTGATTTCAAATAAGCAAAATGTGTTAACAACTTAAGTTAGCTGTCAGCTATGTGGGTCTGAACCAGGAGCCTAATGATGAAAACGGCTTATATCTCTATCCTACTGTGATGAGCATCTTGAGTCATCCTCTTCCTCCATCAGTAATTTCCTTTTCCTGTTTCCTTCTCCTAGCACTCCAGTTCTCGCCTGAATTACCAAAGCAGTGTTCAGGGATCCTCTCAGTCCCAGAGCACACTTGGCTACTCTTCTTCGTCTCAGCAGAGCTCACAGTACCACTCATCTCACCAGGCCCACCGGTACTGACCGGCTCCCGTTGGGCCAGGCCAGCCCAGCCCAGAGCACAGGCTCCAGCAATATGTCTGCATTGAAAAGAACCAAAAAAATGCAAACTATGATGCCATTTAAAACTCATACACGTGGGAGGAAAACCTTATATACTGAGCATTTTGCAGGACTGATATCTCTTCTTTATTGATTTAAAGAAGATTCTTGTGAAGTTTCCCCAGCACCCCTTCCCTGCATGTGTTCCATTGTGACTTCTCTGATAAAGCGTCTGATCTAATCCCAGCACTTCTATAACCTTCAGCATTTTTTTGAAGGATTTCCTGGTGCACCTTTCTCATGCTGTAGCAATCACTATGGTTTATCTTTTCAAAGCTCTTTTAATAGGATTTTAATGTTTTAGAAACAGGATTCCAGTGGTGTATAGTTTTATACTTCATGAACTGATTTAGCAACACAGGTAAAAATGTACCTTTTAAAGCACTACGTTTTCACAGACAATAACTGTTCTGCTCATGGAAGTCTTAAACAGAAACTGTTACTGTCCCAAAGTACTTTACTATTATGTTCTTATTTATCTAGTTTCAGGGAAGGTCTAATAAAACGACAAGCGGTGGGACAGAGGGAACCTACAACCAAAAACTGCCTAGATCTTTGCAGTTCCTGTGCTTTATGCTATGAAGAACTGAAGTATGTGGTAATTTTTATATAATCATTCATATGGAACTGAGTTCCCAGCATCATCTTATTCTGAATAGCATTCAGTAATTAAGAATTATAATTTTAACCTTCATGTAGCTAAGTCTACCTTAAAAAGGGTTTCAAGAGCTTTGATGAAATACAGTCTTGATGGCCCACACCAAAACGCTGAAGAGAGTAACAACTGCACTAGGATTTCTTTAAGGAGTAATTTTGATCAGAAGACGTGTTAGTTCCCTTTGAAGAAAAAGTTTTTAGTGTGTATTGTACATAAAGTCGGCTTCTCTAAAGAACCATTGGTTTCTTCACATCTGGGTCTGTGTAAGTAACTTTCTTCCATAATCAAGGTTACTCAAGTAGAAGCCTACAAATCTGCTTTTAAAATAAAGAGCAGTGTTCTCCATTTGTATTTGTATTAGATATAGAGTGACTATTTTTAAAGCATGTTAAAAATTTAGGTTTTATTCATGTTTAAAGTATGTATTATGTATGCATAATTTTGCTGTTGTTACTGAAACTTAATTCTATCAAGAATCTTTTTCATTGCACTGAATGATTTCTTTTGCCCCTAGGAGAAAACTTAATAATTGTGCCTAAAAACTATGGGCAGATAGTATAAGACTATACTAGACAAAGTGAATATTTGCATTTCCATTATCTATGAATTAGTGGCTGAGTTCTTTCTTAGCTGCTTTAAGGAGCCCCTCACTCCCCAGAGTCAAAAGGAAATGTAAAAACTTAGAGCTCCCATTGTAATGTAAGGGGCGAGAAATTTGTGTTCTTCTGAATGCTACTAGCAGCACCAGCCTTGTTTTAAATGTTTTCTTGAGCTAGAAGAAATAGCTGATTATTGTATATGCAAGTTACGTGCATTTTTAAAAACTATTCTTTCTGAACTTATCTACCTGGTTATGATACTCTGGGTCCATACACAAGTAAAATAAGATTAGACAGAAGCCAGTATACATTTTGCACTATTGATGTGATACTGTAGCCAGCCAGGACCTTACTGATCTCAGCATAATAATGCTCACTAATAATGAAGTCTGCATAGTGACACTCATCAAGACTGAAGATGAAGCAGGTTACATGCTCCATTGGAAGGAGTTTCTGACAGACTCCTGCTGTTTTACCCCTTCCATTTTTTAAAATAAGAAATTAGCAGCCCTCTGCATAATGTAGCTGCCTATATGCAGTTTTATCCTGTGCCCTAAAGCCTCACTGTCCAGAGCTGTTGGTCATCAGATGCTCATTGCACCCTCACTGTGTGCCCGGTGCCCTGCTGGGTAGAGAACACGGAGGACAGGGCATACTTCTTGTCCTTAAGGAGCTTGTGATCTGTGACGGTAAGCCCTCCTGGGATGTCTGTGCCATGTGATTGACTTACAAGTGAAACTGTCTTATAATATGAAGGTCTTTTTGTTTACTTCTAAACCCACTTGGGTAGTTACTATCCCCAAATCTGTTCTGTAAATAATATTATGGAAGGGTTTCTATGTAAGTCTACCTTAGAGAAAGCCAGTGATTCAATATCACAAAAGGCATCGATGTATCTTCGAAATGTTCACAGCAGCCTTTTAACAACAACTGGGTGGTCCTTGTAGGCAGAACGTACTCTCCTAAGTGGTTGTAGGAAATTGCAAGGAAAATAGAAGCTCTGTTCCTGTTCTCAAGGAGATTGCCTTTAATAAAAGAAGACAAACCCAAATAGATATGTAAACCAAAATACTATGCCCCTTAATACTTTATAAGCAGCATTGTTAAATAGTTCTTACGCTTATACATTCACAGAACTACCCTGCTTTCCTTGTATATAATTACTTTTGCTGGCAGAACTGAAATATAAACTGTAAGGGGATTTCGTCAGTTGCTCCCAGTATACAATATCCTCCAGGACATAGCCAGAAATCTCCATTCCACACGTGACTGGGTTCCTATCCCTGCACTGGTACTGGCTCTTTTCTCCTCTTTCCTTGCCTCAGGGTTAGTGTTACCCACTGATTCCCTTTACCCTTAGTAATAATTTTGGATCATTTTCTTTCTCTTTAAAGGGGAACAAAGCCTTTTTTTTTTTTTTTTTTGAGATGGAGTGTTGCTCTGTCACCCAAGCTGGAGTGCAGTGGCACGATCTTGGCTCACTCCAACCTCCACCTTCCAGGTTCAAGTGATTCTTCTGCCTCAGTCTCCTGAGTAGCTTGGACTACAGGCACGCACTACCACGTCTGGCTAATTTTTGTATTTTTAGTAGAGATGGAGTTTCACCCTATTGGTCAGGCCGGTCTTGAACTCCTCACCTCAGGTGATCTGCCTGCCTCGGCCTCCCGAAGTGCTGGGATTACAGGTGTGAGCCACCGCACCCGGTTGGGAACAAACGCTTTTTAACACACGTAAGGGCCCTCAAACCGTGGGACCTCTAAGGAGACCTGTGAAGCTTTTTGAGGGCAAACTTTACCTTTGTGGTCCCCAAATGACTGCATTTCTCTTTGAAATTTATTAGATACTGTTATGTCCTCCAAGGGTACAGGAGGGGCATCCCTCAGCCTATGGGAACACCCAAACTAGGAGGGGTTGTTGACAGGAAGGAATGAATCCAAGTGAAGGCTTTCTGCTCTTCGTGTTACAAACCAGTTTCAGAGTTAGCTCTCTGGGGAGGTGTGTGTTTGTGAAAGGAATTCAAGTGTTGCAGGACAGATGAGCTCCAGATAAGGTAGCTTTGGCAGCAGGGCTGATACTATGAGGCTGAAACAATCCTTGTGATGAAGTAGATCATGCAGTGACATACAAAGACCAAGGATTATGTATATTTTTATATCTCTGTGGTTTTGAAACTTTAGTACTTAGAATTTTGGCCTTCTGCACTACTCTCTTGCTCTTACGAACATAATGGACTCTTAAGAATGGAAAGGGATGACATTTACCTACGTGTGCTGCCTCATTCCTGGTGAAGCAACTGCTACTTGTTCTCTGTGCCTCTAAAATGATGCTCTTTTCTCTGATAAAGGTAAAAGAAAACAAAAAAAAATAGTTGGAGAAATAGGACATGCAACTTGATGTGCTTTTGAGTAAATTTATGCAGCAGAAACTATACAATAAAGGAAGAATTCTATGGAAATTACAAATCCAAAACTCTATGATGATGTCTTCCTAGGGAGCAGAGAAAGGCAGTGAAATGGCAGTAGGCCAACAGAGGCTTAAAGGATTCAAGTACAAGTAATATTTTATATAAAACATAGCGATTTAGGTCCCCATAATCCTCAAAAATAGTCACAAATATAACAAAGTTTGTTGTTTTAGGGTTTTTAAAAAATGTGTTGTACCTAAGGCCATACTTACTCTTCTATGCTGTCACTGCAAAGGGGTGATATGTATGTATTATATGAAAAAAAAAACCCTTAATGCACTGTTATCTCCTAAATATTTAGTAAATTAATACTATTTAATTTTTTTAAAGATTTGTCTGCGTAGACACTAAAAGTATTACACAAAATCTGGACTGAAGGTGTCCTTTTTAACAACAATTTAAAGTACTTTTTATATATGTTATGTAGTATATCCTTTCTAAACTGCCTAGTTTGTATATTCCTATAATTCCTATTTGTGAAGTGTACCTGTTCTTGTCTCTTTTTTCAGTCATTTTCTGCACGCATCCCCCTTTATATGGTTATAGAGATGACTGTAGCTTTTCGTGCTCCACTGCGAGGTTTGTGCTCAGAGCCGCTGCGCCCCAGCGAGGCCTGCTCCATGGAGTGTAGGACGAGCTACTGCTTTGGAGCGAGGGTTTCCTGCTTTTGAGTTGACCTGACTTCCTTCTTGAAATGACTGTTAAAACTAAAATAAATTACATTGCATTTATTTTATATTCTTGGTTGAAATAAAATTTAATTGACTTTGCTTCTGTGTGGATTTTTTAAGTGTAAAAAAATCTTATAATAAGGTTTAGTGGCTGGACACAGTGGCTCATGCCTGTAATCTCAGCACGTTGGGAGGCTGAGGTAGAAGGATTGCTTGAGGCCAGGAGTTTGAGACCTGACTGGACAATATAGTGAGACCCCATCTAGTGTTAAAATTTTATCTGTGTGCCTAGAAGCTTTTATAATTACACTTGTCCTGCAGAGATACAAAATCTTTCTGTGAGTTCTAATATGTTATTTTGTTCAGGATGCTATGATGTCATAATACTGCAAAGCAAGCAAGGCTTGCAAATACCTCATAAGTAAAATTGCAGGTTTTTATACATCTTTAGGAGAAACATCTTTTTTAAAAAATGTAAATGAGAATTAGAAAAAGACTAATAAACATTTTGTGGATGGGGTTGGATTGGGAGTTTCTTGTTTTATAAGAGCACTCTGTGGTACCTGGCTGCTCCTTCTATAATTTGTTTGATGAATCTTCTATGGTTGTTACTCCAGTATCCAAAGGCATCACAGAGTGAACTGAACAATGTTTAAGTGGCATAAATACAGAGCTTTCATTTCTATTTAAAATAATCACATCCCACTTGGCTGCTTCTCTTTTTGGCACAGATTTCATATTCAGTGCTGTGCTATTTGTAGGATAGATCTTCTCCTGGAAAACTGTTCTTTGGCCTCAGCTGCCTTTCTCACCAGCCATCTGGGTAAGACAAAGCAGACGACTGGACAAACCCTTTACCACTCCTGGGAGAACTGGAAAGGTGATATCCATCACCTTAGCAGACTGTAAATTCTTGGGAACAGGGCTTGAGTTTTATTCCCCTCTTGCCCAGCAGCTGTCAAGATGCCCAACACAGAGCAAATGCTTAATATGGTAAGTCATAGCATCACTTGTACACTTGCATAGAATTCCTGGGTCATGTAATGTTTGTATATGGATAAGGATGAACATAATTTTGTTCCGTGAATAATAAAAACACTAGAAACGGGCATCACTTTTTTTTTTCTTTTGGATAGATGGGATCTGTGTTGTCCAGGCTGAAGTGCAGTGGCTATTCACAGGTGTGATCATAACACTTTGTGGCCTCAAACTCCTGGCCTTGCTGTATCCTCCTTCCTCAGCCTTCCAGGCACAGGCCACTATGCCTGGCTTGCTTGCTTTTTTTTTTTTTTTTTTTTTTTAAGACAGGGTCTTTTGTTCTGTCACCCAGGCTGGAGTGCAGTGGCCTGATCATAGCTCATTGCGGCCTCAACCTTCTGGGCTCAAGCAATCCTCTCACCTCAGCCCCGCTAGTAGCTGGGACCCAGGAGTATGCCACGACACCTGGTTATTTTTTAAAAATTTTTATAGAGATGGAGTCTCTATAAAAAGTGTTAGGATATAGGTGTGAGCCACTGCACTCGGCCTGGTTCACTTTCTTAAAATAGGTTTATTTCTATGTTGGGCTGCAGAGTCATAATAAAATTCACCCCAAAGGGACAAACAATTCAAATTGTATTTGAATAAAAAAAGTAAGGCCAGGTGTTGTGACTCACACTATTTGTAATCCCAACACTTTGGGAGGCCGAGGTGGGAGGATCACTTGGACCCAGGAGTTTGAGCTCAGCCTGGGCAACATTGTGAGATCCCATCTCTGCAAAAAATAAAAAAAATTAGCCAGGCATGGTGACATATACCTGTAGTCCCAGCTACTTGGGAGGCTAGGGTGAGAGAGTCACTTGAGCCTGGGAGGTTGAGGCTGCAGTGAGCTGTAATCGCACTACTGTACTCCAGCCTGGGCAACAAAATGAAGCCCTGTCTTAAAAAGAACAACAACAACAAACAAAAAAGATAAATTAGCCATACTTGCCAATCTTATTTAGTAGCCATCTTTTTTTTTTTTTTTGAGACAGAGTCTCCCTCTGTGGCCTAGGCTGGAGTGCAGTGGTGCAATCTCGGCTCACTGCAACCTCTGCTTCCCGGGTTCAAGCAATTCTGCTTCAACCTCTTGAGTAGCTGGGACTACAGGCATGTACCACCAAGCCCGGCTAATTTTTTTGTATTTTAGTAGAGACAGGGTTTCACCACGTTGCCCCCAGGGTGGTCTCCAACTCCTGAGCTCAGGCAATCTGCCCACCTCGGCCTCTCAAAGTGCTAGGATTACAGGTCTGAGCCACTGCACTCAGCCAGAAGCCTTCTTTTGGCTACCTAGAAGTAGGCATTTTAAAGCCTTGTATAGCATCATTTTATCTAGTAGGCAGTAGGAAACCAGCTTGGACAAGCAACATACAAACCTAAAAGGAAATTTTGTTTATCTAAATGAGAGAATATAGTATCGGGGAAAGAAATGAAAATGTTGACTTAAAACGTCAAAATGTATCTCTTCAGCACATTCTTTGCTGCACAAGCTTTTTCAAAAAGTGCTGCTGAGTTCGCACAATGATGCTGCTGTGGACTGAATGTGTTTTCTCCAAATTCACACGAAGCCCTAACCCCCCATGCGTCTATACTTGGAGATAGGGCCTTTACAGAGGTAAGTAAGGTTAATAAGGGTAGGGCCCTGAGGGAGCCCGTTCCCTCTCCCCTCCTCCCTCAGGGACACAATAAAAAGGTGGGCATCTTCAGGCCAGGAAGACAGCCCTCACCAGAAGCGGATTCTGCCAGACCAAATCTTGGAAGTTTCCAGCCTTCAGAACTGTGAGAAAGAAAATTTCTGTTGTTTAAGCCACCCAGTCTATAGTATTCTGGTCATGGCAGCCCGAGCTGACTGACGTGGATGCTCATCTTACCTTTTAGCTGGCAAAACCAGTTACCCTTGTGATATGGTTTGGCTCCGTGTCCCCGCCCAAATCTCATGTTGAATTGCAATCCCCAGTGTTAAGGGACGGACCTGGTGGGAGGTGATTGGATCGAGGGGACAGATTTCCCCCTTGCTGTTCTTGTGATAGTGAGTTCTCACGAGATTTGTTCATTTGAAACTCTGTAGCAATTCCCCCTTTGATCTCTTCCTCCTGCTCCAGCCATGTAGGGCGCGTTTGCTTCCCCTCCACCTTCCACTGTGATTGTATTTCCTGAGGCATCTCCAGAAACAGAAGTCTGTACAGCATGAAAAACCATGAGCTGATTAAACCTCTTTTCTTTATAAATTACCGTGTCTCAGGTATGAATGGCAGTGTGAGAATGGAGTAATACACCTTGCTCGGTCTCTGACTTCTCTCCCTCCTCTATAGAGGTCAGTTGTCCCTGGACTGGTAAGACAGTCCTTACCTTCTGTTTCCTGTCTTTTCCAACATGGTTTTTGCTGACTTAATTTTAACTGAATTCTGAACCCCTCTTTCCTACCAATCTGGTGTGAATTTAAAGGGCCTCCAAGAGTCTCCTGCCCAAAGATTATCCTCACATTTGAACAGGTACATGCACCTACCACACACACCTGGAGATTATTCTTCTATCTTCCTAAAAATTACTAATGTTCCTGGGAAGAACAACTGTAAATGTGTCCCCATCACCCCCGTCCAGATCGTCATTCCATAAATACCTACTGTGAACCGGGCACTATGCTGGAAAATTGGAGACGCCAACATGGCCAATGTGTGTAAGACATTCCCAGCCCTGTAACTAGAGTTGAAGAATGGCAAAGACCTAAGGCAGGTCACGAGACAACAAGACAGTGTGATAAGGACTAAACAAGAGGGCATGGAGGAGTGGGACGGCTGCCTGGGGCGTCACAGTATGTGTCAAAGACAGATGTTTGACAGAGTGAACCAGAGGGTAAGGACTCCAGGCAAAGAAAGCATGAACGAGTGAGGTGTATGTGAGAACAGCAAGAACTTGAGGGTGTGTGTGTGTGTGTGTGTGTGTGTGTGTGTGTGTGTGTGTCTGGATGGGGGAGAGAAGAAAGGCTGGAGATGAATCTGGGAAGACCACATGAATTTCATATTTGCATCTTAGGAAGATCTCTTTCATGGTGGTGAGGAGGATGGGCTGAATAGGTCCAACTCACAGCATATCAGAAAGCAGACTGGAGACTAGGCAGACAAGCTTCAAACATTTCAGACTTGTACCTTCCTCCAGCCTTGTCCTCTGCATTTATTCTCTTACATGAATTCGCTGGTCCTGGGAAAATCCTCTTTAAAAAAAAGATCTGGGCCCATAGGCTGGGTACAGTGGCTCACACCTGCAATCCCAGTGCTTTGGGAGGCCAAGGCAGGAGGATTGCTTGAGGCCAGAGTTCTAGACTGCAGTGAGCTATGATCGCACCACTGCACTTCAGCCTGGGTGACAGAGCGAGATTCAGTCTCGAATGAATGAATGAATGAATGAATGAATGAATGAATGAAAGAAAGAAAGAAAGAAAGAAAGAAAGAAAGATCTGGGTCCTCCAAGCAAATACTATCCTATACTGAGCTTTCCTCTTTGGTTGCAAGATTAACCTACATTAATTAAAACTTGTAGGCCTTAAGTTATAAACAAGATGGTGCCAGATTTCACTGAATTCAGCTGCAGATGCCGTGTTTGGGTTGTAAACGTCTGATTAAATTTTTCTTTTTTCTTTATTGATATATTTTATAAGCAGTAAAATGCACAGATCTTAAGTGTACAGTTCAAAGAATTTTGATGAATGTGCACACCTGTATAACCAAAATCCAAATCAAGAAATAGAATCTTTTCATTACCATCCCCTCAAATTCCTTCATTCCCATTTGTAGTTAATACCTCCTCACCCACAGAGGCAACCACTGTTCTGATGTCTACCATCATATTTTAATTTTGCCTTTTTAGAATTTCATACAAATGGAATCATATAGTTTGTACTCATTTTGTCTAGGTTCTTTTGTACAAAATATTGTTTTTAACAGTTATCTATGTTGAGTATATTAGTGATTTGTTTCTTTTTATTGCTGTATAATATTCCATTACATAAATATACCACAATTTGTTTAGTCATCATTTATCTGTTACTGGACATTTGGGTTGTCTCCAGTTTGGGGCTATTATGAATAAAGCTGCTGTGAACATTATTTGTATAAATTTTGTGGACAAATGTTTCCATTTCTCTTGGGTATACTTAGAATTGTTGAGTTATAGGATAGTTGTATATTTCATCTTTAAAAAATGTCTAGCGTTTTCCAATATTATTATTGTATTATTTTATACTCTACGAGCAATGCATAAGAATTTCAATTGTTTTACATTTTCAATAACATTAATGTCAATTTTTTTAATTTCAGCAATTCAAATGGATCTGTAATGGTATGTCATTATAGCTTTAATTTACATTTCCCAACTAACTAATGAGGTTGAGCACTTTTCCATGTGCTTTTTGGCCATTTGTATTATCTTTTTTTTTTCTGTAATGTCTAAGACTTTTTCCACTTTTAAAAGTTTTATTATTGATTTGTAAGCATTCTTTATATGTTTTGAATATAAGGCCTATGTCAGATACATACAACATAAAATTTTTTTATTGTTTTAATAATGTCAATTTTAACATCAAAATGTTAATTT
The DNA here is from genome assembly GCF_009828535.3 of Hylobates moloch. NCBI lineage: Eukaryota > Metazoa > Chordata > Mammalia > Primates > Hylobatidae > Hylobates > Hylobates moloch. Next base: position 128,407,790 of record NW_026652277.1, on the reverse strand, counting down.
TGATGAGGAAGAGTTCATCCCTTTTTTCTGTGTGTGTGTGTGTGTGTGTGTATTTTGAGAAACCCTTGACTATCATATGAAGATACCTTTACTTTATTCTAGATTTATGGTTTTAGCATTTATGTTTAGGTCTCAGATCCATTTCAAAATAATTTTTGTGTAATATGTGAGGTGGAGGTCAGGGATCATTTTTTTCATATGAATACTCAGTTATCCAGCTACTATTTGATAAAAAGACGTTCCTTTCTGCATTAGTCCATTTTTGCATTACTATAAAGGAAAACCTGAGACTGGGTAATTTATAAAGAAAAGAGTTTTAATCGGCTCATGGCTCTGCAGGCCATACAAGCATGGCACCAACATCTGCTCGGCTTCTGGTGAGGGCCTCAGGAAGCTTACAATCATGGCGGAAGGCAAAGTAGGAGCAGGCACATTACATGGAGAGAGTGGGAGCAGGAGAGAAAGGAGGGAGATCCCAGGCTTTTAAACAACCAGGTCTCACGTGAACTCACTTATCACCATGGGGATGGTGCTAAATCATTCATGAGGGATTGGTCCCCATGATCCAATCTCCTCCCACCAGGTCCCACCTCCAACACTGAGAATCACATTTCAACATGAGATTTGAAGGAGACAAATATCCAAACTATGTCATTTTGCCTCACTGAATTGCATTTGTGTCTTTGTTGAAAAATCAGTTGACTGTATGTGTGTGAATCTATTTGCAGACTTCTTATTCTGGTTCCATTTAAGTGTTGTCTATCCTAAGCCACTATTATTATTATTATTATTATTGAGACAAGCTCTCACTCTGTTGCCCAGGCTGGAGTGCAGTGGCGTGATCACAGCTCACTGCAGCCTCAACTTCCCAGGCTCAAGTGATCCTCTCACCTCAGCCTCCAAAGTAGCTGTGACTACAGGCATGTGCCACCACACCCAGCTAATTTTATTTTATTTTTTGTAGAGATGAAGTCTTGCCATGTTCCTCAGCCTGATTTGAAACTCCTGGGCTCAAGTGAACCTTCTGCCTCGGCCTCCCAAACTGTTGGGATTACAACCATGAGCCACCAAGTCTGGCCTCACTATTTTAAGTATTGGAATTTTAAAATAAGTCTTAAAACAAGATAGGGTAAGCTTTATAACTTTGTTCTTATTTGCAGGATTATTTTGGTTACTCTAGATTCTACACATTTCCATATACATTTTAAGATCAGCTTGTCAATTTCTACAAATAAAACCTGCTATGTTTTGATTGGAATTTCCTTGAATCTATAAATCAACTTGGAGAGAACTGGTATTTTAATAATACAGAGTTTCCTCGTCCATGAACATGATGTATCTCTCCATTTATTTAGGTCTTCTTCAATGTTTCTTAGCAATGTTTTGCAAATTTCAGTGTAGAGGTCTACAGATCTTGTGTTAAATTTATTCCTAGATGTCAATGCTACTAGAAATGGCACTTTTAAAATTTCATTTTCTACTTATTTGTTGCCAGTAAATAGAAATACAATCATTTTTTGCATTTTGCCTTTATAGCCTGCGACTTTGCTAAATTCACTGTTCTAGAAGTGTTTATGTGTGTGTGAGGAAGGATTCCTTTAGTTTTCTACATACACAAACAGGTCATCTGTGAAAAAATACACTGTACTTCTCCCTTTCCAATCTGTATAACTTTTATTTATTTATTTATTTGTTTGTTTGTTTGTTTATTTATTTTCCCTAAATGCATGGGCTAGTAATCCTAATACAATATCGAAAGAATTGGTGTGAGTGAATACCTTATAATGTTCTGAATCTTGGAGGGAAAGTGTTTCATATTTCACCATTAGGTATGGTGTTCGATAAAAGTTTTTTGGTCGGGCGCGGTGGCTCACACCTGTAATCCCAGCACTTTGGGAGGCCAAGGCGGGTGGATCACAAGGTCAGGAGTTTGAGACCAGCCTGGCCAACATGGTGAAACCCCATTTCTACTAAAAATACAAAAATTGACTGGGCGTGGTGGCAGGTGCCTGTAATCCCAGCTACTTGGGAGGCTGAGGCAGGAGAATCATTTGAACCCGGGAGGTGGAGGTTGCAGTGAGCCAAGATTGTGCCATTGCACTCCAGCCTGGGTGACAGGGCGAGACTCCATCTCAAAAAAAAAAAAAAAAAAAAGTTTTTCATAGATGCCCTTTATTGAATAAGTTTTCTTCTACTCCTATTTTGATGAGTTCTCATCATGAACTTATGCTAACTTTTGTTAAATGCCTTTTCTACATATGAAATGATCATGACTTTTTTCTCCTTTATGTTGTTAATGTAATGAATCACATTGATTTTTGAATGCTAGAAGAACCTTGCATTCATTCCTGGGAGAAACACAGAGGATAAGGCAATGGTAAGGTGGAGGCAGAGATTGGAGTGATGAGGCCACAAAGCAAGGAATGCCTTCATCTATGTTGTAATATAAATATTTCTCATAAGATATATATTTAGATATGAAATTACCAACTGAAAGGCAATGAGCACCTTTAATTATGATAACATTTATGGAGCTAACATTTATTGAGCACTTCTGATATGCACTTTATATATATTCATTTCATTCTCACAAGTGTATGAAGTAGACACTATTATTATCTCAATTTCTTAAAAATTTAACTCAATTATTTTTTGTTTTTAGAAATGGGGTTCTTGCTATTGCCCAGGTTATCCCCTTTAAAAATTTTTAAATTATTATGATTATTATTGTGTTTAGAGATGGGGGTCTTGCCCCTGTTGCCCAGGCTGGAGTGCAGTGGGATGATCACGGTTCACTGCAACCTTGAATTCCTGGGCACAAGTCATCCTCCTATCTCAGTCTCCCAAGTAGCTAGGACTGCAGGTGTGTGCCACTATGCCTGGCTAATTTTTTTTTTTTTATACTTTAAGTTCTAGGGTACATGTGCACAAGGTGCAGGTTTGTTACATATGTATACATGTGCTATGTTGGTGTGCTGCACCCATTAACTCGTCATTTACATAAGGTATATCTCCTAATGCTATCCCTTCCCCCTCCCCCAACCCTACAACAGGCCCCAGTGTGTGATGTTCCCCTTACTGTGTCCAAGTGTTCTCATTGTTCAATTCCCACCTATAAGTGAGAACATGTGGTGTTTGGTTTTTTGTCCTTGCAATAGTTTGCTGAGAATGATGGTTTCCAGCTTCATCCGTGCCCCTACAAAGGACATGAACTCATCATTTTTTATGGCTGCATAGTATTCCATGGTATATATGTGCCACATTTTCTTAATCCAGTCTATCACTGATGGACATTTGGGTTGGTTCCAAGTCTTTGCTATTGTGAATAGTGCCACAATAAACATACATGTGCATGTGTCTTTATAGCAGCGTGATTTATAGTCCTTTGGGTATATACCCAGTAATGGGATGGCTGGGTCAAATGGTATTTCTAGTTCTAGATCCTTGAGGAATCGCCACACTGACTTCCACAATGGTTGAACTAGTTTACAGTCCCACCAACAGTGTAAAAGTGTTCCTATTTCTCCACATCCTCTCCAGCACCTGTTGTTTCCTGATTTTTTAATGATGGCCATTCTAACTGGTGTGAGATGGTATCTCATTGTGGTTTTGATTTGCATTTCTCTGATGGCCAGTGACGATGAGCATTTTTTCATGTGTCTGTTGGCTGCAGAAATGTCTTCTTTTGAGAAGTGTCTGTTGATATCCTTCGCCCATTTGTTGATGAGGTTGTTTGTTTTTTTCTTGTAAATTTGTTTGAGTTCTTTGTAGATTCTGGATATTAGTCCTTTGTCAGATGGGTAGATTGCAAAAATTTTCTCCCATTCTGTAGGTTGCCTGTTCACTGTGATGGTAGTTTCTTTTGCCATGCAGAAGCTCTTTAGTTTAATTAGATCCCATTTGTCAATTTTGGCTTTTGTTGCCATTGCTTTTGGTGTTTTAGACATGAAGTCCTTGCCCATGCCTATGTCCTGAATGGTATTGCCTAGGTTTTCTTCTAGGGTTTTTTATGGTTTCAGGTAACATTTAAGTCTTTAATCCATCTTGAATTAATTTTTGTATAAGGTGTAAGGAAGGGATCCAGTTGCAGCTTTCTACATATGGCTAGCCAGTTTTCCCAGCACCATTTATTAAATAGGGAGTCCATTCCCCATTTCTTGTTTTTGTCAGATTTGTCAAAAATCAGATGGTTGTAGATGTGTGGTATTATTTCTGAGGGCTCTGTTGTGTTCCATTGGTCTATATCTCTGTTTGGGTACCAGTACTATGCTGCTTTGGTTACTGTAGCCTTGTAGTATAGTTTGAAGTCAGGTAGCATGATGCCTCCAGCTTTGTTCTTTTGGCTTAGGATTGACTTGGCAATGTGGGCTCTTTTTTGGTTCCATATGAACTTTAAAGTAGTTTTTTTCCAATTCTGTGAAAAAAAGTCATTGGTAGCTTGATGGGGATGGCATTGAATCTATAAATTACTTTGGGCAGTATGGCCATTTTCACGATATTGATTCTTCCAATCCATGAGCATGGAATGTTCTTCCATTTGTTTGTGTCCTCTTATTTCGTTGAGCAGTGGTTTGTAGTTCTCCTTGAAGAGGTCCTTCGCCTCCCTTGTAAGTTGGATTCCTAGGTATTTTATTCTCTTTGAAGCAATTGTGAATGGGAGTTCAGTCATGATTTGGCTCTCTGTTTGTCTGTTATTGGTGTATATGAATGCTTGTGATTTTTGCACATTGATTTTGTATCCTGAGACTTTGCTGAAGTTGCTTATCAACTTAAGGCAATTTTGGGCTGAGACGATGGGGTTTTCTAGATATACAATCATGTCATCTGCAAACAGGGACAATTTGACTTCCTCTTTTCCTAATTGAATACCCTTTATTTCTTTCTCCTGCCTGATTGCCCTGGCTAGAACTTCCGACACTATGTTGAATAGGAGTGGTGAGAGAGGGCATCCCTGTCTTGTGCCAGTTTTCAAAGAGAATGATTCCAGTTTTTGCCTATTCAGTATGATATTGGCTGTGGGTTTGTCATAGATGGCTCTTATTATTTTGAGATACGTCCCATCAATATCTAATTTATTGAGAGTTTTTAGCATGAAGGGCTGTTGAATTTTGTCAAAGGCCTTTTCTGCATCTATTAAGATAATCATGTGGTTTTTGTGTTTGGTTCTGTTTATATGCTGGATTACATTTATTCATTTGTGTATGTTGAACTAGCCTTGCATCCCAGGGAAGAAGCCCACTTGATCATGGTGTATAAGCTTTTTGATGTGCTGCTGGATTTGGTTTGCCAGTATTTTATTGAGGATTTTTGCATTGATGTTCATCAGGGATATTGGTCTAAAATTCTCTTTTTTTGTTGTGTCTCTGCCAGGCTTTGGTATCAGGATGATGCTGGCCCCATAAAATGAGTTAGGGAGGATTCCCTCTTTTTCTACTGATTGGCATAGTTTCAGAAGGAATGGTACCAGCTCCTCCTTGACTGTTAGAAGGAAAACTAACAAACGGAAAGGACATCCACACCAAAACCCCATCTGTACATCACCATCATCGAAGACCAAAGGTAGATAAAACCACAAAGATGGGGAAAAAACAGAGCAGAAAAGCTGAAAATTCTAAAAATCAGAGTGCTTCTCCCCCTCCAAAGGAACACAGCTCCTCACCAGCAATGGAACAAAGCTGGACAGAGAATGACTTTGACGAGTTGAGAGAAGAAGGCTTCAGAAGATCAAACTTCTCTGAGCTAAAGGAGGAAGTTCGAATCCATCGCAAAGAAGCTAAAAACCTTGAAAAAAGATTAGACGAATGGCTACCTAGAATAAACAGTGTAGAGAAGTCCTTAAATGACCTGATGGAGCTGTAAACCATGGCACGAGAACTACGTGACGAATGCACAAGCTTCAGTAGCTGATTCGATCAAGTGGAAGAAAAGGTATCAGCGATTGAAGATCAAATGAATGAAATGAAGTGAGAAGAGAAGTTTAGAGAAAAAAGAGTAAGAAGAAATGAACAAAGCCTCCAAGAAATATGGGACTATGTGAAAAGACCAAATCTACCTCTGACTGGTGTACCTGAAAGTGATGGGGAGAATGGAACCAAGTTGGAAAGCACTCTGCAGGATATAATCCAGGAGAACTTCCCCAACCTAGCAAGGCAGGCCAACATTGAAATTCAGGAAATACAGAGAATGCCACAAAGATACTCCTCGAGAAGAGCAACTCCAAGTCACATACTTGTCAGAGTCACCAAAGTTGAAATGAAGGAAAAAATGTTAAGGGCAGCCAGAGAGAAAGGTCAGGTTACCCACAAAGGGAAGCCCATCAGACTAACAGCAGATCTCTCGGCAGAAACTCTACAAGCCAGAAGAGAGTGGAGGCCAATATTCAACATTCTTAAAGAAAAGAAATTTCAACCCAGAATTTCATATCCAGCCAAACTAAGCTTCATAAGTGAAGGAGAAATAAAATCCTTTACAGACAAGCAAATGCTGAGAGATTTTCTCACCACCAGGCCTGCCCTACAAAAGCTCCTGAAGGAAGCACTAAACACAGAAAGGAAAAACCAGTACCAGCCACTGCAAAAACATTCCAAATTGTAAAGACCATCGATGCTGGGAAGAAACTGCATCAACTAATGAGCAAAATAACCAGCTAACATCATAATGATAGGATCAAATTCACACATAACAATATCAACCTTAAATGTAAATGGACTAAATGCTCCAATTAAAAGACAGACTGGTAAACTGGGTAGAGTTAAGACCCATCAGTGTGCTGTATTCAGGAGACCCATCTCACTTGCAGAGACACACATAGGCTCAAAATAAAGGGATGGAGGGAGATCGACCGAGCAAATGGAAAACAAAAAAAGGCAGGGGTTGCAATTCTAGTCTCTGATAAAACAGACTTGAAACCAACAAAGATCAAAAGAGACAAAGAAGGCCATTACATAATGGTAAAGGGATCAATTCAACAAGAAGAGCTAACTATCCTAAATATATATGCACCCAATACAGGAACACCCAGATTCATAAAGCAAGTCCTTAGTGACCTACAAAGAGACTTAGACTCCCACACAATAATAATGGGAGACTTTACCACCCCACTGTCAACATTAGACAGATCAACGAGACAGAAAGTTAACAAGGATATCCAGGAATTGAACTCAGCTCTGCACCAAGCAGACCTAACAGATGTCTACAGAACTCTCCACCCCAAATCAACAGAATATACATTCTTCTCAGCACCACATCACACTTATCCCAAAATCAACCACATAGTTGGAAGTAAAGCACTCTTCAGCAAATGTAAAAGAACAGGAATTATAACAAACTGTCTCTCAGACCACAGTGCAATCAAACTAGAACTCAGGATTAAGAAACTCACTCAAAACCACTCAACTACATGGAAACTGAACAACCTGCTCCTGAATGACTACTGGGTAAATAACGAAATGAAGGCTGAAATAAAGATGTTCTTTGAAACCAATGAGAACAAAGACACAATATACCAGAATCTCTGGGACACATTCAAAGCAGTGTGTAAAGGGAAATTTATAGCACTAAATGCCCACAAGAGAAAGCAGGAAAGATCTAAAATTGCACCCTAACATTACAATTAAAAGAACTAGAGAAGCAAGAGCAAACACATTCAAAAGCCAGCAGAAGGCAAGAAATAACCAAGATCAGAGCAGAACTGAAAGAGACAGAGACACAAAAAAACCCTTCAAAAAAATCAATGAATCCAGGAGCTGGTTTTTCGAAAAGATCAACAAAATTAATAGACCGCTAGCAAGACTAACAAAGAAGAAAAGAGAGAAGAATCAAATAGATGCAATAAAAAAGGGGATATCACCACTGATCCCACAGAAATACAAACTACCATCAGAGAATATACTATAAACACCTCTACACAAATAAACTAGAAAATCTAGAAGAAATGGGTAAATTCCTGGACGCATACACTCTCCCAAGACTAAACCAGGAAGAAGTTGAATCTCTGAATAGACCAATAACAGGCTCTGAAATTGAGGCAATAATTAATAGCTTACCAACCAAAAAAAGCCCAGGACCAGACAGATTCACAGCTGAATTCTGGCTAATTTTTAAAAAGGTTTGTAGAAATAGTACTCACTTTGTTGCCCAGAGTGGTCTTCAACTCCCAAACTCAAGCGATCCTCCTGCCTCAGCCTCCCAAACTCTTGGGATTACAAGCATGAGTCGCTGTGCCCACCCTGTCCCCATTTTTAACAAATAAAAAAAAACTGAGACAGAGAGATTATTAAATAACTTGTATAAGTCACACAGCTGAAAAGCATCAGAGCCAGCCTCCTAACCATTTCTACCAGTGGTTCACAAAGTGTTCTCCCTGGACCAGCAGCATCAGTATCACCTGGGAACTTTCTAGAAATACATCTTCTCAGGCCCCACTCTAAACCACTGAATCCGAAACTCTGGGGGTGGGACTCAGCAATCTGCTTTAATGAGCCTCCAGGTGATTCTGATGCATGCTGGAGTTTAAGAACCACTGACTTATGTGTACTCTTCTCACACATTCTCCCAAATTACTTTCGAAAATGGCTGTACTAATTACACCCCCATTAACAGTGTATGAAAATGCCCATATCCTTTGGCCCACCAAAACTCAGTGTGAGCAATCTTTAAATTATGGTCCAATCTGATTGGCAAAAAGTAGTGTGTCTTGTGCCTTAAAAAAAAAATTTGGTCCTCCTTCTAATGAGAGAGTCAGGATCTGTCCCTTCTCCTGCCTCTGCTTGGGACTCCTTCCCTTCCTAGTCTCTGGCTCCACTGAGGATTCTCAATTTTAACACTGCTAACCTTGACAGGCAACTGTGGGTGCTTGAGCACTAAATTAATCTTAGTCTTTGGGAGTAGGGAGAAGAAAATAGATGATCTTACATAAATACAAAAATCTCATTTTGTTTGCTGAGCATAAAATACATCTTTTTTAGTTCAACTTTTGTCAATGAAAATCTTTTTCTAAATTGTACATTTTTCTTGGATCTTTGTGTATTTATTGGTGCCAGCTACTGAACATGAATGAGGATCATAGGTAGAGGAGCAGAGGAGTTTTGCAGTCATCCCAAGTATCTTCGTCCATTTTGTGCTGCTATAACAGAATATCACAGACTGGGTAATTTATAAAGAAAAGAAATTTATTTCTCACAGTCTGGAGGCTGCGAAGTCCAAGATCAAGGTGCTGGCATCTGACAAGGGCCTTCATGCTGCATCATCCCATGGCAGACTGCAGAAAGGCCAGAGAGTGTGAGAAAGCAAGAGGGAACAGAATTTGCTTTGATAACAAACCCAGTCTTGTGGTAACAAACCCATGCCGTAATAAAGACATTAGTCTATTCGTTCCTGAGAGCAGAGACTTCATGACCTAATCACCTCTTATCTCACCTCTCAACACTGTTGCATTGGAGATTAAGTTTCCAACACATGAAATTTGAGGGACACATTCCAACCATAGCACCAAGGGATAACTTCTCAAGTATTTGGAGAAAACTACTCCCTGATCCCAACATTTTTTTCAGGGTGGTTACCTTTCTTATGTCCAAGAACAGAAAAATGTTGATTGACCCAGGGCCCCTATCCGTTGATTTCATGGCATTTCCCATTGTATTTTTCCCACATTGCAGAAAAGACCATAAACATTGAGCTGGTTAAATCTCACAGGGATGATTTCTACTTATACTTCCTAGAAATGATTGAGTTGTGATATTCACCTCTGCCTTAGCTATATCAACACAGCATGACAAAAATTACATGGATTTTGGAGACTAGACAAACTTAGGCTTGATGCCCAGTCCTTCAATACACAGGGCTCTGAGCTGTGTGACCTTAGATAAGTTACTGAACCTCTGTGATCTTGTTTTAGTATTTGTCAAATGGCAAAAATATTATTTACCTCACAGAATTTAAAGAATAAATGAGATGAATGCTGAGCAGAGTGCCTGCCCCAAAGTAGATTCTGAATAAATGTGATTTCCTTTGGTTTGCACTTTCCTCTCCAACTTCTGTGTTTGAATCTGTGTTTCTAGTATAAATACAAAGTTCAATGTTCTTTATGTCCTTCATTTGATGATCACTCTTTTGACAGAGGATGACATCTGTATCTGTACAGATGACTGGGTTAGCCATTTTGCATGAGTGAATGCCAAGAAGGGCACCACTTCTCGTGCCTGGAGGCATTCCCACAAGCAGCGGGCTGTACAACAAGCACCAGGGCCTGGCTTCATTAACGAAACTCTTGAAAAAATGAGGCACTCTTTCGTTGTGTTTTGGTGACATCACCCATCACCTCCTTTTGTTCCTCCTACATCAGCAAGGAAAAGTTCACTAAATTGTATTTCTATATCATTTATAGCTGTGGTTCTACCAAGGAGCAACTATCTTTTCTGGACGTTCAATTGCAGCATTAAAAAGAAGCCACTCAGCTAGTCTGGATCCACCTGCATCTGAGATTCTAAAGGTAACGTAATTCCTCTATTTCTACACTGTGGTTCTCATAAATTACCATCTGTACTTCCAACTTCTAAGTGATCATTATCTTATAAGGCGTGGCCTAGAGATTCACAAAGCTTCTCAGTTGCCAATACTTTTGTACCATTTATATGAGAAAGACAGCCAGGAACAAAAATAACTTGTGAATTTTGAGAGAAAAAGAGATCATCCATCTGCAAGTAGACAGCACAAGGGGTCCCTCTGATTACAGCAGCCCCTAGTGCATGAGTGGGTGGGAGTAGGAGCTCTCAGATTCCAGTTAGCTGGTAAGCACCACTCGATGAGGCCTGATGGAGCTGGAGCAGTCAAGGTCCATAAACTCTAAACCAATTAAACAGGGTTCCCTTCCAAAGTCCTGCCCTTAGGAGAAACTGCTGGAAGCACCATCCCAATTGAGCAGGGGCAAAGGAAAGAGAAGGTTCAAATGCAAGTGGAAAAGGGAGAAGAGGTGGATCCAGAAAACCCAAAGGCATATTTCTCCCTAGAGAATTTGTAGAAACTTTCTAAGTTTTTCTAACCAGGAACATTTCAATTCTACCCACATATCTAAACATCTTCTAAAAAACACTTTCTCAATTTTCCAATGGCTTAAAAAAATCCACACATATTTTCACATAGGCAAGGAATAGATTTGTATTTGCTTTTCTGCTCATATTATGTATATAAAAGCTTTTTTGACCAGAGCAAGGAGCTTAGCATCAATTGTAATATATGCGTATACATATTTTCATATATAATTACTTATTTGCTTAATAGGAACTTGAACAAGATGACTCAAAAAAGAATTACAGGCCAAATGGAGGCTTCTACCAACTAAATTGTATGAAAAGTTCTCCTACAATTGTTTGTAACGTGTTCTTTTTTTTTCTAGCAAGTTCTCAATGAGGAAAAATAGGTTTTGAAGCGGAAATTCTTGTGTGTGTTTAATGTAGTCTTTTTTTTTTTTTTTTTTTTGAGACACAGTCTCGCTCTGTCACCCAGGCTGGAGTGCAGTGACATAATCTTGGCTCAGCAGTGACATGATCTTGGCTCACTGCAACCTCCACCCGCCCGGGTGCCTCAGCCTCCCCAGTAGCTGGGATTACAGGCGCCGACCACTAGGCCTGGCTAATTTTTATATTTTTAGTAGAGATGGAATTTCACTATATTGGCCAGGCTGGTTTCAAACTCCTGACCTCAAGTGATCTGCCCACCTCAGCCTCCCAAAGTGCTGCGATTACAGGCGTGAGCCACTGTGCCCAGCCTCATGGGGTCTTAAAACTGCCTGGTGACTTTTCTCGTATAATTGCCCTGCATTATTTAGTTGTTCTATTCTCATTTAACATTTAGGCTTGTATCTTGACATGAACTAAATAATGTACTTGTTAGAGCAAGTACCATATTTCTGTTTTTGTTCACCTTTGAATCTCCCCAGGGCCCTGTACATATAATGAATGTCCAATTACATTGTTTAAGTGAGCTATAGAAGATTAAGATTGGGCATATGGAATAACTTCCTAAATTGAAACTTTTCTAATTGGTTACGAATCTACACAAGGCCATGTAACTTCACTGTTGGAAACCATCAACCATTCCGTTGCCCTTGGGGTGGTTTACATACTACGTGGCTTTTGACAGGCTCTTTGTATTGTTCCTGTCCCTATGTTCTGTGGGAAAAAAATAATAGAAAGGCTGAACATCTTATCTGGGACTTGCCCTGGCCAACAGAATGAACTTTTGTTTGCTCCCAAGGCTAAGTAATAAAAACAATGGATCTAGAATCTAGATCTTTTCACCAGATCTAGTTTCAGCAAACAAGCCAATCTCCAGCCTGTCATGGCCACCACACCCTTTCTAATTCAGAGAAAGCAGCAAATGGATTCTGCAACATTTTACGTGGTCAGCAAAACATTTCAAGTTAAAACTACCTAAAATCCTCCTTATCAATGTATCTGTACATAAAACTTATTAACATCTAAATCCAACTTAAAATATTGTTCAGAAAGCCAAACAAATATTTGGTATCCATCCTAGTGTGTCACAAATGAATGTTTCATAAAACACTACTTTTATTGTCTTGCTCACAGATTTTTCACAAGCAAAAAGTTACATGGCCAAATACATCTGGAAAATTGTGGGTTAACACCATTAAAAAGAACAGGACCAGGCCAGCGTGGTGGCTCACGCCTGTAATCCCAGTACTTTAGGAGGCTGACCTGGGAGGATTGCTTGAACCCAGGAGTTTGAGACCAGCCTGACCAAAGCAAGACCCCATTTCTACAAAAAGTTACAAAAAAATTAGCCAGGCATGGTGGCTCATGCCTGTAGTCCCAGCTACTCTGAAGGCTGAGGCAGGAGGATCCCTTGAACCTAGAAGTCAAGGCTGCAGTGAGTTGTGATGGCACCACTGCATTCTAGCCCAGGTAACAGAGCAAGACCTAGTTTCAAAACAAACAAAAAGAATAGGACTTCATCAGAGCCTTTTGTTTTTTTTTTTTTTGAGACAGAGTCTTGCTCTATTATGCAGGCTGGAGTATACTGGCATGATCTTGGCTCCCTGCAACCTCTTCCCACCAGGCTCAAGTGATCCTCCCACCTCAGCCTCCCAAGTAGCTGAGACTACAGGTGTGTGCCACCATACCCGGCTAATTTTTGTTTTTTTTTTTTGTAGAGACGGGGTTTCACCACATTGCCCAGGCTGGTCTCGAACTCCTGAGCTCAAGTGATCCACCCGTTTCAGCCTCCCAAAATGGTGGGATTGCAGACATGAGCCATGGTGCCCGGCCAAGCCTTTAATATGCTGATAACATTGTGAATTTCCAGGAAGGTGATATAGTGCAACCTTTCTAAGCTTACTTGGCCAAAGAACTGTTTTTTTCTTGTACCTCCAGAGAATGCTCTGATGAAACAATTTGGAAATCCCTGGTTGCAACAGATGCTGTTGTTGCCTCCTGCCCAGCCATCCTTTGCTTCCTCCTTGCTGTCAGAAGCTTGATTTGTTCACTCTGCCCAGAGTGGCCATGTCCTTCTGAGAAGGGTGGGCCCCTTCCTCAGCTCCAGATAAATACTGATTGGACCTAACCAAATACACTGAACTCTGTCATAGTCCATTTTCTGTGCTATAGTAGAATAGTGCAGTCTGGGTAATTTATTTGGCTCATGGTTCTAAACGATAGGAAGTTCACAATCAAACAGCCATGTTTGGTGAGGGCCTTCTTGCTGTATCATAGCATCGTAGAAGGCATCACATGGCTAAAGAGGGCAAGAGTGCGTGAGACAGAGAGAGGAAACAGGGTGAACTCATCCTTTTATCAGGAGCCCACTCCTGTCATAACTAACCCACTCCTGTGAAGATGGCATTAGTCCATTCATAAAGTCAGAGCCCTCATAATCTGATCACCTCTTAAAAGGTCCCATCTCTCTTTTTTTTTTTTTTTTTTGAGACGGAGTCTTTCTCTGTCACTCAGGCTGGAGTGCAGTGGTGCTGTCTCAGCTCACTGCAAGCTCTGCCTCCCAAGTTCACACCATTCTCCTCCCCAGCCTCCCAAGTAGCTGGGACTACAAGTGCCTGCCACCACGCCCAGCTAATTTTTGTATTTTTAGTAGAGATGGGGTTTCACTGTGTTAGCCAGGATGGTCTTGATCTCCTGACCTCGTGATCTGCCCACCTCGGCCTCCCAAAGTGCTGGGATTACAGGCGTAAGCCACCGTGCCTGGCCAACCCATCTCTTAATATCATCACAATGGCAATTAAATGTCAACGTGAGTTTTGGAGTAGACTTTCAAACTGTAGCATCTTGTTTTCTTTGCCAAGCTATTGGTTTAAGCATGGTGTGTTAGTCCATTTGCATTGCTATTAAAAAATACCTAAGACTGGTTAATTTATAAAGAAAAGAGGTTCATTTTGGCTCACTGTGTTAGTCCATTTTCACACTGCTATAAAGACACTACCTGAGACTGGGTAATTTATAAACAAAAGACGTTTAATTGACTTATAGTTCTGCATGGCTGGGGAGGCCTCAGGAAACTTACAATCATGGTGGAAGGGGAAGCAGGTGCCTTCTTCACAAGGTGGCAGGAGAGAGAGAGAGCACAGAGGAAAATGCCACATTTAAACCCTGAGATCTCATGAGAACTCCCTCACTGTCACAAGAACACCACAGGGGAAACTGCCCTCATGACCCAATCACCTCCTACCAGGTCCTCCCTGAACACATAGGGGTTACAATTTGATATAAGATTTGGGTGGGGACACAGAGCCAAACTATACCACTCATGGTTCTGCAGGCTGTACAAGAAGCATGGCACTGGCATCTGCTTCTGGGGAGGTCTCAGGAAGCTTTCAATCATGGCAGAAGGTGAAGGAGGAGCAGTTGTGTCACATGACTAGGGAGAGAGAGGGAGAGAAAGAAGGGGGTGTCCAAGGCTTTTTAAACAACCAGCTCTTGTGTGAACTAAAGTCCATGGGGAGCACACCAAGCCATTCATGAAGGACCCACCCCCATCACCCAAATACCTCCCACTAGGCCCTCCTTCTCCAACATTGAGGGTCGCTTCAACATGAGATTTAGAGGGGGCAAGCCTCCTAACCATATCACAGGGAACGTAATACAATTCTGGCCAATAAAATTGGAGGGAAAATCTTCTAGGGGGGGTTCTAGTAGGATTTGTTTCAGCTTAAAAAGATAACCAAGACACCAAAATTCCCTTTTCTACTTGTGGACATCTGTAAATGAGCTAGGAACTGTGGCAGCCATGTCAGGGCCATGAAGTGAGCTAGCCTCAAAGGCCAAGCTGAGACGCGAGAACCAATGAGAACAAAGGTGGAAAGAGCTGGGATCCTTAAGAACAGCATCGAATCTGTGATCTAATCAGTCCTGGAACTGCCCTATCTCTGGATTTCCTTTCTGGGAGATTATAAATGACTTTATTTTAAAAATAAATTTTATTTAGATTTTCTGATATTAGCAGTCAAAATCATTCAGATACGGAGAGTTTAACCAGTCAGAGACTTATTTAATGCCATTAGCATGATTACAGAACATTTACAGCATTTTGTTTGGAAATCTTTATTGTTACAAAGCAGTGGCTGATTACAAACTGAGTGTCTCCTGCTATTATTACTAAGGGCTGCAATCTTTATGTTTAGATGAATGATTCTGATATTACTATTTCTAGTGCCTCTGAATTAGGAAATTAAACATTTATTCCTTAGCAGCAGTGACAGGCTATAATGATAAACAATTCTCAAAGCACTGTAACAGTGAAATCCATAACTAAGTGCTGAATTCCCTTGGAGCCTCTGAGGAGGCAGAACACGTTTAACAGCCCTGTGCCTCTGCATGGCTGTCTGTTCGCGTGCTGCAGTGCCTAGGCTAAGACTATTCTCCCCTTCACCTTCAACAAATTTGCATTGAGTCCTTCCTGTATGTAAGGCCCTAGAAGAAGTTCCTCTTTTCTGTCCTCCAAACTCTAATCCCCCACCTCAAAAGTCCTGCTTAAGCCTCATCTCCATGAAGCCTCCCTAATTACTCCAGCTCCCATTGAGCAACGTTTTTCAAGAATTTATCATAGATACCCAGGCTGAACCATGTGATTTGGCATTTAATTGTATGCACCTATATTTTTCTCATATTAGCTCATATTTTCTCTACCCCACCCCATTGAAAGAAAGTAGTAGAGATGGTGGAAATGATAAGAGTACTGTTTAAGTCAGTAGTTCTCTGTCAGACCTTCCTCCCCTTTTTACAAGAAATATTTTTGTTATGCCCTTTATCTATCATGAAAATCATAGATAATATAATTGACCTCCACATGCAATTTCCAAATACATCGATACAATACTCTAGGTGTTAATATTATAAGAGAGAATGAAAGGAAAGTAACTTATGATAAAGTGCTGATGCTCCCCAGCTTGTGACAGGGTTACATCCATCACAAATCTAGGAGCTACTGAGTAAATATCACTTTTGCAGCATCATAAAGTTGAAAAATTGTAAGTCAAACTGTCATAAGTTGGAGACCGTCTACAATGTGTATTTCAGTGTATAGATGTTTGGCATGACTGCATTAGAAGCCACTGCAAACTAGTAAGAAAATGCAGATTTATATGAGATATTGTATTGGCAACTCAGATGCCACAAGCCATGGTACTATCAGTGATGTGGCTTTATTATTTATTATTATTTTTCTGTAGATCTCTTCTGTGGTCATGGTGCAACTTTCTGAAATGAGGAACAACTTTTGATGATGTTAAAGAAAAAAAGAAGTCAATCAGCTTAGCTTGATTTATGTGGTAGTCTTATTTCTAGCAATTCAGCATATATTAAAACTATGCAAAAAGTATATTTTGTTTATATGAAAAGTGAGTTAGTTTCACTTTTATTAGTTTATATAATTATAAACAGATTTCAGGACATTCAAAAGTTGTAAAGGCTGCAGGATAATTCATTTTGGGGCACAGTCTGGCATATTTTGACACACCCAGCAACTTTGGCCCTCACCCCCTACAGGCCAACACTAACCCCCTATTTTTAGATAACCTCAAAAGTCCCTACAAATTTCTAGAAAGGCTCCTGGGATGTAATGGTTATAGTAAGATCCACTGACCTAAACCAAGAGCCCCTGCAGATAGGATTATTACCATATAATCCAGCTTTACCCTGAGGGCCTAAGGTGAACCCCCAAATGCCAGTTTACTGGTTCACTGTCCTGGTTCTCAAGGGGATGTTGAGACCCATCAAAGGAGACAGCAGGTCAAACTAGGGGAGAAGGATGGTCGCTTCCCCCTCAGGTTTCCATTTGTTCCATGCACCAGTTGAGTTCCCATGCATACTTCTGTTTGAACAAAGTGTTCCTCCATTTTAAGAAGTGTTACGTATGTTTTGGCAGTTGTGTTCAGCTTTATAATTGCCTTTCTGGGAGGGGACATGTTTATCTTCTCACCCCATCATGCCAGAAGTGAATGTTCCATTCAATTCTTGTTTATAGTTTCCACCTCTCTACTGAGACTCCCTGTTTATTGAGTCATTGTCATTATAGTTTTCTTTAATTCTTTGAACATATATGTAATAGCTGCTTTGAAGTCTTTGCTGAAACTAACTTCTGGGCCCATGCAGGGTCAACGAGTACTGCTAGTCCCTCATCTGAACCTCACATCTCAGGGTTCAGTCAGCACATTCACTTCCTGTGGTCAAAACTTCATGGGAGACCACATCATTGTTCATAACCACTTTTAAAATTCATCATGAGAAATCCCTGTCCAAGGAGAGAAACTTCTGATGATGGAACAGCTGAAGAGACATGACTGTGGGCTGAGAAAGAAGTATTAAGCAGGGCTGGGTGGCCTGGCTTGGTGGTCCGGGCCTTCTGGAGGCACTGCAATTCTGGGCATCTCCAGGAAGAAAGAAGACCCCTCCCACTAGCACTTCTTCCTCTTGCCGGCAGAGAGAGAGGATGCAGTGGGCCTGGACTCAGAACATAGGAGCTGGAAAGACACAAGACTCTCTGGCTTCAAGCTCAAGAGCTGATGAATTCGTCCCACAGTCAGGATGCCGTGGGGGCCTGGGATGGGTTAGACATACCTAACTCCTCAGCCAGCTTCTGGTCCCCTATTGTGCTTGTGTCCACCTTGTATACATCTGCCTCAGCCTTGCCTTTCCTGTCCTTTCATGGCTGACCCCCACCTCCCCCCCATCTAACAACTCTATTTAGTTAAACACTGCCTATATTCTATCTGTTTGTAGTAGAGGCCCTGAGCCTGGGAGCTACTTGTGAATATCTTCTCTTTGATCCATTGATAGCATAACCCTCAGAGAGTCATGTTATTTCTCACATTTCCAGCTCCCGAGGGCCTGTGTTTGCGTATCTGGGTACAGTGAAACTCCCCATCTTGATGGCGAGATCTGGAGGGCACAGCACAGCTCTGGTCAGGAAGATCTGGGTCCCAGCCCCTCCCTGGTGCATGGTGTGTATGCCCCTCAGTGAGCTCTTTGGAGCCCAGTGTATTAAACTGTGAAAGGAAGACCACAGGGCTCATGCCAGGGCAAAATGAGCTAAGGATCATCCAGCATCTGACTAAGATGTTATTGACAAACATGATCGCCTTTTCCTGTCTCTTCATGGCAGGGGCCTTATTTCCCATGCACCCCCTACATCATCTAGCCCAGTTCCTGATTCTCAGTTGCTGCTCAGTAAATATTTATTAGGGGAATTACCTGATGCTGGTCTCTTCTGCTTTTTTAATTGGTGGCTTTCACATTGGGTTCAGTGCAGTTTTAGTTCTGACGAGGTGCCTGAGGGCCCAGGTGGGCCAGGGCGGGTGAAGCCAGCAAGGGTAGGTGAGAACTGATAAGAGTGGACAGTGGGGGGTGGGATGAGTTGGGCTCTAGGCCTGCCCCTATGTTCACACTGTTAGTTTGCATTTAAATTGGTATAGGAATAATATTTTCTTCCTTGAAGAAGGAATTCTGTGATTTAAAGTTTGAAAATAGGCTGGACATGGTGGCTCACGCCTGTAATTCCAGCACTCTGGGAGGCCGAGGTGGGTAGATCACCTGAGGTCAGGAGTTCGAGACCAGCCTGACCAACATGGTGAAACCCTGTCTCTACTAAAAATACACACAAAAAATTAGCTGGGCATGGTGGCGCACGCCCATGATCCCAACTACCCAGGAGGCTGAGGCAGGAGAATCACTTGAACCCAGGGGGCTGAGGTTGCGGTGAGCCGAGATCACACCACTGTACTCCAGCCTGGGTGATAGAGCAAGACTCTGTCTCAAAAAAAAAAAAAAAAAAAAAGTTTGAAAATAACTGCCTATGCTTTGAATAGTTTAGAGGAGGAATTTAATTTTACGAATGATGCAAATGTCTATCTCCATCTTCATTGTCCCAAACATTAGCCATTACAATTAAATTTAAAACTCAGTTCTAAGTTCTTCAGCCACACTGGTCATATTTCAAGTACTCAGCAGCCACATATGGCTACTGGCTACCACTTTGGGCAGCACAGATATGAACATTCTCATCATAAGGTAACTGCTCAGTGTGTTCATCTTGCCTACTACCCAGAGAGAGCAGATTTTTCAAGACAGGGGAATGGCAAAAGAGAAGGAGTTTAATACATAGAGAACTGGCTAAAGGGGAGACAGGAGTTTTATTATTACTCAAATCATCCTCCTCGAAAATGTGGAAGCTAGGGTTTTGCAAGGATAGTTTGGCAGACAGAGGACTAGGGAATTGGTGCTGCTGATTGGCTAGGGATGCAACCATCGGGGTGTGGCAGCTGGTCCTGGTGCACTCAGTTGGCTTCTGGGTGGGAGCCACAGAAGAGTTGCTGGTCCTGGTGGGTCCATCTGGTCAGAAAGTCAAAAGCTTGAAAAGACACCTCTAAAGGCCAATCTTAGGTTCTACAATAGTGGTGTTATTTACAGGAGTAATTAGGGAAGCTGCAAATCTTATAACCTCTGAAATAACAGCTGGTAATCTTTTAGCTATGCCTACATGGTAGCAGAGTTCAGGCCCCTCTCATTCTCCTAACCTGGTGAGCTTCCATTAGTTTTACAAACGTTGTTTAGTTTTGAGGACTATTATCATTTAAACTATAAATTTCTCCCAAAGTTAGCTTGCCCCACACCCAGGAATGACCAAGGGCAGTTTGGAGATTAAAGGCAAGATGGAATTGGTTAGGTCAGATCTCTTTCACTGTCATAATTTTCTGTTGTAATTTTTGCAAAGGCAGCTTCAGTTACAGAAAGTTCTGTTAGACATTGCTGGGTCTGTATTTTCTATTGTTTAAGTCATAGGACTTAGTAGACAGACAGTGGCTGTCTCCCCTGTGCTGTAATATGTTTGTGGGCTTAAAGGGTAAGTTGAGTTGTCCGTAGATGTAGGTTTGAATCCTATTTATTAACTTGCTATTGGCCTACCTGACTGGCTTTACATTCCATCCTCTGTACCAGGGAGGTTCACTCACATCAGAGATTTCCATCTACTTTATCTCCAAGGGTCCCTGTGATTGTTTCTTTGTTCTCTTGGACCCACACCCGTGATGGAAATGAACTGCTTTATTAGGTAATGATTGGCTTACCTTCTCACTTTTGTTAATGAAGGCTATTTATAACTACTAAAAAAACCCTTGATCAGCATATGATTATCAGAATTCTTATAGTGAATTGAAGTAGTTCCAACCCAAACTTAGAAACAGGACATTATGATTAGCTTAGCACCTTATCTCTAGTAATTGTACAGTTTCCATGTGGCATCTTTCAAATATTGAAAATAACTTATTAGTGTTGTTCCCTGTCTCTGTTACTACCTTCTCCCACCCTTAGGTCTTGTTAGGATTGCTTAAAGCTTTTTTCAGGTTTTTAAAGAGATTCTAGGTCCAGGGAGTGAAAAACTTTTGACAAAATAAAGTTAACAGAGTTTATTTGAGTGAAGAACAATTTATGAATCAGGCGGCACTCACAACCAGAAGAGGTCCAGAGAGCTCCACTCTATAACATGGGCAGTGAGTATTTAAGACAGGAAAATGCTTGAAGAAAGCAGAAACAAGGAACGAAAAGTGCATTGGTTGTTTCAAAGTTACTTTCCTTGTAAGGGTTAAAGCAGAGGGGACTTCCTTATCATGCTGGCTAAAGCTGACCAGTTTGGAGATTTGGCATTAATTATGTTTCTCTCCTTATTTCTTGTTTCAGTTTGGTAACATGAAACTTTAGCATGAGTGACTCCATTTTGGTTTGGTCTGATGGGGCCTAGTGCAGGAGCTCAGTCCAAATCAATGGCCTCCTATAAATGTTATGTAACAATATTCTCCCATTTTGGTCAGGCTATCACCTAGGTGAGTGTGACCAAAACTTAGGGCATCAGCGTACTCTCATTCACCATCATTCCCAGTTCTTGACCTCAACATGTCACTCATAGGTCCTGGTGACCTTGATATCATGCTTTTCTTTGATTTTTAAAAATCATTCCAATCATATAGAGACCGTTTGCCATTCAACTAATGGTGCATGCAAATGTTTTAGACCTTTTGAGAGGGAGACTACTATTATGACTGTCAGGAGGATAATACCAAGAGTGTGGTGTATGCTCCTTAGCCAGGGCTCCCATGCACCAAAAAAACAAACAGACAAAGTAAAAACAAAGGTTAATGGCTAGAAACATGGTCTCTGAGGCCAGAGGGCAATCAGTCAAGAAGATTACCAGATGTTGGATTTGAAGCATCTTATATTTTTTAACCTTTTTTTTCAGAGACAGGATCTCGTTATGTTGCCCAGGCTGGTCTTGAACTTCTAGGTTCAAGGGATCCTCCTGCCTCAACTTTCTGAGTAGCTGGGGCTACAGGCACATGCTACCATGCCTAGCTATTTATTTCTTCCTATTATTATTATTTTTGGATATGGGGTTTCACTATGTTACCCAGGCTGGTCTTGAATTTCTGGCCTCAAGTGATTCTCCCACCTCAGCATCCTGAGTACCTGGGACTATAGGCATGAGCCATCATACCTGACTTTGAAGCATCTTTTGCAGTTTGAATGTTTCCAGTGAGCTCTGACCAGCTCACAGCAACAGGCACAAAAGTTGTCCATAGGTAAGCTGTGGTGGTGAGTTCTCTTTAAGTCTAGATTAAGTTGTCCAGCTTCAGCTTGCAGGGCTTCCGGAAAAGGGCAGTTTTTGTTCTTAGTGATTCCAAGTCAGAAAGATAGGAGAAAATTGGAAATGTTAGTTTGAAGAGTTACAACCAGATATTGAAGGAAACTGAAAGAATCCAGGATCCAGTCCTGTTTACAAGTAAAAGCTTTACAAAATGAACAGAGCTAGAATCTAATAACGGGTGCACAATAGTTTTTCTCCTGAAACATTATTATTCTCCCAATCATCCCCATTCCCACCAAAGAAAATCACGGGAAGATCAATCAGCCTGCAAAACAAGTCTAATCTCATTAACATGGGCTGATCACCTATACAAGTGTAACAAGAATAGTGATTGACCGCACAAGCTCTTTTTATTCCTGCTTTACTGAAACATTTGGTCAGGAATCTCAGATTAGACTTTTAAAAGCCTTTTGTCTAGTCTGTTTTGCATTGCTCTAAAGGAATACGTGAGGCTGGGTAATTTACACAGAAAAGAGGTTTATTTGGCTTACAGTTCTGCAGGGTATACAAAAATCATGGTGCAAGCATCTGCTTGGCTTCTGGTGAGGGCCTCACGAAGCTTTAATTCATGGTGAAAGGCAAGGGGAACTGATGTGTCGCATAGCAAGAGAGGGAGCAAGAGAAAAGAGAGAGGAGGAGGCGCCAGGCTCTTTTAAACAACCAGCTCTTGTATGAACTAATAGAATGAGACTCACTCATTACTTTAGGGAGGGCATCAAGCCATTCATGAGGGATCCACTCCCATAAACCAAACACCTCCCACTAGGCCCCACCTCCAACACTGGGGATCATATTTCAACATAAGGTGTGGAAGGGACAAATATCCAAACTATATCACCTTTCCAGACTAGGAAGCCAAGCCACGGACTCATCTCTCATGCCATCATACCTGTAATGCCAATAGGTTTGGGTGAATTCTTCTCTTCTTCAGATCTTTAAAATATATTTAAAGTTTCTGGGCCTTCTTTTCATAAGGCTAAAAAACCCAGTAGTCTATGCACATTTTCAAATATGATGCTCCAGCCAAAGCCTTGGTAAAATAACCAGTGTTTCCAATTGTATTCTGTTATAAAGAGAATAAATTCGTATTGAACTTATGCACATAACTATATTGTCATAAAATAAGAATATTCAGCCAGGTGTGGTGGCTCATGCCTGTAATCCCAGCACTTTAGGATGCCGAGGTGGGAGGATTTCTTTTCATTTTATTTTATTTATTTATTTATTTATTTATTTATTTATTTATTTATTTATTATAATACTTTAAGTTCTAGGGTACATGTGCACAATGTGCAGGTTTGTTAGGTAGGTATACATGTGCCATGTTGGTTTGCTGCACTCATCAACTTATCATTTACATTAGGTATTTCTCCTCATGCTATCCCTCCCCCAGCCCCCCACCCCACAACAGGCCCCGGTGTGTGATATTCCGCTTCCTATGTCCATGTGTTCTCATCGTTCAGTTCCCACCTATGAGTGAGAATATGCGGTGTTTGGTTTTCTGTCCTTGAGATAGTTTGCTGAGAATGATGGTTTCCAGCTTCATCCATGTCCCTGCAAACGACATGAACTCATCCTTTTTTATGGCTACATAGTATTTCATGGTATATATGTGCCACATTTTCTTAATTCAGTCTATCATTGATGGACATTTGGGTTGGTTCCAAGTTTTTGCTATTGTGAATAGTGCCACAATAAACATACGTGTGCATGTGTCTTTATAGTAGCATGATTTATAATCCTTTGGGTATATACCCAGTAATGGGATCACCGGGTCAAATGGTATTTCTAGTTCTAGATCTTTGAGGAATCGCCACACTGTCTTCCACAATGGTTGAACTAGCTTACACTCAGTGGGAGGGTTTCTTGAGCCCAGGAGTTCAAGACCAGCCTGGGCAACACAGTGAGACCCTGTCTCTACAAAAAACAAACAAATCAGCTGGGTATCATGTTACATGCCTGTAGTCCCATCTACTTGGGGCTGAGGTAAGAGGATCACTTGAGCTTGGGAGGTCGATGCTGCAGGAGGCCATGATGATGGCACTGTACTCTGGCCTGGGAGACAGAGCATGACCCTTTCTCACTAATAGTTTCTGAATTATGGAGAGATCAAGTAGGGAGAAAAAAGGAATTGTTTCAATTATGTTACAAAGGCATAATTTACCAAGTTCTTGTAAGCTATAGATAGATTTTTAAAATCTCTTAAATCTGAAATACAAATATGAAAAAGATAATTTAAAAAAATTACTGCTGGATGTGGTGGCATATGCCTGTAGTCCCAGCTACTAAGGAGGCAGAGATGGAAGGACTGCTTGAGCCGAGGAGTTTGAGTCGAGCCAGCTTGGGCAACATGTCTCTAAAACAAAAACAAAACAAAACAAAAACTGAATTATTTCTCTCTCTCTCTCTCTCTCTGACTTAGACAGTCTTGCTCTGTCACCCAGGCTGGAGTGCAGTGGCACAATCGTGGCTCATTGCAACCTCCGCCTTCGGGATTTAAGTGGTTCTTATGCCTCAGCCTCCTGAGTAACTGGGATTACAGGCATGTGCTAGCATTCCCAGGTAATTTTTTGTATTTTTAGTAGAGACAGGGTTTTGCTGTGTTGGCCAGGCTGGTCTTGAACTCCTGGGCTCAAGTGATCTGCCTGCCTCAGCCTCCCAAAATGCTGGGATTACAGGCATGAGCCACTGCGCCCAGCCTGATTCTTTTTCATCAGTTCATTTAGTTCCATGTAATTAATTCTCATTTTGCTTGATGTTGGGCTAGCAACTTATGAACCAATTTGTTTCTTCGTTAGAGTTCTGGAAGTTCTTTTTTTTTTTGAGACAGAGTCTCACACTGTCGCCCGGGCTGGAATGCAGTGGCGCAATCTTGGCTCGCTGCAACCTCCACCTCCCGGGTTCAAGCGATTCTCCTGCCTCAGCCTCCCAAGTAGCTGGGATTACAGGTGCCCACCACCACGCCCAGCTAATTTTTTTTTTTGTATTTTTAATAGAGACAGGGTTTCACCATGTTGGCCAGGCTGATCTCGAACTCCTGACCTTGTGATTCACCTGCCTCGGCCTCCCAAAGTGCTGGGATTACAGGTGTGAGCCACCGCACCCGGCCACTAGAGTTCTGGAAGTTCTTATACAGTCCGGTAGTATATTCCTAGGAAATTTATGGAAAGAACTCTGACAAGTACAGGTTTCTGGTAACATAGGAATATACTCTAAGTTCTTACACAGTCCAATAGTATATTCCTATGTTACCAGAAACCTGTACTTGTCAGAGTTCTTTCCATAAATTTCCTTGGAGATACACTATTTTAGGATTATAGTTGCTTGCAAAACCTTTCAGGAGAGCATCAGAGTAAAACAATTTACTGTCTATGGACGACAAGACTTAAAATGATCATGGTTGTGGCAGCTCACACCTGTAATCCCAGCACTCTGGGGGCCGAGGCGGGCAGATCACGAGGTCAGGAGATTGAGACCATCCTGGCTAACATGGTGAAACCCCGTCTCTACTAAAAATACAGAAAATTAGCTGGGTGTGGTGGCAGGCGCCTGTAGTCCCAGCTACTGCAGTGAGCTGAGATCGTGCCACTGCACTCCAGCCTGGGCGAGAGAGTGAGATTCCAACTCAAAAAAAAAAAAAAAAAAAGGTCATGGTTAAAGATCTAATGAGAATTTATTATGGTAATGACACAATTGACAGGTAAAATCATTATTTCTGTGACACACAACATTTTAACATAATAACCAGAATTATGACTAATAACATTATGCTAGGACATATCAGATTTCTCAGAATTTCACATAATTTCTGGAACACGTAAACACTCAATCATGATTGCTTATTTGACAATGCTTATTCTGCAAATTTAACTTATCAATTAAGCCTAATTAGCTTAACATTTCTCTTTCATAAGAAGACCTTCCAGGGCCCCTGGGAGGTTCCAAAGTCAATGTGGGGTAAAAAAGACTTAATTTAGAATTTGATTTTGGAAAGTTTGTCAAAAATACCAAAATGTTTGTCAATATTAATATCAATGTTAAAGGTTTGATTTTTATCAATATCAAAGGCTTGGTTTGGAAAGTTTGTCAAAAATATCAAAACACTTCATTAACTAGGATCACAGATCATTATGGGACAGTACCAGAATGACAAAAGATTTTAAAGACAAATACAGAAAAGTTACATAGTTGAAAAAAAAATTTTAACATTGAGAATGCTCTATTTTCTTAATTAAAAGATATAATAAAAGACAACATGGGCAATACAAAATATCTTCTACAACTTCTTCATTATGTTCATAAACTTTGTTACTGGGTGGCTTTGATGAAATTCAGATATTCAAAAGATACCTCTCCAACACATACATTCTCAGCCTCTTGAGTAATGGTGATAGTATTTAATTATAAAGCATTATTCAGATGTTAATGAAATACTTTCACTGCATACTCATTTACTTCTTACAAGAACTCTGTCATGTAGCTAAAAGCAGTTAAGCTACCATTAGAACGAAAAAATTTTTAGTTCTGTTGAAGCACACTACTCACAGATAGAAATTTTTACCTCCTGAGAGACATAAGTATATCATGTGGTGAACATATATGCTATTTTTTGGCTAAGCAGTATGTATTTTCTTTTAGTTAATGCTATTAATAATTTGAACTTCTAGGAGAACCACCCTAAGGGCTTCAACTAGTCTTAACTCTATCCCTGATTCCAGGGATGAACATGTGACTCAGACTGGCCAATCAGAGATGTCATTCCCCTGGCCTGTGACCCAATATAGGCCAATAAGAGTCAGGTACAGAACTTTTATAGAAGAAAATATAAGAAACTGCATTGTGGGCAGCCATCTTGCTAAACATGTGGAGTCTAAGAAAGAAGCCAACAGAGCTGATATGTCAGACACTTGGATCTGAGAACATAATTTAAGTTCCTGAACCCTGTCAAGCCAGAAGTCAAATTTACTTGTGGACTTTTTGCAAAATTTCCCTTTTTGCTTAAACTAGTTCATGTTAGATTTTCCTTATCAATTGTTGGTGAAATAGTGAATTTTATCTCATATGGATAAACAATTATCTAAACAAGAAAAGTTAAATACTGGAGAAGAGCTATGTCATTTTTAATCACTTCTAGTTTCAGACGTTAGTTGGAAGCTTGAGGGACACTTCTGTAGCTAGTCTGGCCCCAGGCACAGGATCTGAAAATATCCTACTCAGAATTTTGTGTCCTTCCTCATGAGGTCTACTGGAGTCCAGCACATGTAGAAGCTCAGTAGAAAACTTGTTGAATGTTGAATAAATCTGAGGTAGTGTGGACTTCCATGAAGCTGTAATATGTGTGCATGCCTTATTCCTGAAATAAACTGTTCATAAGTATGCAAAAAAAAAAGACAAAGCACAAGGAATCATTTTGATAAAACACCAATTCTTTGTTTTCTAGGCAGAACACTTAAGAAAACGTTTTTCCAATAAAACTTTGTTTTTTTTTAACTTAGAGAAACCAGCTTCAAGTTTTGTACCAAGGTACTTTTGATATTAAGTTTCATTTTTCAAACTCTTAAATAATTTTATTCAATTTTGACCATCTTGACCAAATATAAAATTTTTCTTTCAAAAGCCTTCTAAAACTTAAAAAAACTTTTTAAAATTTTAAGTTCCAGGATGCATGTGCAGGACGTGCATGTTTGTTACGTAGGTAAACGTATGCCATGGTGGTTTGCTGCACCTATCAACCCATCACTTAGGTATTAAGTCCTGCATGCGTTAGCTATTTATCCTGATGCTCTCCCTCCCCCCACCAACAGGCCCCAGTGTGTGTTGTTCCCCTCCCTGTGTCCATGTGTTCTTATTGTTTAGCTCCCACTCATAAATGAGAATATGTGATGTTTGGTTTTCTGTTCCTTCATAGTTTGCTGAGGATAATGGCTTCCAGCTCCATCCATGTCCCTGTAAAGGACATGATCTTGTTCCTTTTTTATGGCTGCATAGTATTCGATGGTATATATGTACCACATTTTCTTTATCCAGTCTATCACTGATGGGCATTTGGATTGATTCCATGTATTTGCTATTGTGAATAGTGCTGTAGTGAGCATATGCATGCATGTATCTTTGTAATATATTTACATATTAATTATAATTTATAATATATAATATATATTACATATTATACATATAATGTATATATTATATATTGACTTCCTCTCTTCCTATTTGAATACCTTTTATTTCTTTCTCTTGCCTGATTGCCCTGGCCAGTACTTCCAATAGTATGTTGAATAGGAGCAGTGAGAGAGGGCACCCTTGTCTTGTGTGGTTTTTCAAGGGGAATGCTTCCAGATTTTGCCCATTCAGTATGACATTGGCTGTCGGTTGGTCATAAATCACTCTTATTATTTTGAGATCTGTTGAGAGTTTTTAACATGAAAGGATGTTGAATTTTATTGAAGGCCTTTTCTGCATTTATTGAGATAACCATGTGGTTTTTGTCTTTAGTTCTGTTTATGTGATGAATTACGTTTATTGATTTGCATATGTTGAATCAGCTTTGCATCCCAGGTATGAAGCCGACTTGATTATGGTGGATAAGCTTTTTGATGTGCTGCTGGATTTGGTTTGCCAGTATTTTACTGAGGATTTTTGCATCAGGGATATTGGCCTGAAGTTTTCTTTTTTTTGTTGTATCTCTGCCAGGTTTTGGTATCAGAATGATGCTGGCTTCATAAAATGAGTTAGGGAGAAGTCCCTCCTTTTTAATTGGAATAGTTTCAGAAGGAATGGTACCAGCTCCTCTTTGTACCTTTGGTAGAATCCAGCTGTAAATCCATCTGGTCCTGGGCCTTTTTTGGTTGGTAGGCTAGTTATTACTGCCTCAGTTTCAGAACTTGCTATTGGTCTATTCAGGGATTCATTGTCTTCCTGGTTCAGTCTTGGGAGGGCGTATGTGTCCAGGAATTTATCCATTTATTCTAGATTTTCTAGTTTATTTGCATAAAAGTGTTTATAATATTGTTTGTATTTCTGTGGGGTCAGTGGTGATATCCCCTTTATTATTTTTTATTGTGTCTATTTGATTCTCCTCTCTTTTCTTCATTAGTCTAGCTAGTGGACTATCTCTTTTATTTTTTTCAACTAACCAGCTCCTGAATTCATTGATTTTTTTTGAAGGGTTTTTCATGTCTCTATTTCCTTCAGTTCTGCTCTGATTTTGGTTATTTCTTATCTTCTGCAAGCTTTGGGGTTTGCTCTTTGTTCTCTAGTTATTTTAGTTGTGATGTTAGGGTGTCAATTCTCTAACAAAAGCTAGAAAGTGAGATCTTTCTAGCTGTTTGATGTGGGCACTTAGTGCTGTAAGTTTCCCTCTTAACACTGCTTTAGCTGCGTCCCAGAGATTCTGGTATGTCGTCCCTTTGTTCTCATTGGTTGCAAAGAACTTCTTGATTTCTGCCTTAATTTCATCATTTACTCAGGAGTCATTCAGGAGCAGGTTGTTCAATTTCTGTGTAGTTGTATGATTTTGAGTGAGTTTCTTAATCTTGAGTTCTAATTTGATTGCTCTGTGGTCTGAGAAACTGTTTGTTTGTTATGATTTCAGTTCTTTTGCATTTGTTGATGAGTGTTTTACTTCCAAGTATGTGACCAGTTTTAGAGTGAGTCCTATGTGTTGCTGAGAAGAATGTATATTCTGTTGTTTTTGGGTGGAGAGTTCTGTAGATACCTATCAAGGTCCACTTGATCCAGAGCTGAGTTCAAGTCGTGAATATCCTTGTTAATTTTCTGTTTTGATGATCTGTCTAATATTGCCAGTGGTGTGTTAAAGTCTCCCACTATTATTGTGTGGGAGTCTAAGTCTCTTTGTTGGTCTCTAAAAACTTGTTTTATGAATCTGGGTGCTCCTGTATTGGGTGCATATATTTTTAAGATAGCTCCTCCTATGAATTGAACCCTTTACCACTAAGTAATGCCCTTTTTTGTCTTTTTTGATTTGTGTTGGTTTAAAGTCTGTTTTGCCAGAAACTAGGACTGCAACCCCTGCATTTTTCTGCTTTCCATTTGCTTGGTAAGTTTTCCTCCATCCCTTTATAATGAGCCTATGTGTGTCTGCACTGAGATGGATCTCTTGAATATAGCACACCAATGGGTCTTGACTCTTTATCCAGCTTGCCATTCTGTGTCTTTTTACTGGGGCATTTGGCCTATTTACATTTAAGGTTAATATTGTTATGTGTGAATTTGATCCTGTCATCATGATGCTGGCTGGTTATCTTGCAGACTTGTTGATGTAGTTGCTTCATAGTGTCATTGGTCTTTGCACTTCAGTGTGTTTTTGCAGTGGCTGGTAACAGTTTTTCCTTTCCATATTCAGTGCTTCCTTCAGGAGTTCTTGCAAGGCAGGCCTGGTGGTGATGAATTCCCTCAGCATTTGCTTGTCTGAAAAGGATTTTATTTCTCCTCTGCCTATGAAACTTAGTTTGGCCAGATATGAAATTCTGGGTTGGAAATTATTTTCTTTAAGAATGTTGAATATTGACCCCTAATCTCTTCTGGCTTGTAGGGTTTCTGCTGAGAGGTCTGCTGCTAGTCTGATGGGTTTCTCTTTGTGGGTAACCCAGCCTTTCTCTCTGGCTGCCCTCAACATTTTTTTCCTTTGTTTTGACCTTGGAGAATCTGATGATTACATGTCTTGGGGTTGATCTTCTCATGGAGTATCTTACTGGGGTTTTCTGGATTTCCTGAATTTGAATGTTGGCCTGTCTTGTTAGGTTGGGGAACTTCCCCTGGATGATATCCTGAAGTATGTTTCCCAACTTGGTTCTTTTCTCCCCATATTTAAACATAAACTAACATTTAGTCATTAATGCTTCAGTATTTTAACTTTTTTTTTTTGAGACTGAGGCTTGCTCTTTCATCCAGGCTGGAGTGCAGTGGTGTGATCTTGGCTCACTGCAATTTCCACTTCCAAGGCTAAAACAATTCTTGTGCCTCAGCCTCCCAACTAGCTGGGATTGCAGGCATGCACCACCATGCCCTGCTAATATTTGTATTTTTAGTAGAGACGGGGTTTCACCATGTTGGCCAGGCTGGTCTTCAACTCCTGGCCTCAAGTGATCTGCCTGCCTTGGCCTCCCAAATTACTGGAATTACAGGTATGAGCCACTGTGCCTGGCCTATTTAAACTTAATTAGAAATGACCCAGATCTAATGAATATCTATTACCTAATTTAACTTACCATAACTTTAAAGCTTTTGAGCTACCAAAGAGAATTTTGAAACTATGAAAAGTTTACTTGTAAACTTTTATCTCAATTACATTCACCTAATTCCCTTGTTCTTAACAGTTATACTTGAATTGCTCATGAAAATTTTCACAAGACATTAAACAAAACTAGTCATTATCAGGCTGGGCATGGTGGCTCACGCCTGTAATCCAGCACTTTGGGAGGCCTCATGAGGCAGGTGGATCACTTGAGGTCAGGAGTTTGAGACCAGCCTGGCCAACATGATGGAACTAAAAATACAAAAATTAGTCAGGCATGGTGGCATGCGCTTATAGTCCCAGTCACTCAGGAGGCAGAGGCAGGAGAATCTCTCGAACCCGGGAGCCAGAGATTGCAGTGATCTGAGATGGTACCACTGCATGCCAGCCTGGGCGACAGAGCAAGACTCTGTCTCAAAAACAAACAAACAAACAAACAAAAACTAGCCATCATCTTAAGTCATTTCCCTGTTCACTATTTTTACAGCATGTGCATATTAGGCAGTCATCATCAAAGCAAGAAACTAAAAGTTACATACATGTTTTTTTACATGTAAGTCAGGGGAGGAGACACAGCTGTTTACCATTAACCCACAAATATTTTTAAAAATTCTCTTTATTTTTACAACAATTATCTTAGAAAAATCAACAATATTAAACAAATCTTATTTACCAAAGGTTTACCCAAGTCATGTAAACTCTGAAAGCATTTGGGTTAGTTTCTGAACTTCCAAAGAGTTTAAGGAATACTTAATTCCTAAGAGTACATATTTTCCTTTAAGCCAATCAAATGGACCTTTTTTAAGAGATTTTATAAATTAATTTGGAAATAGTATCTGAGGTAGGAAAATATCATATACATAACATATAAACAGACATACATAAATACACATGTTGGGGCTCAGAAAACAATACCCCAAAATGAAGGCAGCAGAAGCAGCCTCAGAAATGAAAGTTTTCTTCTGAACTTTTTCTGCCCTTTTGCTTCAGTCCTTTTCTCCCCCAAAGGTAGCTATAGAAACCAGAATCGCTCTTCCCCAAGGCAGGTCATAGAAACCAGAACCGCTTTTCTTCAAAGCCAGCTGTGAAAACGAAACATACTACTCTGCCTTTCCCTCCACCTTTCTGTGTAAAAACTGGCTGTAAAGAAATGATCTGATCCATCTTGTAGGTCATGAGACCCTCAATCCAGAGGGGGTCCTGCCCTACATCCAGAGGCAGGAATATATGCTCAGAGAGGCCAACAGGAACCTAGACAGGCCGTGCTGGGTTTCCCCACTCAGTCTATTAGCATCAGATCATACCCTTTCTGTCCAATCATGTCTCTACATAGCTGTTCCTACTTTGTTGAACCTAAGCATAAAACTTCACAATTTCCCTTGTATCTTTGAGTCTTCATTCTGAAGGCTCCCATGTATACCTGTTAAATAAATTTGTTTGCCTTTTATCCAATTAATCTACCTTCTGTGAGTTGATTTTTCAGCAAATCTTCAGGGGCCAAAGAGAACTTTTCTCTTGCCCCTACAGAGTCCCACCCAGACTTCCTGAATTTAAATGAACTCATTATTTTCTGTCTTCCTGAAACCTTTCCTGCTAGAGGTCTTTTAATAAACCCAGTTCAGTTTTTGTCTAACCTAGTTGGATTCCTGAAGCCTTCCTATAGAACCTAATCTAGTTTCTCTTGTGACTTCCACAGATAGTCTGGATCAAAACTGTTCATATAAACTTGGACACAAATAATGGAGCTCATATCCAAGGGGGACTTAGCAGTGACACCCTCCAAATGTGCAAGGAGAAGCAGTGAGCACAAGGGGCTCAGCAGAGTAGCCAGTCTGTTTGCTTGTTAATCCTGGAGTTCATCAATGGGGATCTCCTTTGAACCCTTGCTTTTGACCCTACATCTAATAAAATAAAACCTTAGACAAAATAAATTTAACAGAGTTTATTTGAGCAAATAATAATTCAAGAATCAGGTAGCCCTCACAACCTGAAGAGCTTCAGAGAGCTCTGCTCTGCAGTGTGGCCAGTGAATATTTATAGACAAGAAAAGGCTGAAGAATGCAGAATCAGAATAAAAGATGGAGTGATCATTTCAACGTTGTTATCCTTGAAAGAGTTAAAGCGGGAGGAGGGGCGGATTTCCCTGTAGTGCTGGCTAAAACTGGCCTGTTTGAGGATTTGGCTATTATCTCTCCCCTGATTTATCTGGAAGGTTAGATAAACAACTTAGTTTCAGTTTGGTGATATGAAACTTTAGCATGAGTGACTCCATTTTGGTTTGGTCTGGTGGGGTCTAGTGCAGGGACCTAGTCCAAATCAATGGCCTCCTATAAATTTTATTTAATAGGAGGTAATGATCCCAAAAGTTTAATGTGAGAATTTAGAAAATCAACTAAAAAAAGCCTAGTTATCGGCCGGGTGTGGTGGCTTATGCCTGTAATCCCAGCACTTTGGGAGGCTGAGGTAGGTGAATCACGAGGTTAGGAGTTCGAGATCAGCCTGGCCAACATGGTGAAACCCAGTCTCTACTAAAAATACAAAAAATTAGCTGAGCGTAGTGGCAGGTGCCTGTAATCCCAGCTACTCGGGAGGCTGAGGCAGGAGAATCGCTTGAAGCTGGGAGGCGGAGGTTGCAATGAGCTGAGATCAAGCCACTGCATTCTAGCCCAGGTGACAGAGTGAGACTGCGTCTCAAAAAAGAAAAAAAAGCCTAGTTATCAAATCTGTAAATCAAACAAAATCTAGAATATATGGACTTTTTAGTGTAGAAAATAGGATGTACTGTATGGTTGCATTTGTAAAGTACATATAGGGTGGGGCTTTTGGCTATTGCAGAGTGAAGAGGTTGGCAAATTCTCACCACGATACTGGGCAACATTGTGAAAAACAATTTCAGGGCTGTGGAAAGCAACCAAAAGGAAACATGGAATTAAGAAGTTTTTAGTCTGAAAATTTACTGGCCAGGCGTGGTGGCTCACACCTGTAATCCCAACACTTTGGGAGGCCGAGGTGGGTGGATCACTTGAGGTCAGGAGTTCGAGACTAGCCTGGCCAACATGGTGAAACCCCGTCTCTACTAAAAATACAAAAATTAGCCAGGCATGGTGGCAGGCACCTGTAGTCCCAGCTACTCGGGAGGCTGAGGCAGGAGAATGGCGTGAACCCGGGAGGCGGAGCTTGCAGTGAGCCGAGATCACTCTCTGTGCACTCCAGCTTGGACGACAAAAAAAAAAAAAAAGAGAAAAAGAAAAGTTACTAAAATTTTATGTAAAAATGATTGATGAGCATCTATGGTTTTCATGCCTCAAGCTTCCCCCTTCCCTGTGCCCTGAGGACATGCCGCCTGGCAATTTTACCAGGGCAGTACTGGCTGTGAAAACCATCAGCCTCACTGTCAGAGGGGTATAGATTTGATTTGGAAGGGGAAATATAACTCCACACCCAACAGTGTTGTCAGTAAAAGCAGTAAACTCAGTAGAAATTGGAAAGGAAAACTCACAGCTCGGCTAGTCTGCAAACACAGTCTTGGTTGGTGTGAGCAGCTGACCAGCTAGAAACTTAATGGAGAAAGCCTAGAAACAAGAAAGCCATAGAAATTCTATGAAATTTCTCCACAGACCCCAACTGACCAGGAAACTATGCATATGCACAGGGGAAAGCCACAAGGGCCTCGACAAAAGTTAAAGTTAGGCAGACTTAAAAACGGAGTGAACTTTAAATGTATTCTTCATCCCACACACAGATCCATCAGCAGAGGATGGATCTTGTAGGCTTAAGGTGTTTGAGCACAACCTCTGCCCAATCATTGGCTGACCACTAAACTAAGCTACAGGGACTACTCTTAGAAGGCCAGGCTAAAAGTTAAACAAAAGACTTAAAAACAAAAAGCTGAACAGAGACATTAGTGGCCATGTGCTGCAGGAGGCAAAGATTCTGCAGATCACCTCTGGGAAAGCAAATAAAGACAATAATAACTGCCTTGGGAAAATAAATCAGAGTCCAGAGTTGCTAGAGTGTATTATCTAAAATGTCAAGTTTTCAAAAAATATTATGAGACATGAAGAAACAAAATCTGACCCATACTCAGGAAAAAAAAAAAAGCAAATATAAACTATGAGTGTTTCCAGAAATTAGATTATTGGACAAAGATTTCAAAGCAGCTATTATAAATATGTTCAAAGAACTAAAGAAAACCATGCTTAAGAATGAGTAAATCAGTGTAATGACAATGATTCAACAAATAGATGATCTCACTTAAAATGCAGAAATTATTTTTTAAAAAAGAGCCCAGTGGAAATTCTGAGTTGCAATAAATAATAACAAAAATAAAAATACTAGAGGAGGTCACAGAAGAGTCAGTGAAATTGAAGATAGATCATTAGAAATTACTCAGTGTGACAAAAAGAGAGGAAAAGATAGAAGAAAAATACACAGTGCATCAGAGACTGGTGGGATAACATGAAGCATACCAACATACATGTAATTGGAATCCCGGAAGGGGACTCCAGAGAAATGACAGAAAAATGTTTAATGACATAATGGATGAAAATTCCCCAAATTTGACTTTAAAAAATCATTTCACAGACTCCAGAAGCTCAAGAAACTCTAAGTAGAATAAATACAAAGAGATTCACACCTGGACACATCATGGTCAAACCACTGGAAGCCAAACCAAAGACAAGAGAAAATCTTAAAACTAGCAAGAGAAAAACAAATCACCACATACAAGGGGACAATATGATTAATGGTCAACTTCTTGTCTTTAAACCGTGGAGGCCAAAAGACAGTAGAATGATACATTCAAATTGCTGAAAAAAAAAGAAAAAAACTGGCTGGGCATGGTGGCTCACACCTGTAATCCCAGCACTTTGGGAGGCTGAGGCGGGTGGATCACTTGAGGCTGGGGTTTCGAGACCAGCCTGACCAACATGGAGAAACCCCATCTCTACTAAAAAATACAGAATTAGTGGGTATGGTGGCACATGGCTATAATCCCAGCTCCTGGGGGGCTGAGGCAGGAGAATTGCTCGAACCCGGGAGGCAGAGGTTGTGGTGAGCTGAGATCGTGCCATTGCACTTCAGCCTGGGCAACAAGAGTGAAACTCTATCTCAAAAAAAAGAAAAAAGAAAGAAAGAAAGAAAAAACTGTGGACCAAGAATTCAAAATCTAGAAAAACAAATCTTTAATAATGAAGGTAAAATATATTCCCAGATAAAGAAAGAATGAGATAATTTGTTGCTAACTGACCTGTTTACAAAAAATAAAGAAATAAAAAAAGCAGGAAATGGTAAATAGGTGGATAAATGTAAAGACTTATATAAACATTGATCTTTTCTTATCATGATTACTTTGAAAAACATAACATTCTGTAAAACTATAATTACAACTCAATTTTAAACTTGTAACACATGTATGTGTAACATCTAAATACTAATCACATAAAGGAAGGTAGAAATAAAGTTATAGTGGAGAAAAGTTGTTATATTTTACTGGAACTAAGTCAGTATTAACTTGAAGTAGATTGTGACAAGGTAAGATGTATATATTCATCTGTCGAGCAACCATTACTAAAATAAAATTTTAAAATAGTTGCTAGGCATGGTGGCTTACATTTGTAATCCCAGCACTTTGGGAGGCCAAGGTAGGCAGATTGCTTGAGCTGGGGAATTCAAGGCTAGCCTAGGCAATGTGGTGAAACCCCATCTCTATAAAAAACACAAAAATTAGTCAGGCATAGTGGTGCCCATTTTTAGTCCCAGCTACTTGGGAGGCTGAGATGGGAAGATCAACTGAGCCCAGGAAGTTGAGTCTTCAATGAGCTGTGATCATGCCACTACACTCCAGCCTGGGCAACAGAGCAAAGCCCTGTCTGAAAAATAAATAAATTAAATAAATAAATAAACAAATAAAATAAAAAGTAAATAAAAATGTTACACAATATATTCATTTAACACAAGACAGTAAAAGAGCAACAAAAGAACAAAAAATCTGCAACATATAGGAACTAAATAGCAAAATGATAGATACCCAATCTTATCAAGAACATTAAAAGTATATTATTTCCTAAGCATCTAATGAAAAGGTAGAAATTCTCAGGCTGGATACAAAAAAAGATCTGATAATATGCTGTCCACAAGAGACAAACTTGAAATTCAAAGATAAATATAGATTGACAAAGAATAGGGAAAGTTTTACTATGTAAACAGTAACAGTAAGAGCTGGTGTGGTCATACAGACATCATACAAATAGACTTTAAGACAAGAAATATGCTAGAAATATGGAGAGATATTTCATAATGACAAAAATGTCAGTACATCAGGAAGATAAAAGTGTATACACACCTAAAAACAGAGCTCCCAAATATATAAGACAAAAATTGGCAGAATCGAAAGAAGAAGTTGACAATTCCACAACTTTTGATAATTGATAGAACAACTGCACAGAAGATGAGTAATGCCAGAAAAAAGCGTGATGGAAGATTATACATTCTTTTCTTTTTTTTTAATGGGGTCTTATGTTTCACTATGTTGCCTAGGCTGGCCTTGATTTCCTGGACTGAAGCAATCCTTCCACTTCAGCCTACTGAGTAGCTGAGAGTACAGGCACCCACCTCTGGGCCTGGCTACTGAATACACCTTCTTTTTAAGTGCACATGAAACATTCTCTGGGATAGACCATATGCTAGGCCATTAAACAAATATAAACAAATCTGAATTAATTTGAATTATTCAAAACATGTTCTCTGAATACAATGGAGTTAAGAAATTTGAGACATCCCCAAATATTTGGAAGTTAAACAATGTATTTCTAAGTAACCATGCACCAAAAAGTAAATAAAAAAGAAAATTTAAAAACATTAAGAGGCTGGGAGTGGTGGTTCACACTTGTAATCCCAACACTTTGGGAGGCTGAGACGGGAGATTTGCTTAAAACCAGGAGTTCCAGACCCGCCTGGGCAGCGTGATAAGACTCCATTTCTACCAAAAATTTAAAAAAAAAATTTAAAGTAAACAAAATACAACATGTTAAAATTTATGAGCTAAACCAACGTTTAGCACAGCTCATGAATACTGACCACCTATATCAAAAAAGAAAAAAATTACTAAACTATTACAAATCAGCTTTCACTTTCAGCAATTAAAAAAAGAAAACAAATGAAACTCTAAGCAGAAGGAAAGAAAGAATAAAAATTATAGTAGAAATCAGTAAAATAAAAACAAAGACAATACAGAAAATCAATTTAATTGAATGAAAAGTATGAAAATATTTTTAAAGGATAAACCTTTAGCTAGACTAAATAAGAAAAAAAAGAAAAGGCACAAATGATCAAAATCAATAATGATGAGAGGCCAGGCGCGGTGGCTCACGCTTGTAATCCCAGCACTCTGGGAGGCCGAGGCGGGCAGATCACAAGGTCAGGAGATCGAGACCACGGTGAAACCCTGTCTCTACTAAAAATACAAAAAAAATTAGCTGGGTGTGGTGGCGGGCGCCTGTAGTCCCAGCTACTCGGAGAGGCTGAGGCAGGAGAATGGCGTGAACCCAGGAGGCGGAGCTTGCAGTGAGCCGAGATCGCGCCACTGCACTCCAGCCTGGGTGACAGAGTGAGACTCCGTCTCAAAAAAAAAAAAAAAAAAATAATAATAATAATAATGATGATGAGAGCCATCACTACTAATTTAAAAAAAATTAAAAGGATTTTAGGGGACTGTTATGAAAGACACAAATTACCAAAACTAACTCAAGAAGAAACAGAAATTCTGTATTCATCTATGACAAGTAAAGTAATTGAATTTGTAGCTAAAAACCTTCCAACAAAATAAACTCTAGGCCCAAATGTTTTCACTGGTAAATTCTACCAACATTTAAGGAAAAAATAATGCCAATTCTACAGTCTTTCCTGGAATATAAAAGCAGAAGAAACACATCTCGACTCAATTAATTAGGGCAATGATACCCTAACACCAAAACTACAAAAAGATAATACAAAAAAAAATCAACTTATAGGCCCAAATTCCTCATGAACATAGATGCAGAAATCCTTAACAAAATATTAACAAGTCAAATTCAGCAATATAAATAAAAAGATAATACATCACAACCTAGAGGGGTTTACCCTGGTAATCTAAATTATGAATAATTTGTTTCTGGATGATGAGATTATGGGGAGTTTTTTTCCTCCAAATTTTCAATAATGAACATGGTTTAGTTCTTTAATGAGAATTTAAATATTGCAATTTAAAAGAAATACAATGAATTTTCTTCCAATATTTTGTGGAGTAGACAGTGAGTGGAAATGCTGATTTGGGTAAAAGAGAACACATTTCTCTCTCTCTCTTTTTTTGTTTTTGTTTTTTTGTTTTTGAGATGGAGTCTTGCTCTGTCGCCCAGGCTGGAGTGCAGTGGTGCGATCTAGGCTCACTGCAACCTCCGCCTCCTGGGTTCAAGTGATTCTCCTGCCTCAGTCTCCCAAGTAGCTGGAACTACAGGCGCACACCACCACGCCCAGCCAACTTTTGCATTTTTAGTAGAGACGGGCTTTCACCATGTGGGCCAGGATGGTCTTGATCTCTTGACCTCGTTGATCCAGAAGGAAAAGATGAAAGCATGAAATTAAAAATAGCAAATGTAGCAGGATGGCCCCTCATCTGTCCCATGACCAAGCAGGGGTCCAGCAGAGTCCTCAGTGACAAGCAGGGGCCTCTGAGGCCCTAACCACACAGAGGAACCACCTCCCCTGCATGACAGGGACATTTGCACGAGGACACAATCAGGTTTTGTCATTTGCAAAGTATGTTATAATATCTCCTTTTTCAAGGGCAAAGCAGTGAGGAAGTCATCAAAGTGGCCATGTTTGTAAATGGCATGGCATGTGCAGAAAAAAGAAATTTCTAAGTATTTCCTCATTCTCTGTTCTTAGCTGGGACCTTAGACTTTATTCTAAATAGTTACTCTAGTACCAAAAGCTGAATGAGACTATTGTGCTATGGAGAAGGGTAATCTCTGCTGGCAGGAAACCAGAACTGGTCTACCTCCAAAATCACCAAGAGGGATATTTTATTTAATTTTCTATTCTATTTTCTATTTTATTTTGCAATCTGAAAAAGGAAATGATAGGTGATATAAATTGAGTAATTTCTTTCCTTACTAATCTGCCATCTTTCCCAAAATTCTGGCTCAGAGCTCTGGTGACACAACTTCTTCCCCCACTTCAATCTGTAACAGAGTGGGCAGGTGTGGAGACTTACTGTTGGGTTAGCTGAGGCAGAACTCACTGAGCGGATGCTGGTGAGAACCTGCAGTCACAGGCTTGAGTATCCCCGGGCCTGAGCAATGTGGGATCCCTCCCTCCCTGGGCCCTATGTGCCTCCTCATGTACTTGATGATGCCCCAAATTCCTTTAACAAAAAGCATTTACTTACATTAGAGACAGAAAGTCTAAAATGCTAACTGCAGGAGAGGAGAACCGTAGGCTGGGGTTCAAACTAAAATGCAGCGATTGATACAGAGCCAGTTCAGGGAGCAGCCTGCTGAGAGTTCTAGGTGTCTGAACGGAGGCCTCCTGCCTACACGATTCTGCCTGTGTTTGGATGCCATCTTTCATCAGACCTAAAACCCATGTCGATATTTTTGCCAAAGAACAGGTTAAGGTTCCTGGGGGCTCTGGGCAGTATAAGCAATTCTCTGAGGTGATATGGCTGACTTCGTACACAAGGTACCACACTGCAGGGCCCCTTCAGCACCACAAGAGTAGTGAGCTTCCCACTCATAAGTGAGAAGGTGTCAGGCCTGATTCAGCAGGAGGAACAGTAACGTGAAGGATGTCCCTTGGACAAAAGTCAGAATGAGGCCAGGTGTGGTTGACTCACAGCTATAATCCCAGCACTTTAGGAGGCTGAGGCAAGAGGATTGCTTGAGCTCAGGAGTTCCAGACCAGCCTGGCCAACATAGTGAGACCTTGTCTCTACCAAAAAAAAAAAAAAAAATTAGGCCGGGTGCAGTGGCTCACGCCTGTCATCCCAGCACTTTGGGAGGCTGAGGCGAGAGGATTGCTTGAGCCCAGGAGTTTGAGACCAGCCTGGCCAACATAGTGAGGCCCAGTCTCTATAAAAAAATTTAAAAATTGTCCAGGTGTGTTGATGCGCACCTATAGCCCTAGTTACTTGGGAGGCTAAGGTGGGAGGATCACTTGAGCCCAGTAGGTCAAGGCTGCAGTGAGCTGTGATCATGCCACTGCACTCCAACCTAGGTGACAGAGTGAAATGACAGAGCAAGACCCTATCTCTAAAAAATAAAAATAAAATAAAAAGTCAGAGAGGTGAGAAGTGCTGGGTGGGAGGAAGCAGGCAGGGAGACTGAGAGCTGCTCTGGGACAGCAGATGATAAGGTGACAAGGTGCCCACAAGGAGGATGTGGAAGCCGCTGAGGGCAGAGCCTGGAGTCACTAGTGTGTCTGTGTGTCAACAGTTTCCCTGAGCCCAACTGTGGTGGTGGAGAAGACCCTGACTCCCTTGAGGCTGCCTGACTTCCTTCTGGCCTCTCCTTGCAAGTCCTAAATATCACTCCCCACCCCTTGTCACCTCAGAATCTCTTCAGCTAGGGTTTTGCCATGGCCAGGATACACATGGGGAAACTGAGATGGCTTAAAGGTCGTCTTCCTTTTCCAGCACCTGTGTCCTTGTTCACAGAGCCAAGACTGGTCTGCCTGCTTCTTCGCTCTGCTTCTGTGTCCTCGGTCTTGCACATGTTTCTGTCTTCTGGGCTCTGCAAGCACTTGTTGCTTTATTTGCCACCTGAGCCTCACTCTTCAGGCAGCTGTCTAAATTCGTTGTCTAAAGGCAATGAATCATGCAGCAGTTAAGAAGACAGGCTCTGGTGCCAGGCATTTATTAGCTGTCCAATCATGGGTAAGTTACTTATGCACCTTACGCCTTAGTTTCCTTCTATGTGAAAGGGATAATAATACCACCTGTTTTCATAAGCTTGTAAGAATAGAAAGAGTAAATATTTATAAACAATTTTTTGAGACATGGTTTCACTCTGTTGCGCAGGCTGGAGTGCAGTTGTGTGATCACAGTTCACTGCAGCCTTGACCTCCTGGGCTTAGGAGATCCTCCCACCTCAGCCTCCCAGGTGGCTGGGACTACAGGTGTGCACCACCACACCCAGCTAATTTTTTGTGTTTTTTGTAGAGACAGGGTTTTGCCATGTTTCCCAGGCTGGTCTCCAACTCCTGGGCTCAAGTGATCCGCTTATCTTGGCCTCCCAAAGTGTTAGGATTGCAGGCATGAGCCACTGCACCCGGCCCATATAAACAATTGAATAATGACTGGCATATAGCATAAGGCTTGGATCTTGTGCATTTATTTATTTATTCAACACATATGTATTGAACACCCACTTGCTACGTGCTGCATCAAGTGATAGAGATGCAATGGTGAATACAAAGAAGCACTGATCTTGCCCTCAGGAAGCATCTAGTCTAAATGAGGGACATTTAGACTTTAATCAATAATTGTACCGTAAATAACAGTACACAGTGCTTAAAGGAGAGGCACTGTTTATAGGACCACCAGGTTCAACTGCACGTTGGACAGTAACAGACCAATACACAGAAATGGTGGGAGTTGTAGCAGAGAAACGGTGTAATAATCGTATGGCAGCCAAACAAGGGAGTGGGAGGGAACCTCAAATCTGCCTCCCCAAGGAGTTTTAGACTGGACTTTTTAAGTGAATTTTGGTGGGTAGGGGGCTGAGGAGCTAGGGGTTGCTGATTGGTCGAGAAGTGATGGGTGCAGTTATGAGACAAGGAGATGAAGGAATCACATTTCTGTGCTAGATTGGCACCTTGGGGCTGGGGTTCTGCAGACTCGTTGACGTCAGGCATTCTGCTGGAATGCAGGATCTGAAAAATACTTTAAGCAATTTTTTAGTAAAAAGGTCCAGTGTCACAGATTCTCTCTATAGGAACAATGAGGGAGCAGGTGGTCCGTGTGCTACGTGACTCTCGGTTAGCGAGCAACTGCAGGGAAGCAGGTCAAAGTGCACCAGCACACCCTGGTCAGTGCCTAGCTATAACTCTGTCTAGAGCCTGGCTTGACATTCTCATTAACCCTGTGAGAGTGCTTTCAGTATGGTGCTGAGAGAGTGTAATATTAATAGATCTCATCCAGGGTGGGGTGAAATGTCTGAGGCCAAACATTCATTTCCCATCTTCTCACCTGGCATTTTGAGGTAACCACTGGCTACCCTTTGGACTCTGGTTCCTGAAAAGGAGCCAGTTTGCTTCCTGAACTAAACCAGTGCCCTGAGATGGAAGCAGGATATTATATAAACCACAACCACCAAACAGCATACCAGGAAAACACAACTCAGATCTTCCTGGCTCTTCCACCAGCTGTGAGACATGGGGCAAGTCTCCAGATCCAGCTGGGCCTTTATTAACCAGCCCTGCAGTTAAATTATCAACCCAGAGGTCTTTCCTAGCCCTGGAGTCCAAGGAGACCTCTGATTATGCAGCAAGCAGGGTGAGTGTTCATGGATATGTCCTTCCCAGTTACAGAGAGTATTTCAGAGTCAGCAAAGCTCAAAGTGCCAAACCACACCAGAAGTGACAATTTGAAAATCCAGTGAGCCCATTAGATAATTAAAACTGTTCAGACTCTCAACTTTAAGGATTTTTTTTTTTTTTTAGATAAGGTTTTGCACTGTGGCCCGCCCAGCAGTGCAGTGGCACAATCACTGCTCACTGCAGCCTTGCCCTCCCAGACTCAAATG
Source organism: Hylobates moloch (assembly GCF_009828535.3). Taxonomy (NCBI): domain Eukaryota; kingdom Metazoa; phylum Chordata; class Mammalia; order Primates; family Hylobatidae; genus Hylobates; species Hylobates moloch. Next base: position 128,363,597 of record NW_026652277.1, on the reverse strand, counting down.
ATCCTGCCACCTTAGCCCCCTAAGTAGCTGAGACTACAGGTGCATGCCACCATGCCTGGCTAATTTTTTATTTTTTTACTTTTTGTAGAGGTAGGATCTCACTATATTGCTCAGGCCGGTCTCCAACTCCTAGACTCAAGCGATCCTCCTGCCTCAAACTCCCAAAGTGCTGGATTACAGGCCCAAGTCACCACACCCAGCGGGGATATTTTTAAGGCAGAAAAAATGATCAATATGTGACCAGTGGGCAGGGATTTGTTAATTCTTTTAACCCAAGTCAGGACTACTGTCCAGGCGATACGCCAAACCTGGGCTGGCTTCCATCCCAAAGTGGACTTTGATGCCTCACCACTCAACGTGCTGGCCTTTGGGCCAGCAACATCACCATCTCCCGGGAGCTTGTTAGAAATGCAGAACCTCGGCTGGGTGGGGTGGCTCATGCCTGTAATCCCAGCACTTTGGGAGGCCAAGGTGGGTGGATCACCTGAGGTCAGGCGTTCGAGGCCAGCCTGGCTAACATGCTGAAACCCCGTCTCTACTAAAATTACAAAAATTAGTCGGGCATGGTAGTGGTGGGGGTGCTTGTAATTCCAGCTAATCGGGAGGCTGAGGCTGGAGAATTGCTTGAACCCAGGAGGTGGAGGTTGCAGTGAGCCGAGATCATGCCATTGCACTCCAGCCTGGATGACAGAGCGAGACTCTGTCTCAAGAAAAAAAAAAAAAAAGAAATGCAGAATCTTAGGCTCTTCCTCAGACCTACCACATTAGACTCTGCATGTGAACAAGCTCCCCTGGTGAGTGGCGTGTGCATCAGTGTTTGAGAAGCACTGGCCGGAAGGGTGTTGGGAGGCTGCCCACCTGTTTCAGTTGTGCTTTAAATATGGCACCTGTATCTGCATTGTACCAACTCAAAGGACCCAAAAAGTCATCTCCCTCTGAGTCTTCCGTTAATATAAATATCCTAAACTGGGGGTGGAAAGTGGGTGTCTGAATATTCCTGGTTTAGTAGTATGAGAATTCTTCAGCAGTGAAGAAAATCTAATTTGCATTCCTAAATGGCACAAAGCCTGTTTCCTTTATGGCTTTGTCTTTGTTTCATCAAATTTACCCGCCGTGGTCCATATCTGAGACCAGTCAGCTCTGTACACCAACTGAGTTAAGGCCTGCCTCGCTCCTCCAGCCAACCAGCAAGTGTGGGTGCCACGCTGGGTGCCAGGGAGTGGAGATGGATAGCATATGATCCCTAACCTTGAGGGTGCCTTTGTTTTGCTTTGAGTTTTGGAATTTCATAGACTTGGAACTCAGAGTCAAGTTCAGCTAAAACAGCTGAACATCCCCAAGCTTCCTGCAGAAACTCCCAAATCATGAACTTTGCCCATGGTTCTGAGTCAAAGCCATAATCTAGCCAAGTCTCACCTTCATCTGAATCAAAGAGCATGTCTGAAGTGATAGTTTTAACTTCCTATTCTGATGGTAGGGAGGATGGTAGGAAGGATGAGGGGGTGAGTTCTTTGTCCTTGTGGATTTCTGATTTTTTTTTTTTTAGTTATTTTCATTTTTTGTAGAGATGGGGTCTCCCTATGTTGCCCAGGCTAGTCTTGAACTCTAAGGCTCAAGTGATCCTCCTACCTTGGCATCCCAAAGCGCTGGGATTACAGGCACCAGCCACTGCACCTGGTCTGTTGTTGTTGTTTTTTATTTTTGTTTGTTTGCTTGTTTTTGAGACAGTGTCTTGTGCTATCACCCAGGCTGGAGTGCAGTGGTGCAATCATGGCTCACTGCAGCCTCGACCTCCTGGGCTCAAGTAATCCTCCCGTCTCAGCCTCCCAAGAAGCTAGGACTACAGGCAAGCACCATCATGCTCGGCTACATTTTTATTTCTGTTTGTTTGTTTATTTATTTATTCTTGGTAGAGATGGGGTCTCCTTATGTTGCCCAGGCTGGTCTCAAACTCCTGGTCTCAAGTGATCCTCCTGCCTCGGCCTCCCAAAGTGCTGACATTATAGGCTTGAGCCAATGTGCGTGGCTGGATTTTTGATTCTTAATCTTGGCTGTACCCAGGAAACTAAAAATGTTTATGCCTAAACTGCAACCCAGGTCAGTGCAAGAACATTTGCATAACAAAGAAGTTAACCGTTCTAAGTGATTTTCATTTTGCTGAATCTCCACAACAACCCTATGGAGTAGGTACTCTCATTACCTTCATGTTTGGATGAGGATTATGGGGCTCTGGGGAGTTAAGTGACTGACTGAAGGTCCCTCAGCCTGTGAGGGGTAGAGCCAGGTGGTCTGTCAGTTTCTGCACTAGACTATTACGCTAAAGTGCTTCAAATTGGCCCCCAAGTGCCCTTACACATCTCCCCAGGTGTCCATGGAGGGTTAAGCACCTCTGCTATAGACTCAGCAGGAGCCTCACCTGCTCTTGACTCCAGTTTCATAGAATCTATGCTCTCCCAGGTAGGAGGCGGCTGCCAGGCCTGGGGTGGGGGTGACACCTCAATTGTGCAGCCTCAAATCAGAGCAATGCCCCTGGTTTTGTTCCTGCTGTCTAGCTTCAGGTGCTCACATCTCAGTGATGGCAAATCACTCCAAATTCATTTTGCCCCAGCCCCGATCTCTTTTCCCACCTTCTTATCCTCTCCATCTTCTTTCCATGTCACTCCCTACCTTTAATCTCATCGATCTAAATAGGTTCACAGCACTGTTTATTGCCCACTGGATTGGGTTATAAATCCACCCAATTTATAACCCAGGGAGGCTGAGGCTGGAGAATTGCTTGAACCCAGGAAGCGGAGGTTGCAGTGAATTCTGCAACCTCCACCTCCTGGGTTCTTCTACCAGGCTTTCAAGGCCCTCTACATCTTTAGCTGGCCCAGGCTTTGTTTCCCTAAACCGACCTCTGCTCTCAGCCCCTCTGCTTGTCTGGGCCCTACCCTTCTTCCCTTGCCTGTGCTGGACTGACCCAGACCCCAGCTTCTCCCTGCTCCCCACCTCCAGCCAACATGGAGCTCTCCAACGTCTCACTTAACACTTTCTGTCAACCCCACAAGCCTTTGATTAACTATTCTGCACTGTCTTCTGATTGTTTCAGAGACATTCGTCTATCTTACCAACACCACCAAGGACAGGGATTATAATAAATGGTTCTTGTGTTTTCCCTGCAGCATGAAACACTAAGCTAAACACATCACAAATTTGCAATAAATGCTTGCAGAATTAGATTTATGGACAGACTTAGAAACCAGGCTGATTTAACCTTTTTCCTGGAAGTGATTGAGAAATATGGGGTGGTGGATGGTCTTTGAAGGGGTTGGGACAGTGTCACAGTTGAATACTGGGCAGGCTAGATGCTGCAGTTGAGTACTGGGCAGGCTAGATGCTGGACAGGACATACGAGACCAGGAGGTCTGGATTGCAGGGTACAGTGAGATTGATGTGTAAGGGCTATCTATTGTGTATTTGTTATCTAGTGCTGTGTAACAAACAATCTCCAACCTTAGTGGCTTAAAATAACAAGTGTTCTTTTGAGAATTTAAGAACAGCTGTTCCCCTGGCTGGCAGCACAGAGGTGTCATGATTCCTGGAGTTACTGTAGAAGACATGAATCAGCAGGAGTTCATCAGAGCTCTGGTAGCCTTCCTCAAAAAGTCTGGGAAGCTGAAAGTCCCTGAATGGGTGGATACCACCAAACTGGCCAAGCGCAAAGAGTTTACTCTCTGAGATAAGAACTGGTTCTACACATGAGTTGCTTCCACAACATAGCACCTACACCGCCAAGGTGGCGCTGGGGTTGGCTCCATGACCAAGATCTACGGAGAATGTCAGATAAATGGTGTCCTGCCCAGCCACGTCAGCCGAGTCTCCAAGAGTGTGGCCCACTGGGTCTTCCAAGCCCTGGAGGGGCTGAAAATGGTGGAAAAGGACCAAGATAAGGGCCACAAACTGACACCTCGGGGTCAGAAAGATCTGGACAGAATCGCTGGATAGGTGGCAGCTGCCAAGAAGAAGCATTAAAACAAATGATCCTGGGTTAATAAATTGCCTCATTCATTAAAGAAAAAAAGAGGATTTGAGAGCAGCTTACTTGGATGGTTCTGAATCAGGGAATCTCATGAGGTTGTAATCATGATGTCAGTTGGGGCTTCAGTTATCTGAAGCCTTGACTGGGGCTGCAGAATCTGCTTCCAAGCTCACTCATGTGCATGGCTGTTGGCAGGAGGCCTCAGTTCCTTGCCATGTGGTTGTTTATAACATAGCAGCTCACTTCCCCAAGAGCAAGCAACCTGAGAGAGAGAGAGACAGGGCGGGGCAGGGGAGCATGAAGTCTCTGATGACTTACCCTTGGGAGTGACAACCATCACTTCTACTGTGTTCTGTTGGCCTCACAGGCCAACCCTGAGACTATGTGGAAAGAGACTACTCAAGGGCATGGACACCAAGAAGGAAGCTCATTAGGGGCTATCTTGGAGGCTGTTTCCACCAGGAAACATAAGACCCCGGCTCAAACCCACTTGAGGGATGGAAAAGGAGGGGAAAGAGTCTCAAAGGACTCCAGCCTGGAGCCTGGAAATTGAGGGGTCTCCTTTTCAAAAAGGCCTTTCTTGACTACTCTGGCCAAACACTGCCCACCACCCTCACATCACTCTCAGGTTATCCCATATACATTCTTTGCACTTTTCACTGTGAAATTGCCTTGCTTGCAGATTTGTTGTATCTTTCCCATTAGGAAATAAACTCCTCATGAGCTGGGAGCCTGCCTTGTTCATGCTGTGTTCCTAGTACCTAGTATGGTGCATGACATGTAGTGGGTATCAATACATATATATCTAATGAACAAATGAATGACACCTGGGGGAAGGGACACGGCCCTTTGCCTAGGGGTGGGAGTTTGCACTTTGCACAAGGATGGGGCGAGTGGGGCTGAAATCCAGCTGGCGCCCTGCACTGAAGTCTTGTCCTAGGACAAAGCCTTCCTCCACTGAATACCTGAGTCCTCTCAGCCGGGTCTGCCTCAATCCTACAAAAGGGCCGTATGTGCTAGCAGAGGTAGGGGCTCCTGGAAAATGTTGGGGTGGAGGCTGCAGTCCATAGTGCTATCCCAGAGATCTTTTTATTCTTATTTTTAATTTTTAGAGACAGGGTCTTGCTCTGTCACCCAGGCTAGAGTGCAGTGGAGTGATCATAGCTTGCTGCAGCCTTGAACTCCTGGGCTCAAGAGATCCTCCTGCCTCAGCCTCCCCAGTGGCTGGGACTATAGGCACATGCCACCGCACCTGGCTCAGAGATCTTTCTGAAGCTCACTCTACTTTTCCTGTGGTTCTAGCCCTTTCCTTCCTGTTTGAGGCTCCCTTCGGCTATAAAAGTCACTCTGCAGCCTCTCCTCTAGAGTAAATAAACCATTCTCTTGAGGTCCTTTTCTGCCCCAACCATTTCACCTTCTCTGTGACTTTACGAGCTTGACTTAACAAGAAGTTCACCTTCTGGCTTCTGTTACATAGCATTGTCTGGACTGACAGCCTCCGCTTTGCTGAGAGTAGAACCCAGGGGAAGAAGTGGACACTCTGGTTTGAGTTTGGCCATTAAAACAGAAGGAACATTTATCAACACAGGACCTACTTCATTTCATAGCAGCTACACACAGTCGTGACAATTTCTTACCTTTCTATGGTGGTTTATGGTTGTAAACAGCTTTTCCATACTTCAATTCTCAACAGGAAACTGTCATTACCACCAGCTAAAAAGCATTTACTGAGCACCTGCTGCATGCAGAAGGTGCTGTGATAGGGAATATAGTTATGACAAGAGAGATGATAAGTTATTTATCTCCCAAATTTGTTGTTAGGTAAGAAATGTGAGGAGCAGAACACTGGGTATGGTAAATTTCTATTTGCATAGAAAAGGTATTATACAAGGAAACATGCTCTCACCTGGCCAACAGACAGGTGGCTGTTTCTTGAGAGGCCTCACAGGATAGTATTATTGGTGAAACAACCACAGCGCAGGGGCTGGCCTTCATTAAAAATAAAAAAATAGATGTATATATATTTTTATGTGGCTTGGTATCTTCGGGAGAATACACAAGAAACTGACTACTCTGGTTACCTTTGGGTGGCTGGGATGAAAAGAAAACTTACTTTTCATTGTATTCTTTTGTACCTTTTGAATTTTGTACCACATACCTATATGAAAACATAATAATGTGTAATTAAAAGAAATGATGAGATTTAAAAATAGAGCATTGTTAAAAGCCACATAATCTGTAGAGTAGAGTATGTAATGTAGATATTTTTGTCTCTAAAAATGTTGTGGGCTGGGCGTGGTGGCTCATGCCTGTAATCCCAGTACTTTGGGAGGCCGAGGTGGGCGGATCACGAGGTCAGGAGTTTGAGAACAGCCTGTCCAACATGGTGAAACCCTGTCTTTACTAAAAATACAAAAATTAGCCGGGCATGGTGGCGAGTGCCTGTAGTTCCAGCTACTCGGGAGGCTGAGGCAGGAGAATTGCTTGAACCCAGCGGGACAGAGGTTGCAGTGAGGTAAGATCGCACCACTGCACTCCAGCTCTGGGTGACAGAGCAAGACTCCATCTCAGAAAGAAAAAAAAATATTGTGGTTTTTGTCTTTTAGTAACTTTACTGGAGTGATTAACCAAAGCAAAACATGTAGGTATTTGCTTCCTCTCTGTCTGGGCCTCTGCCTTGGCCACTTGGGCTTCCTAACAGCATGGCAGCTGGGTTCCAAGAGTAAGTGTTCCAAGAGGCCTGGAAAGGAAGCTGCAGGGCTTCCCGTGATCTAGTTTCAGAAGACCTACGTGGTCGTGCACACCACATTTTATTAGTCAAGTAAGTCACTAAGACCAGCCCAGATTTAAGAGAAGGCAAATTAGGTGCACCTTTCAGTATTAAAAGTTCCAAAGAGTTTGTGTCCATCCCTAATCCACCACACACAGAAGCAAAATCAAGCATGCAAACAAACAAAACAGAGGACTAACACAGTGTTGCCAGGTTTTATTTTGACAAATAGAAATATTAAAAAGCAACACCAAAAAATGTTGTCATCCACTACCACATTGTCAGATCTGTTTCTTAAAAGTAAGTACTTTTCTTCTACCAAAAAAAGTAGAAAGGACATAGTTCCAGAACAAACGGCAGTTCTTTAAATAGAACAAATTTAGCTTAATGAAAAACTTGCTATGCTGTACTTATTTTTCTCATTTCAGACCAGGTAGAAAACTAGGTCATGGAGAAATTGTCCATTGGCAAACCACCAGGTGCAAGGCATGAGCACCTCTGCAGTGCCGAGCAGCAGTCCCCTACTGCTGATTTGCATCCAGGCTCTCCATGAAACCTGTGTTCTGTTGGCTTCCGGGATTTACCTCCCTACTCAGCTCCCAGTTCCCAGGTAGGTGCCAGTGGGCTCGTAGGCAGAAAGATCTGCCTGCTGTCTAGTGTTTCCATGGCACCACACTGATGGGGATTTTCTTCTGGCATCATCAGGCTTTCTGGCCCAGGGTGGGCTTCTTACACTGTGGCTTCCTCTCTGTGGGCTGGGCTATTCTGGCTCTGCAGGTCTGGACAAGAATTAGTGATACCATGGGCCTGACACAATGGGAAGCCTGCCCAAGATCACCACCATCACCCCCTCTGAGCATCTCAGAATCACTGGGGGAAGATTTTCAGCACCAGCCTCCACATTCCTTGAATTCCTGGCACCTCTTCAGTACGGAGCCTAACAGGTCCCACAGTGGGAATGTCGTACTAGATCAACAAGCAACCTTTACTTGGTCCTCTGGCACCAAGTGTCCGGAGACCTCTAAGCCAAGCCAATACTGTATTTCTATGCATCGCCCAGCGTAGCTGACTGAAGTTTTACCGGTGGAAGGGAATTGCCTGCTGACGGTCAGCTACTCAGATGGCTAAGGATTAATTTTCTAAGTGTGTCTGACCTAGAAACATGTCAGAGGTAGGGAGCAGGAGTGGGTCCAAGCCGGGGAGACTCATACCCTCTGGGTCACATCCTCTCTGCAAAGCCTCAGCATCTTGGGGAAGCAGAGTCCTACTCCACTTTCCCTAAACATTTCCAAAATTCTTTTAAAATTCATTTATTTATTTATTTTGAGATGGAGTCTGGCTCCATCACCGAGGATAGAGTGCAGTGGCACAATCTTGGCTCACTGCAACCTCCGCCTTCCGGGTTCAAATGATTCTCCTGCCTCAGCCTCCCGGGTAGCTGGGATTACAGGCATGTACCACAACACTCAGATAATTTCTGTATTTTTAGCAGAGATGGAGTTTCACCATGTTGGCCAGGCTGGTCTCAAACTCTTGATCTCAAGAGATCCACCCACCTTGGCCTCCCAAAGTGCTGGGATTATGGGTGTGAGCCACTGTGCCCAGCCCATTTCTTAAATTCTTGATGCAGAGGGAGGAACTAGTGTCTACTGCTCACCCTACAACTTTTGGGTAAATAGTTGTCTCTTAGAGAAATGACCTCAAAATGGACTTTTGTTTATTAAAGGTATAATTGGATAAAAGGGCCAACTAGAAACAAGAGTTATGCATCGAGAAACCAGAGTCATGTATCTATTCGCTCCAGGTGTGAGAGCATATCTCTTGGGTGTTTCCCCAACAGCCCTGATATCAGACATCAGGAAGCAGGACAGGGCCACCTTCCCCATCTAGTGATGAATCTAAGAAGCAGGTTGGCCCAAGCATGGGCAGGCATAAAGCCCTAGATTTGCAGTGAGCACAAAGAGTCAATTCAACAGCCCACAGAGCTCATCCTCTATAACAGTCCTAATTAGAAACATTATACATAAGGAGAGGAAACAATTTACACAGACTCCAGCATGAGCTCATGGCAATAGCTTGTTTGTTTTCCAGCTCCAGCCCTGAGGCTATAGACACACACCTCTGAAAAAATAATGCATAGGTATTTCCAAGACTGATATTTTCGGATACTCCAGAAAAACGTGGCAGTTAACGATGTGCTGTAGCAAAACCGTCTGCATCATGACTCCGTCTCTCCTTCCCCTTTTACCGCCCCTGTTGTCTGTCTTGGTGTTAGGATTTTGTTAGTAGCTTAATATTTCAAAAAGTAATTTACAACATGTTCCTTCTTTTCTGTTCTCACATAAACTTGAGATTTAAACATTTTTGCATCTGCTTTTTATTCCTTTCCACTGGGCAGCCCCTAGTGATGTTTCCTGTGCTTAACGGAGCAGAAATTAGCATGCATTTCTGTTTACCAGGGACGCTGCGCCTGGTGGAACAGTCTCGCTGGCGTGTTACTGAGCATTTACATTCACACTACTTAACTGTTGCTAGGGGAGCCAGATAGAAAAAGACAAAGGGCATAAATCACAGCGTCTCGCTGATATTTTACCGTCAACACTCTTTCTCTTCTCTCATTTGGAGCAGGAGTTTTTTTCTCTCTCTCTCTAGTCTTTTGGTCTGGAATTCTTAATCCTGGTTTCATGAGATTCCTGGAAGATGTCAACTGACCTTCCTTATAACCCACACCTTGCTTATAACCCCCATATGTCTCCTCCTTTTTTCTGCCCTCCTGCTCTGGTTTCCCTGTGTGCTTACAACAGCTGGTGGGTAAGTTGTGGTCTGTGGTTCCACATTGTCTGGGTTTGAATCCCCACTCTAGTTGTGTGATCTTGGGTTAGTTCCTTAGCTTCTCTGAGTGGGCTTCTTCCTCTGTAAGATGGGGCATATGCTTTTCCCAGCCTCATGAGATTGTTACGAGCATTAAATGAGGCTCTGCATGTGAAGAGTCTAGTACACAGTACGGATTCAATAAACTACCTTTATTCTTGTCATCTGTAGTCTCATGGCTATATTCAAGCTTGTCCAACCCATGGCCCACGGGCCACATGTGGCCCAAGATGGCTTTGAATGCAGCCCAACACAAATTTGTAAACTTTCTTAAAGCATTGAGATATTTTTGGAATTTTCTTTTTTAGCTCATCAGCTCTCGTTAATGTTAGTGTATTTTATGTGTGGTGCAAGACAATTCTTCTTCCAGTGTGATCCAGGGAAGCCAAAAGATTGGATACCCCGTGAGATCTTCTAGGCGACTGGTCCCCAGTGAAATTGTGATCACGGAGGATAGTAGAGTCCCCGTAGTACACAAAGGATATGTTCCACAAACTCCATATGATCAGCACCATTTTTGGGAGGCCCTATGCTGTGCCGAACGTCATGAATCAGTGAGGGTTTAGGAAGCACATCGACCTCCCAGTGTTTGGGGGTTGCTGTTTTAAGAAGGCCCCATTTACCATTCTACTGCCCACGTGAAGAGTGAAGACTAATCCATGGACAGGATGCCTCTCCAGTCTAGCTGTGCCCCGCTCCCTCTTTCTCATCTAAATAGAACCCTTTTCCTGTGGATTGAGATGAAAAGTCCTTGAATGCACCATCTCGTGCTGCTGGGTCAGTCTGGACAATATTAAGTCACATCCATTAAGTTTTCCTTAAAGAAAATGTTTGAAATATTTCTTCCTTCAGTTCGATACTAAGTGTATTTTGCCACAAGACACTTCCTGATGACCCAATTTCAGGTCCCCATTCTTTTATCTATGTGAGAATTCTCCACTTTCAGACTCTGCTTAATTTAACTGTCTCTGAAAATGTGCAAGTTCATAAAAGAAGGTAAAATAATTACCACAGTACATACAAAGAGGTGAACATTTCTTTTTTATGTACAAATTGTGTGTTACCCCAGGTGGACTTTCCTGGGCCCGCCTCCTCCTGTCCCCGGAGCCTGGCCCAGCTCTGGCCCCCAATGAACTGCAGAGGTAGAGGGGTAAAGAAGAGCAGTTGAGTGGCTCAGATTGCTGCCTGAACTCTGGACCGAGGAGCAATCACGAGTAACCCCAAAAACTGCCCATTGGTTTGCACACTCATAGCATGAAAACAAGTTCCATTCTTTTGTGCTGTCCTGGAACATCAGCCAGCTCTTAAGTCACGTTGCCCGGATTCATGTGCTCCTGCAATGAAAGGCCCTATTGTCAACAAGCCTGGTCAACAAGGCAAAGCAAAGTTTGCCCCGTGCATCAAAACCTGGAACATCCTGACTTGTTACGTGCTGAGAAATGTGTGCTTAGTATTGTATTAAAGTAAATGGGGAGGGGCAGTGTCTTTAAAAATACCCAAAGCAAAGAAAAATAGATACTATCTGCTCAGTGTCCCAGAGTAGAGGTTTTTAAAATGACCCGAGAAATAGGTTTATTGCTTTCATTGCTTCCTTCCTTCTTCTTCCTCCTTCTCTGACATTTGGCCCTCCTCTCTAAAAACTTCCCCTCATAGTGACCCCAGGCTCCTGTCGGGAAGTCTCACTCACTGTGTGGGTGAACAAGCAAAGCGACTGTTAAAAGTGTTCAGATAACATGGACAAAAAACACATGGAAAAGCTGATATCGAGTTCCATTGGGTTTGGAGTGGTTCTTGTGGGCAAAGGATGCAGTGAGCTGAACATATACTAAAAATACAAACCCTTAAGAGCTGACTGGGTAAGACTTAAGCCCAGTATCTTCCAGAGATGAGTGTCTAGGTGCAACATCCAGATCTTAGCCTGCCTGAGTGTACCAGTGAACCTGCCCAGGTTTTAGTTTCCTTTTCTATAAAATGATAGCTTGGTTCTGATGATCTTCAGGCTGCCTTGGGAGGACCTTGAGGCTTCAGCTCAAACCCTAGCTCTGCTATATACCTCTTCTTGGTGCTGAGATTCCATAATATCCTTCAATTATTGTGGAACTGACTTAGTAGAAGGCATCAGAGGGAATGGAAGCCGCTACATTATCAATGCCGACATTGAGGCAAGAGGCCAACATTATTGCACAAAACATGGCAGATGTTGGAATGAAGAAGACAGCGAGACGCAGGCAGCAACAGAGCCTCCTTAATCTCTGACCCAAAAGAGTCTTGACTTGAAGTTCCCCAAGCCCCTTCTTTTCTCCCAGGCGCTCACTGCTTTCAAAGCGACTTCAATCTCAAGTTGGGAGATGTGGCCCAGTTCAGGGTCTGCCGCAGACTCAGGCACTGTCCCTTCTCCTATCTCAGTTTCTTCACTGGCAAATGGAAGGTATGCAATTAGATGATTTTTAAAGCCAAGCTCAGACCTAACATCCACAATTCCAGGAATTCCAGGAAATGCACACTAAAACTAAGGTTCTGAAACAAGTAAAAAAACAGACCAAATACACGAACCAACGATTTTCAGACATTGGAGCACAGGTGGCACAGGACAATGATTCCCGAATGGAAACAAGTGAGGTGAGTCCTATGACTGCCCCAGCATGCTGCCTGGAGAGACTTTCCAGGCCATGGAACAGGGACGCGGAGTACAGGTGGAGCACAGCCATATCCCTGTGTAGAGGGATGGGGCTGGGGTCCCAGGTACACTCATGCACCTAGAACTCACAGGAGAGAATACTAGAGAGAAGAAAGCTGCACACGGAGAGAACTCTGGAGCTCTGCAGAGTGTCATCTTTGGGTCTTCAGCGAAGTATTGATCAGCACATGCAGGTGAGGAAAAGAAATGAGGCTAGAAAAAGAATCACCCAAAAAGATTAGAGGGAACCATTCCTAGAGCTCCCACCAGCCAGAGAATAGCCCCTGTGGCCATCGGCCACCGTTGAAAACCTTCTAATTCACGGGGCACTGAGTAGAACACTCTGAGTATTGTCTCAGCAAGGCAACCCAATTCAGCTTACTCTAAAGGCTCCTGTGGCCCCTCCTAACAAGGCTTAAAAGCAAGTCTTAGCTGGCATAGTGGTGCGTGCCTGTAGTCCCAGCTACCTGGGAGGGTGAGGGCTGAGGCAGGATGATTGTTCAAGCCAGGAGTTCAAGACCAGCCTGGGCAACATAGTGAGACTCTGTATTTTTTTTTTTTTTTAAAAGGCCAGGCGCGGTGTCTCAACCCTGTAATCCCAGCACTTTGGGAGGCTGAGGTGGGTGGATCATCTGAGGTCGGGAGTTCGAGACAAGCCTGACCAACATGGAGAAACCCCGTCTCTACTAAAGACACAAAATTAGCCGGGTGTGGTGGCACAGGCCAGTAATCCCAGCTACTCGCGAGGCTGAGGCAGGAGAATCGCTTGAACCTAGGAGGCAGAGGTTGCAGTGAATGGAGATCGTGCATTGCTCTCCAGCCTGGGCAACGAGAGGGAAACTCCATCTAAAAAACAAAACAAACAAACAAAAAACAAGTCATGAAAGGATCAAACTGTTTTCAAGTAAATTAACTGTGTCCTAGAACAACACTCAAAAGTTTTTTTGTGTGTTTGTTTGTTTTTTAAAGAATATCCAGGCCAGGCATGGTGGCTCACACCTATAATCCCAGCACTTTGGGAGACTGAGGAAGGTGGATCACTTGAGGTTAGGATTTTGAGACCAATCTGGCCTCAAACATGGTGAAACTCTGTGTCTTCTAAAAATACAAAAGTTAGCCAGGTGTGGTGGCGGGGGGTGCCTGTAGTCCCAGTTACTCAGGAGGCTGAGGCAGGAGAATTATTTGAACCTGGGAGGAGGAGGTTATACTGAGCTGAGATTGCGCCACTGAACTCCAGCCTGGGCGACAAAGCAAGACTCCATCTCAAAAAAAATAAAAAGAAAAAGAATATCCAGCACTCAGCAAGGTAAAATTCAAGCAAGAGAAACATGAAGGAAATTATAACAAGGCACATCATAATCAAATTGCTCAATACCAGTGATAAAGAGGAAATCTTAAAATTAACCACAGGAAAAAAATTACATTAGAAACAGGAGAACAAAGATAAGAATGGCAGCAGAGTTCATGTCAGAAGCAAAGCAAGTGAGAAGAAAGACAGAGGAACAATAATCTTTAATCAGAGAAAAATATTGTCAACCTAGAATTCTAGGTTTTTGGTTTTTTTTTTTTTTTTTTTGTGTCTTTCACATGAAATGGACACTAATTCTTTTTTTTTTTTTTTTTTTTGAGACGGAGTCTTGCTCTGTCGCCCAGGCTGGAGTGCAGTGGTGCAATCTCGGCTCACTGCAAGCTCCGCCTCCTGGGTTCATGCCATTCTCCTGCCTCAGCCTCTCTGAATAGCTGGGACTACAGGCGCCCGCCACCACGCCCGGCTAATTTTTTGTATTTTTAGTAGAGATGGGGTTTCACCGTGGTCTCGATCTCCTGACCTCGTGATCCGCCCGCCTCGGCCTCCCAAAGTGCTGGGATTACAAGCGTGAGCCACCGCACCCGGCCAGTGGCCACTAATTCTATACCCAGCAAAAATGTCTTTCAAAAACAAATGCAAAAGACTTTTTCAAACATACAAAAGCTAAAAAAAAAATCCTCTGAGGACCTATACTGTAAGAAATGTTAAGAGATGTCCTTCAAGCAGAAGGACAATAATACCAGATAAAATTCTGGCTCTACAAAAAGAATAAGAGTTCTGGAAGTGGAACTTCAACTACTCTAAACATGCAACAAGCTATGAATGGGGAATCTTTCTGTGGAGGCTTCCAGGACCCAAGAGTGAGGACAGAAAAGTACTCTTTGCCTGAGCTGACACTCACCGAGCGGAGAACCAAGGATTCCTAAGAGATGACATATGTGGCTGTGTTACCGCCAACTCCACCTTCTACCCAGTAAGACTGGGAAGGAGGGAGAGAGAGAAATAAGTCTAAGGGTCACTGGAGCACAGGACGTGTGAGGAGAGGGGACTTCCTGCCCTTCCTGTGGTTATGGGTAATGGGGGGGCTGTGCTTTCTCCCTAGTAAGGTTCTAATAAAACGATTCCACAAATATTGGGATGTAATGTAGCTCCCCCATTGGATATTTGATTAGGAAAAGGATTTGCTGGCTTATTCATACATCATTAGGGATAGAGGAGGGTCTTGGAGAAAGAAGAAAGGGCAGAAAGAAGAGCTGCAGGGGCAGTCTGAACTCACCCAGTTGGTTAGGGCCAGAAAACGCATTTCCTGCAGTTCAAGCGGATGCTACTTAGCAGGCGGCTGGATTTGTTCCACCCCTACCCCAACAGCGTTCTCTCTCTTATTTACCGGGAGCTTGAGCTCAAAGAGTCCGTAGAGTACATATTCTGTCATGGGAGTTGAGGGGCATGGAGGTGGTTGAGCCTGGATTTACCATATCCGTGCCCTGCAAGTCTCTCTAAAAGAACCCAGATGTGTCTTCCAGAGAAAGCTAGCACGTTGATGCCTGCCTCACAGCCAGTCCCAGTGGGCCACCACTAGAGAGAAGGCTACCGCTGCCCTGTTAGTTTACGACCCTCTGCCCTTTCTCTGTCCTACCTCTCAGCCCAGCGCATTAGAGGAACTAGTTCCCAAAGCGGAAAGCGAGAGTGGAGTGTCCCGGAAATAGACCTCCCTCATTCAGGGTCCAGGTCGAAGCTTGCACTGGACTGGGGGAGGGCAGTGGCGCTGGGAGATGAGGTGAGAGTAGAATCAAGTTTGGAATTGATGTTTTAAAGTGGACTGAGGGTTAATACCTGAAAACAATGGTAAAATTTTGGACCCGCCCAAGATGTAATTAAGAGATCTGCTACCCACTGGAGAAGGTTGAGCACATTTGAAAGGTTTCAGAAAATGAAAAAGCCTTTTCTGTCTTTAAGAAAACAAACAAACAAAAAAACAAAACAAAAGAACAAAAAAACCTGTCTGCCCCCAACAGGTACAATTACATTTGTAAAGATGGTTCCCAGCAGATGGTGATGTGCTAATGAGTCCCAGGAGGGGCTCAGGAGAAAACTCCCCTTCACCACCTTGCCCCTGGTGACTCCCAGCACACCTGGTCCAGCCTTTCCTCTGCAGCTGTTCTTTAGTGCATGGCCTGTCTGTCTGGAAGGAAAACTGGAGAGGGTGACCTGATCCAGGGAGCAAAGGCTTCATGTGCCCTGTGGCCTTTTTCAGCAGGGTTAGTGGGGTGGGACTCTGGGCCCACTCTCAGGTTTGGGGCCATAACTAGGTCCTGGCAGCTGCAGTCCAGGCTGGCCCCACAGGAGGCCACAGGCGGTGGCTCCACCTGAGGAGAAGGTGGCATGTGGGTACCCCACCTGGCTCTCCTGGGAAGGGCCCTTGGCAACATCCGCAGCAGCTGGACTCCACCCCAGTTGCAGTCTTGACATTTGGTTATTTTCTATTCTTTTTACTCTGCAAATAATATATGTTCTTTATACAATCAGTTAGACTGTACAAATAAGCAAATAAATAAACACCTCTCATAATCTCACTACCAGCCACTGTTAATAACATTTTTGTGTATTTCCTCTGAGATTGAGTGTATGAAATATATATATATATATATATACACACACATATATATATGTATATACAAACAAAATGGATTAATATTCCATACGCATATGTGGGACATTTATATTATTTACAACTTTCTGTTATCTTAAATAAGGTGTGATGAACACCTTTACTCATAATTTTTTGTGCATAATTTATAATTCCTTTGAATAATTTCCCAAAAGGAAGTTATACCAGGGAAGTTGCACGTTTTTAAAGTCTAGTAGCTGATTTTCTAGCTAGTAATGGTTGCGGAGGAGGACCTTGAGAAGGGGGTGGAGGCATGGGGGGAGCTGGGCCT
Organism: Hylobates moloch; assembly: GCF_009828535.3. Lineage (NCBI taxonomy): Eukaryota > Metazoa > Chordata > Mammalia > Primates > Hylobatidae > Hylobates > Hylobates moloch. The sequence goes on along the minus strand of NW_026652277.1, from coordinate 128,347,010 downwards.
CAGGGGAGGCTCGGGAAGCTGCCCCTCTCCTTTGCCTCTTTCGGTTTCCCTGTTTAATCCTTCCCTCCTTCCCCAGGCTCCTCTTCCCCTGGCCTTCTCTTTCATCCTTTAATTCCTTCACCCTTTGCCCCTTCTGCCATTTCAACTCTGGATTTTTCCTCCAGTGCTCAAACCTCATTCTGTTCCATTGAATGTCCCTCATTGAATGTCCCTCACTGCTTGGCCTGCTTTCCTACCCGCGTCCCCACCAGGCTCCCTGTGGTGATCCTGTGGCTGCAGCGTGGGCTTCCTGCCCTCTTAGGTTTGTGTTCTGCAGGGAAGAGTGAAGGTCTTTTCTAGTGGCTCCCACAATGCCCTAGGGACTCTCTGATTGGCTTGGCCTAGGTCACATGCCCATCTCTGAACCAATGACTATGCCCGATGTTCACTGTGGCCTCATCTGGGCCACCTGCTTGAGCCCTGGAGTTGGGATGAAGCCTCACCCAGCCCACAGGAAGTAAAAGTGGGGCAGAGGGGGGCCCTTGGATGAAGGTCGAGCTCTGTTCTGGGAATAGTGGGAATATCCTTGGGGCATTAATCTCCCATAGACAGTGAAACTCTCCTTGCTTATGGGAGGATATGACAAACGTGAAGATTTTGCTTTTAAATGTAAGAATTGTCAGTGTCATACCTAAGAAATGACGGAAAATAATATTAAATATTTAAGAGTGTTAAAATAGATCAACTGCAAATGTGTGTTCCCAGGACACAAATCTGAAGGGTATACATTAACTAATAGACGGGTTATTTTTCTTCAAAGAAAAATCCCTTGTATCTTATATATACACAAGGGATTCTTAAGGAAGGACAACCTAGTCTTCCTTTTCACCCAAAATTTACAGTGTTAAAAATAATTTTACGGCCGGGTGTGGTGGCTCACACCTGTAATCCCAGCACTTTGGGATGCTGAGGCGGAAGGATCACTTGAGGTCAGGAGTTTGAGACCAGCCTGGCCAACATGGTGAAACCCCATTTCTACTAAAAATACAAAAATTAACTGGGCTTGGTGGAGCACGCCTGTAATCCCAGCTACTCAGGAGGCTGGGGCAAGAGAATCATTTGAAACTGGGAGGCCAAGGTTGCAGTGAGCCAAGATTGTGCCACTGCACTCCAGCCTGGGTGACAGAGTGAGTGGGACTCCATTTCAAATAAATAAATAAATAAATAAATAAATAAATAATTTTACTATTAGCTGAGAATCTTTTGAGTGCCAGATCCTGAGCTAGGCTCTTGATGTGTTGTTATTTTTAATCCTGACAACAACTCTACAAAGCAATCTTAGTACTCTTCATTTACAAAGGAGGAAAAAGAGGCTGAGAGAGATTGTATAACCTTCCAACAGTGACAGCACTAGTAGTGCCCACCAAGTGGTCAAGCCCAGGTTGTATGTACCAGAATGCCCTTCTTGGCTAAGAAAACCTAAAATTCCCTAACTTGTGTTTGGCTGAATTTCTGAGGGCTTTGAGTGCCCACAGTGCTCCTGCTGCTTCAAAAGCTGCAGCTTCAGCTGCTTTTGAACTTCTCAGTGACTGCAGGGACAGAAATAGCACTAAGTGGAAAAAGGATCCAAAAGAAGAATCTAAAACTTCAGCTATTATATAGACACAAAGATATACTACTTAGGTCTTTCCAAATGGATGAAAGGATGCCACACCTAGATTTTCCAAAGAATTCATTCCTTTTGGTGTGGCTGAACTGGTGAGGTGTGGGGGCTTCTTAAAAGCATTCTGATGCCATCTCCTGGTAAAGCCTAGGGCTTGGGAACTGAAATGTACAAGAAATAAACATGCAGTGAAACACCTGAGAGTCTATCCTCTTTGTGCCTCCCATCATTTCTGCAGGCTGAGGTTTCCATTTAATTTTTGCATCACATCTTTAGCACTATTGGACATCCTGGAAATCTCATTCACCAGATTTCAGTTTGAAGAGATAGTGTTTGCTACCAGAGCCTCTTTTCTGTCAAAGAAATTGGAAGCAGGAAGGTTGATGCGTTCCTCCACAGGTGAGTCAACAAGAAAATGTTTGAGTCTTCAAAAGGTGATGGTTCCACTCTTAGCTGGTGAATTCCATGAGCATACAAAGCTCTGTTTGTAACCCTGTCATATAAGAAGAATCTGGGATGCGTTTTTTATTTGGTACAGGAAATAAGAGGTGGATGATTCCAGTTTGTGGAATTTGACAGTCTTCTGTTCAGTCAGTATCTCTTATTTTGTTATGCTTATTTTAACAGAAAGAAAAGAGGTCTTTTAGAATAATATGAAACTCACACTCTGCATGGAGACAGATAAGGAGGGAAGCGTGGGATGTGTGCAGAGAAAAGGCAGCATGTCTGTTTGACTGGAGCAAAGGAAATGTGGCATGGGGGTGGAGGGACAGGGCCACCTCAGGGAGCGTCGAGGGTTCAGCCATGGAGTTCAGGCTTTATTCTCAAAGTAGTGGGAGTTAATGAAGGTTTTTGACCAGATGTATCAGAATTGTGTTTTCTGTTTGTCTGTCTGTTTGTTTGTTTGAGAGAGTCTCTCTCAGTTGCCCAGGCTGGAGTGTGGTGGTACGATCTTAGCTTACTGCGATCTCTGCCTCCTGGGCTTAAGCCATCCATCCTCCCACCCCAAATCCCAAGTAGCTGAGGTCACAGGTGCAAGCTACCAAGCCTGGCTTATTTTTGTATTTTTGTATTTTTTTTTTTTTTTGTAGAAAAGGGGGTTTCTCCATGTTACCCAGGCTAGTCTCGAGCTCCTGGGCTCAAGTAATCCACCCACCTCAGCCTCCCAAAGTTCTGGGATTATAGGCGTGAGCCCCTGTGCCTGGCCAGAACTGTTTTAGGGAGAACAATTTATTAACAATATAGGAAATAGAACAGAAACAGAGGGTGGATGTAGGCAAGGCTGTGAGATGTCTACGATAGAGTCCCAGGCTGACACTGGAAGGCAGGCATTAGCATCAAGGATCAGAATGGAAAAGACATCAGGAGGGAGAAGCTACCATAGAGATGGAAGTTATGGGTCAGAGTGGATAACGAAGGAAAAGATGGTGCTGCACTGGGTGACTGCATGGGTGGTGGTGCTGTGTACAGATTGGGGAGAATGTGGAGGAAGCACAAGTGTTGAAAGAAAGGATCATGGGTCCACTTTTGAACATACTGAGTTTGAGGTTTCAATAGGACATCTTTGTAGGGATGCGCAGAAGACAGTTGGAAATACGAGTGTGGGTTCAGAGACAAGTCCAGCCTTCAGTGGAACTCAGACAAGTCCAGGAAGATGAGGAGGAAGGGGGCTAGAGAAATAGTAGAGGAAGGGGGCTAGAGAAATAGTAGGGAAAGGAAAGAACAGAGATCTGGGAAGCTGAGGGAGGAGTTTTAAGAAAAGGGTGGGCCAGGTGCGGTGGCTGTAATCTCAACACTTTGGGAGGCCAAGGCACAGGAGGGTCACTTGAGGCCAGGAGTTCAAGACCAGCCTGAGCAAGATACTGAGACCACATTTCTACATTAAAAAAAAAAAAAAAAAAGTTAGTAGCTGGGGCAGTGGTGTGCACCTGTAGTCCCAGCTACTCAGGAGACTGAGGCAAGAGGTTTGCTTGAGCCCAGGAGGTCGAGGCTGCAGTCAGCCATCACACCACTGCACTCCAGCTTGGGTGACATAATGAGACCTTGTCTCAGGAAAAAAAAAAAAAGAGTGGTGTGGTTAGTAGTATCTGATTTAGTAAAGGGCTGAGAAGGTTGAGGATGGACATTGGTAGACTTTGGCTTTTTCCCTCATCCCTGTCCAGTAAGAGTTCTCTCAATTACAAAACATTTAAAAGTGAGTGGGAATCATTAATGGAACCATACATTTCAAAATGATTAAAATAGAAAATTCTATGTTACATTTTGCTACAAAAGAGTAAATGAGAGAAAAACATTAACATTTAAAAAATCATATTGTTCTCTACATGTTTCTGTATGCTTAAAACATTATAATAAATTGCTTTGAAAAGTAAGTGGTAGGTCAAAAACAGAAGTATTGATACAAACCACACTTTGGAGAAATGTGATAACTAAGTGAAGGAGGGAAAGCACGAGTGACTCAGCTTAACGGGTAGCCCGAAAGAAAGAACTTGCTTTTCGTTTGTTTCGATAAGGCAACTTGTTTATCTCTCTGGGGGCTATCGCTTACCCACCACCTGCCCCTCATCTTTGTTCCCACCTTCATTGTGGAGTCTCACACTCAACTTGACCTGGAAACAACTCAACCTAGAAACAACATGGTGAAGGTGAGAATGAAGATGGGGGCCAGGTGGTGGGTAAGTGATGGCCCCCAAAAAGATACGTCCACGTCCTAGCTCCTGGAACTGTGGATGTGACCTTATTTAAAAAGAGGATCTTTGCAGAGGTAATTCATAAGGATCTTGAGATGAGATCATCTGGATTATCCAGGTGGGTCCTGAATCCAATGACAAGTGTCGTTATAAAGGGCAGAAGAGGAGAAGACAGAGAGAATAGGAGGAGCCCGTGTGAAGATAAAGGCAAAGTTGGCAGCGATGCAGCCACAAGCCAAGGAACGCTGGGTATCACCAAAAGCTGGAAGGGACAGGAAGGATTCTCCCCTAGAGCCTTTGGTGAGGGAGCGTGGCACAGCTGATGCCTTGATTTCAGACCTCTGCCCTCTCAGAACCGTGTGAGAGTGTATTTCTGTGGTCTGCAGCCACCATATTTGTTGTGGTGATTTGTTAAAGCAGCCCTAGGAATCTGATAGGGGCGGGGAGCTTGGCCACAGTCTGAGGTCCTGAGCAGTGGGGCTGTGTCTCAGGCTTCTCATTTTCCATGCCCCACCCGGGGCCAACACAATCAGTTATTATGAGTTTATTTCACTTGGGGCTTAAATTCACAGGACAGTATTTCTCTCAAAGAGACAACTTTGTCTTCATTTTTTTCCTGTCTTCATTTTTTTCCTGTCTCATTCCCAGTGGGTTTTAGAAAATCAACAGACATTTTATTTCTTTTTAAATTTTTTTCTCACACTTTTACCCCAGAGGATAGAAAGTCAACAAATATTTTAGTACTGATATCTTTCTCTTTCACTTCCATTTTTTAAGCTGGGACATTGGTGCCAGCGGGGCCCAGGGCTTGCAAGGGGAGCTCCTCCCTGGAGTCCCACTCCTGCCCTGGCACACAGACCAGGTGACGGGGTGGCCTGTGACCGAGCGGGGCAGCACGTGGCAAAGGGCAGGGTACCAGGGAGGCCTCCCTCTGATAACTGCTGTGCATTTGAGCTGCTGATGGGGATTGTCCCAACCCTTCTAAGGGTCATGAGGTGTCAGCTCTCAGCAACCAGGGAGACTGGACTGCGCAGGGGACCTCAGGGCCAGGCGCCTGAGGAATGGTGATCCCTGTCTTCTCCCTGACTCTGCCTGGGTGAGATAGGTGCTGCTCTGGCTGAGATCCTCCTCCAAGCCAGACCTGAGTTTCTATTTTTGAGGACCAAAGGAGGTGAGGGATCTTGGTCTAGGGAGAGCTGACAGACTTTCAAGGTGTAAGGACCTCCAGGAGCCACTCTAGTCCTCTTGTGTGCTGTTGTCTGGCAGCCCTAGGGGTGACTGCTGGGCGGGGTGGCCCTGGGAGAGATTGCAGCAGGGTTCTGCGCTGCCAACACTGTCACTTCCCAGCCACCCAGACCCAACCTTACTGGTCCTAGTGCCTGCCCTTCTCTTCCATCTTCCCCAGGCCAGCGAGGCACTGAGTCCTTTGCTTCTTTCTCACTTCATGCACCTCTGCCCTTCTTTCTCAAGCTGGCTTGTCCAAGAGTCCTTATCTGGAACCTCTGGTCTTTGTACCTCCTGGCCTGCCCTCAGCTGCTCCATTGCCTGGGTCCCAGTGCTTGCCCACCATATTCAGGGGACATCCTGGACTCCTTGGCCACCACCCAGACCCTTCTGTATTCTGCTCCCCCTAACAGCTCCCGGTCTCTGCATGAACCTCCCACTCTGACCACACTTTCCTGGACACACGGCGCCCACTTCTGCCTCCATGCTCCTACATCCTCCACCTGGAATGCCCTCTCTGCTGACCTACCACACACTCCTTTAAGAATGAGCTTTCCTCCTTCCTCCATAAAGCCTCTTCCACTTGCTCCAGGCCACAGAGTTCTCTCTCCCATGACGGTTTCCTTCGTGTGCAATAGTATCGCCTCTGGAGCTTCCCCACCTTCCACCTGGTGCTGCTACATTTCCATGTATGTATGTATGTATGCTTTCATTCATTCTTTCTTTCTAACATTTGTTCTGAAAAAAATACATCATGTGCCATTATGCACCAGGCTCTAGAATATAAAGATGAGTAAAACCTAGTCCCTGAGTTGTAGAGGTCTCCAGGTGTGGTGTGTATGCTGCATGCCTCCCACTGGCTCTTCCAGATCCAGCCATCTGCTCCGCTCATGCCCTGGGCAAAATGGCCCAAAGCCAAAACAAGCAAACTGGTTCCCCTATAACCAAACCGGACAGCTTGGGGCCTGGCAGTGCCAGGAGAGAGCTGGCACGAGCAGGGCAGGGGCTGACTCGTATGGCACCATCCACAGGCCCCATTGCTCTCTGGCTTCTGGTGGGCTGTGGCTGGGGAACCCCCAGGAGAGCAGAGGTTGAAGCTGCAGGGGCTGGATTTCCCTGCCCCTTGCTGTGGGGTCGCCCTGTCGGCTGTGTCATGATTCCTGTTAGTTCCCACTCTGCTGTCTCTGGATCTAGTGACTGTTCCTTTCACCCTCAGGCCAGGGGTGGAGCCCTCGCCCAGCCCCCAACCCCGCACCCTGCTCACACCTTCGCAAATAGTGTCTTTACTAAACTCTCCCAAGTGTCTATATGTGCATTTCCTGTCCGCCCAGCACCCTGAGTGAAAGCGTTTTGAAACCAGGGAGAAGCTGGAGGACAGAGGCACATAAGGTGCCGAGGACAGGAGAGACTGCACACTCTTTGTAGCTTCCACACAACCAGAGTCCGCTGCACAGAGTGCATACTCATGTCTACAAAAGAAACTTCACTCTTCTTAATTCAACCCATATCCCACTCTACTGCCCACGTGGATCATTTTATCATTGCGGGATGACCAAAGTCATTAAAACTTTGTAAAAAGCCTGCTTTAGTGAAGAGCTTCTGGTGAAGGCCTTTGAATCTGTGCCCCTGAGGGCTCCAGGGCAGGACTCCAACTGGTGGTGTAAGACTTGCTGTCCTGATGTGGGTGGCAGTTGCTAAAACAGGGACTGTTTCATTTCATTAGCAGTGAAGTGTGCTGTCAGCCAGCAGTGATAGCCACGGGACAAGATGCAACCCAATCTGACTCTGAAACATCCTGTCCTAGCCACCGCTGAGCTCTTCCCCCTTAGGGGGTAGCCAGAAGAGTGTTGACTGGACAAGGAGAGAGAGCCCACTTGAAGAGGAATGGTGCTAAAGTCAACCTGAAGCCTTCTGAAAATTCAGCGGCCCTAGAACTGCCCCAACTGCTATTTACTGCAAAGCAGAATTCTGTATCTAGAGGGGTTGTCCTGGACTCCACTCAAGAGGTTTAGCTTTTAAAGAGCCTAAAGGATTCCTGGCTTATCTGCTGGGTGAGTGTGAGAGTCAGATCCCAAAGGATTATATGATATGATGGATGCTTTAGCACGCTGTTTCACAGGAATTTAACAGAAATATAAGATTGCTCAGTTGGAGCAGAAGTGTCTAAGAGACAAACCTTTTTAAAACCCCACTAATGTACAACCTCAAGCCACAACTGGATTCAATTACTGCGTGGAAAGAAAGGCATTTTCTTAAAAAGCCACTCTGTTTCCGTGCCTGGCTGCGAGCTGGGTCAGCCATGACAAAGACAAGCCTGTGTGTTGTTTTTGGTTGTTTTTCCTTTCAAGCTCTTCCCCTGGCACTGCCAGGCCCCAGGCTGTTTGGATCGGTTGTGTGGAGGCCAGTTTACTTATTTTGGCTTTCAGCCTTTCTGTTCAGCATTGATGATAGAAGAGTGGGCCTGTGTCCTGCGTGGCCAGTGATGGGCTATCAGCATGGCTTGGTGGTGGCACCATGCCCAGGTGCCCCTTAGGAGGCACACAGTGTTTAGAAGGCACACAGTTTGTGAGGAAGGTGAACATTCTAAGGAAGGAGACCGGCAGAGATTGTAGGGGACTCGAGAGGGGTCTGGGCACACATGGGTCTGGGTATTGACATTCTCAAATATTAATACAAATACCTAACATGTGGAGGGCTTACTCTCTCTAGGCCCTGTCCTAAGAGCTTTACATATATTACTTCATTTAAGCCTCCCAACAATCCTGTGAAGTAAATGTTATTATTATACCCACTTTACACATGAGGAAATTGAGGAAGAGAAGGGTACATGGTTTGCCCAAGGTCACACAGTAAGTATCTGAGGGCCCACGTGCTTGATCACTCCATTGTCAAAGAGTATGGAACAGAAACTTTAAAACCATGACATGTGCATTTATGCAGCCACTAAATATTTTTACAGTGTTCTTTATTCATTATTTTCCTTAACATAGTATATTAATATCTGAAAGCATATTTGTATTGTTATATAACATGTTTGAAATCACAAGAATGGAAAGACCCATTTGGTTCAGTCCGCCTTGGGGAAGATAAGAATATATATATAGAAAGACCTAGCCAATGCAATAAGGCAAGAGAAAGAAATAAAAGTCATCCAAATAGGAAAGCAAGTCAAACTATCTCTCTTCACTGACTATATGATTCTGTACTTAGAAAACCCTAAAGACTCTGCCAAGAGGCTACTAGAACTGATCAATGAATGATTTTAGTATGATTTCAGGATACAAAATTAACATACAAAAATCAGTAGTATTTCTATACACTAAAAATATCTAGACTGAGTGTCAAATAAAAAACACAGTCCTATTTACAATAGCCATGAACAAAATGAAATCCCCAGGAATACAGCTAACCAAGGAGGTGAAAGATCTCTACAAGGAGAACTACAAGACACTGCTGAAAGAACTCAGAGATGGCACCAACAAATGGAAAAACATTCCATGCGAATAGGTTGGAAGAATCAGTATCATTAAAATACCCCTACTGCCCAAAGCAATTTACAGATTCAAAGCTATTCCTATCAAACTACCATGTTATTCTTCACAGAGTTAGAAAAAAACTATTCTAAAATTCGTATGGAACCAAATAGCCAAAGCAATCCTAAGTAAAAAGAGCAAAGCCAGAGGCATCACTCTACCTGAGTTCGAACTATACTATAAAGCTACAGTAACCAAAACAGCATGATACCAGTACAAAAACAGACACATAGACCAATGGAACAGAATAGAAAGCTCAGAAACAAAGCTGTATGCCTACAACCATCCGATCAACAAGGCTGACCAAAAAAAAAAGGACTTTCTATTCAATAAATGATGCTGGGATAGCTGGCTAGCCATATGCAGAAGAATAAAACTAGACCCTTACCTTTCACCGTATACAAAAATTATCTCAAGATGGATTAAAGATTTAAATATAAGACCTCAAGTTATAAAAATCCTAGAAGAAAACCTAGGAAATACCCTTCTCAACATTGACCTTGGCAATAATTTTTGGCTAAGCCCTTAAAAGCAATTGCAACAAAAAACAAAAATTGGCAAGTGGGACCTAACAAAATGAAAGAGCTTCTGCATAGCAAAAGAAACCGTCAACAGAGTAAACAGACAGCCTACAGAACGAGTCGCAAAATATTCTCAAACTATGCATCTGGCAAAGGTCTAATATCCAGAATCTATAGAGAACTTAAGTCAACAAGCAAAAACCAAATAACTCCATTAAAAATGGGCAAAGGACATGAACAGATACTTCTCAAAAGAAGACATACAAGCAGCCAACAAATATATGAAAAAAGTTCATCAGCACTGATCATCAGAGAAATGAAAATCAAAACCACAATGAAATACCATCTCACACCAGTCGGAATGGCTTCTATGAAACAGTAAAAAACAACAGATGCTGGTGAGGCTGTGGAGAAAAGAGAGTGCTTATACAGTGTTGATGAGAATGTAAACTAGTTCAGCCACTGTGGAAAGCAGTTTGGAGATTTCTCAAAGAACTTAAAACAGAGCTACCATTTGACCCAGCGATCCCATTATTGAGTATCTACCCAAAGGAAAATAGATCGTTATACCAAAAAGACACATGCACCTGTATGTTCATCACAGCACTCTTCACAGTAGCAAAGACATGGAAACAACATAGGTGCCCATCAGCAGTGGACTGGATAAAGAAAGTGTGGTGCATATACACCATGGAATACTATACTGCCATAAAAAAGAATGAAACACATCCTTTGCAGCAATGTGGATGGAGCTGGAGGCCATAATCCTAAATGAATTGATGCTGGAACAGAAAACCAAATACCCATGTCCTCACTTATAAGTGGGAGCTAAACATTGAGCACACATGGTCATAAACATGCGGACAACAGACACTGTGGACTATTAGAGGGAGGAGGGAAGAAGCAGGACGTGGGTTGAAAAACTACCTATTAGGCACTATGCTCACAAACTAGGTGCAATGTGCCCATGTAACAAACTGGCACGTGTACCCCCTGTATCTAAAATAACAGTTGATATTTTTAAAAAAGAATATATATAATCTTATATATATTATATGTAAAATATATACATTTTAGGGCCTGGCACATGATAGTAATGACTCATATGGAAAGCCAGTGAGCTTTCGTAAGATATTGCACACAAGGAAAGTTAAGAACCAGCTTGCTGGGCTGTCTGATCACTAGCTCAGGCTTTCTGCATGAGCTTGGCTTTCTGATAGGAAAATCCAGGGCTCTGAGCCTGGAATGAACATATGTATGGCCCAGGCTCCACCAGCAGCTTAATTCACTGTGACAATTATCAGTTAGCTGCCTCTCAGCTCCAAATTCGCCCTTCGTTACTCGCTCTGTGAGAATGATGAGGGTTAGGCTTTGTCAGTAGGAAGTCCTGGAGGGACACTGTGAGAGAAAATGGCTGCTCTTCCTAGTTCCAGGGGACTTGCTTTCTCAGGCTCTTGCAGCCCGCACAGCTTTCTCTGCAGCCCCAGGTGGCCAGCAGCCTGAGATGCCTTCCTGCGGACAGCTTCCCTGGGCACCTCCCTGTGAATGACTTCTGCCAGAGCCCCCTCAGGAAGCTTTGCAGTAGGGTGCACAAAATGGGGTACCGCCCCTTGGATGGCTTCCCTGGCACCCACTTGGGCAGCTTTGCAGTGGGTGCCTTCCTAAGCACTCTAGAGGCAGGTTTCTGGAGAGCCTCAGCAGTGAGGCCCCTCATGAACTTTTCCCCCATCCTGAAAGCCCTGGCCAGACCCTCTTCCATGAGGCCTGGATCTCAGCTCTTCCTTGAATGCTCCATCTCAGTCCTAGGGGAGATAGCTGCTGTCTGTATCTGCTATTCCTATATTCTTTAGAGCTCTCTTTACCGGTTACTAGCCAATCTTTCATCACTTCAATCCCCTGTTACTAATTTGTTATAGTTAATTTTCTTGTAGAAATTACTGATTTGTCTCCTGTTCAGAGTTTAGTACATTCACCATATTTTTTCAGTCCACCATTTAAAATAAAAATGTAGCTCCCTTTACATGAAAAAACCTGCAAGAATCATGGAAGCAACAAAAACAATATGAAAACACTTTCACTATTAATTTACTAAGTTAGAAGATTCTATATTCTCTTTCAGTTCTTGGCTGTCTGTCTGATTTTTCCATATTTGTAAACTGCATGCATAATTGAGTCTGCACTCTATGAGTTGACCTTAGTTTACGTAAGCAGTTTGATAGCCCTATAGTCCCCAAGTAGCCACTGGTCACATAGTCCTTGCATTTGTCATCAGGCATGGCAATATAATATTCCATTTTCTTCACGTGCTCAAATTTGCTAAGCTAGTTCCTGATTGTGGGATATGTGGGTTGGTTCATGCTTTTCCATATTACAAAAAGCACAGATCAAAATATTTTTGTTCAAGTTGCATCAACCCCACCTAATTTTTTCTCTTGTTTCTTCCTTTCTCGGTTCCCTAACAGCTGGGCTCACATATTTTCCCACCGATAGGCAAGAGATTACCGGAAAAGGGGTGAGGAATCCAGAGAGAATGTCTGCATAAGAAGGACGGTGGAGATTTCTTACTGAACTAAAGGCTTCGAGAATCGGCAAATACCTGCTCAGTAAGTATCTCCTGCCAGGAAAAGAACCAGTCTCAGAGGTGGAGGCAGAGGGGAATCATTGGCTGGAGAGGAGGAATTTAGAGTTGGGAAGCAAGGTCATTCTAGAGATCAAGACTGTCTTTTCTTGAGTCTTTCATAGTGTAACCGGTGACTAATGCATTAGTCATACTGAGCACGTGGAAACCACACAATATACACTAGAAAAACATTTTAGTTCTCAAGAATAGCCTCAAAATCAGACAATGCCTGAAGTAATTGAGAGTGGGAAGCACATTGTGCAAGTGATTACTGCTCTCTGACATTTTAAACTACCAATAACTCAATTGTTTCCTGAATTCCCAGAGAGTCAGAGAATATGAAAAAACCTTCTTTGTCACTCAGTGGAGTAAATGTTAACCTCATACTTAAATCTTTTTCTTTTTCACATAAAAGTGTTCCTGGTATGAAGTCCAGAAAGAAGCTTAAGCATAGCACCCCCTGTATTGTTCATTTTCTTGTTCATACATAATGCTTACCTGGAAATTCTTTATTTCACACTCATTCTTAAAAGTAATTTTGCTGAGTCTCCAAACAACTGTTTTCAAAATTTTCTTCCATTTTTCTGACTTGGAATCACTAGAAATTAAAACTGTGCTTTTCTTAAAGCTCTATAAACTGAAGCTAGCAACTTAAACTTTGGGAGAAACAATAGCAACATATGTAATTAATATATATATACATATATATATATATATATATATACACACACACACATATATATATACACACACAACTTTTGTGCCTGCCTGCTGATGTATGGATTTCTCAGAAAGTTCACTTGAACACCCGATTCGAGCCACAATCCAGAAAAATCTGTCAGGTTGCCACTGCAACCTGAAGATGCTTGAGAGACTCTAGAAAAACTAGTCTATCGACTGCTCCAGGACATTCACCTTTGCTTTCCTTCTGTTTCCGTAGAAATGCCTCCTATTAAAGATCTGTTTCCCCGCGTCGTATATAGTGGCCCACCCCGTCTGCAATGCCACCTCCTAGAATGAGACACAGCTGTTTAACTGAATTGATCTATTCTCAGGACTAAGAGACTAACTAAAGAAGATATGAGGATGATATATTTAAATTTGCTCTTTTCTGTTTTCCAATTTGTCTTTCCATTTCTTTGTCTATCTCTAACAAGCTCTAAAAAAATTTCTCCAAAGCTATCTGCTTGGCTTTTAATATGTGAATTTTTTTAAGTTTCAAAGTGATGACTGAAATATTTCACCCCAAAATATGGCTCCCTGGTATAGTGCGTATGTTGAATTCAGTACCCTTAGAGATCAACAAGCACTGGAAGAGGCTTTTCCCATCTACATAAAGATAGGACTGACCCACCAAGGAGAACAATTGCTGTTGTTCTCCTCCGTTATCTCAGTATCCATTACAAGAAAGAAGACCAAGAATGTAACCACACCCGAACAGAACCTTTTTGAGATAATGACTGTCTCCAAGGATCATTTAAATTCCAAGAACTATTTACAAGTTAATTTCTGCTCCCCGATCCAACCATTTTCCCTGGTGATCATTTATTGCCCCTCAATACAGTTATTCTCCTCCCCATTCCCATAACCCATTCTACTCAGATTCAAGCCCCCATTCTTTCTGTAACCTCAAGATGGCATGTAAGCTGCTGTACCACACTGAGAAATTGGGTCTTCATTCCGAAGGTTCTCATGTGTACACATTAAATAAGTTTGTTTACCTTTTCCCCTATTTATTATTATTATTATTGTTATTTTTGAGACAGAGACTCCCTCTGTCGCCTAGGCTGGAGTGCAATGGTGTGATCTTGGCTCACTGCAACCTCCACCTCCCAGGTTCAAGCGATTCTCCTGCCTCAGCCTTCTGAGTAGCTGGGATTACAGGTGCCCACCACACCTGGTGAATTTGTATATTTTTGTTAGAGATGGGGTTTCACCATGTTGGCCAGGCTGGTATCGAACTCCTTACCTCAAATGATCCACCTGCCTCAGACTCCCAAAGTGCTGGGATTACAGGCGTGCACCACCGTGCCTGGCCATCAATTCCCCTATTTTTTTTTTAAGTAGTTTTGCTGCACATGCAATTCTCAGTTATTTTCTCTTATCACTTTGAAGATATTGTTCCACGATTGTCTAGTTTCTGTTGCTGTATAAAGGTATGTTGCTAATAATTTTTGTAGATGATCTATCATTTTTCTGCTTTAAGATCTTTTTGAGTTTAGCATTCTGCAATTTTATTACTATCTTTTGCAGACTGGGTGTAGATTTTAAAAACTTTATCCTGCGTGGTATATGGTGTGCATGTGTAACTCCCCAGTAAGTTCTTTGTGCCTGCTGCCCAGATAGAGCCAATTTATCAAGACGCGAGAATTGCAATGGAGAAAGAGTTTAATTCATGCAGAGTTGGCTGAATGGAAGAGTTTAACACACATAGAGCAGGCTAAATGGAAGACTGAAGTCTTATTATTACTCACATTAGCCTCCCTGAAACACAGTCTTGCAGGCAGGGGTCTAGGGAATGGGGAGTGCTGAGTGGTTGGGTTGAGGATGAAATCACAGGGAGTCCAGGCTGTCCTCTTGCTCTGAGTCAGCTCCTGGATGGTGGCCACAAGACCAGAGGAGCCAGTTTACTGGTCTGGGTGGCGCCGCTGGATCCATCAGAGTGCAGAGTCTGAAAAATATCCCAAACACCAATCTTAGGTGTTATTCACAAAAGCAATTAGGAAGGTTAGGAATCTGGTGCCCTCTGGCTGTATAACTCCTAAACCATAATTTCTAATCTTGTGGTTAATTTGTTAGTTTTACAAAGGCAGTTTGGTCCCCACACAAGGAGGGGGTTTGTTTCAGGGAGGGGCTGTTATCAGCTTTGTTTCAAACTATAAACTAAATTCCTCCCAAAGTTAGTTCAGCCTATGCCCAGGAAGGAAGAGGGGCAGGTTGGAGGTTAAACGCAGGATGGAGTCAGTTAGGTCAGATCTCTTTCACTGTCATAATTTTCTCACTGTTGTAATTTTTGCAAGGGTGGTTTAACTTTCTATATCTGGGAACTCATCTCTTATCCGTTCTGGAAATTCTCATTTATTATCTTTTTTAATATTGGTTTTTCATCTATTTTCTCTAGTCTTTTCTGCCACTCCTATTATATTAAATCTTATTCTATCCTCTATGTCTTAACCCCTCTTTTATGTTCTATCTTCCTGTCCCTTTGTGTTATAGTCCAGGTAATTTCTTCAGATATATCAGTTAAATAATTCTCTTTTCAGTTGTTTCTTATATACTGTTTAATTTGGTCATTGAGTTTTTAACGTCAACAATGAGATTTTTCATTTATAAATATTTTACTTGGCTCTTTTTCAAATCTGCCTGGTCATATTTCATAGTATCTGGGTTACTTTCGCACATTTATGATCTCATCTTGGATTTCTTTTAATATTTCCTATACAACACTTGCTATGCATGATTTTGCATTTAAAATGCACTATTTTGCATTTAATAATTCTAATACCAAAGTCTTGGGAGTGTAAATTTATTTGTTATTTTTGCTTTCTCTTTCATATGCTGGCTTATTCTCTTGCTGTTTGGTGGTGGTCTTTGATCCTGAACACATTGTGCTTGATCATTGGAAGTCTTGGGGGCCTAAATTGAAGTTATGTACTCCAGACACTTGCTTCTTCCATGGCCCAGAGGACTGGTTGAGCCTCCTTCAAGGGTCATGGTTTACAGTGGGAGACTTGAAGTTGACTTTCGCACCTTGCAATGGAGTTGGGGCTTAGTGTCAGATTTTGTCCCACACTTACCTTTTAGCTCTTTCCTGGATTTCGGCTCACTGCCATTGTTTCTTTGTTTGGAGAGTTTGTTTGCCATTGCTGCAAGTCCAGCAGTGCATTAAAAAACATGTTGTAGCCAGAATGTAGTAGAATTATAGCAGGAGGCCTTCAGAGGATCAGTTTTGTCAGAATAGTGAGAATGGATGGCATGTGTTCATAATGTTCAAGGCATATGAACGCAACAGTGAGAATTAGACAGGCACAAGTAGGTGTAGCCCACACTTCAAAATTTTAGGAACAATAAGACATAGACATAGGAAAGAACTAGAGCACATTTCAAAGCTCTCTCTATCTCTCTTTCTCTGTCTACATCTGTCTATCTATGTCTATATCTACAGCTGTATCATCTAAATGTCCTCATGTGTAATACAAAGGTAGAGATTGGTGAAGAACTGATACCCTGAGTAAGTGTAGGATTTCCTTTAAGGGACTGAAGCTGGTACTCAGGGTGGAGGAAACAGCATGAACAGAGGCGCTGGGAGGGAATAAGTATGGGATCATCTCTGTGTCTCTGTTTATAACAAGGGCCTTGCCTCACTGTTATCCTTCTGGCTTCATAATTGCAGAATTTAGCTAGTAATTTTGTATACAAATATCCCTTTGGAGAGTCCCCTATAATTTCCTTATTTACAATATGGATGCCCATTAGAGTCCTCATAGTCTTATCAGGTGGCTTTTACATGTGGACAATGTATGGACTGTATTGTTTACTCCTTTGATGATCATTGTAGCTAGGGGTGCTGAAATCAATCAAGCAACAGCATCTCTCTGAGATGCACCTTGTTTCCTACTCTTGCATGCAAAGTTGCTGTTTTTTCCTTTCATTGTCCACTTATTGAGGTGGGGTTTGAGAGTTCTGGTTTCTGTTTTTTCACACTAAAATCACTGCTGCCTTGTCCATCAAGTCAGCAAAGTCTTTCCTTGGTACAGCAAAGTCTGTCTGGCTCAACCTCCATGTGGTCCTGTGGCATTCTACTGAACTTTGTAGTTTTCTATATTCTTCAAAACAAAATTATCTGAAACAGGGTCTGCTTCTGGGTTGTAAATTAGTTGCAGAAAATCTGGGCTCTGAACAAAAACCACATTTGAAAGCACATGTCTTCTCTTTTATTGGCTTTTGCTCTAAAAAGCAAAGGCTGAAAAACAGCTGTTAGCTGTTTATACAGTATTTTTTATTTAAGTGTTAGACAATAGCTGTTTTCTTCTCCACTTACAATGGCACATTTTTTCTCAGGCCATTTAAGCCCTCTCTCCGTGTGGCCATGGGTATTTGTATGCACCTCCTCCCTTTCCCTAGGTTTCTCAGGAGATTAAGGATTGTTGTTTTTTTTCTTCCTTTCTTCAGTTTCTGGTTTTCGGTTTTGAATTCAGACTTTGGTCTCTCAGAATAGATGGCCGAATTTGGTCCCAGGCCAGAATCCTTCTGGGCCAACTCGACACAGGTATTCACAGAAGACACTCTAGAGGAAGCTTCTATAGGTGCAAAGTGTTGATGGTTTGTGGCTAGATGACATGGGCAGAATTAGATATAGATGTAGTTATTGCTCTCTATTCTCGAGCCCTGAACATCGTTGGTTTGCTTTGCTCTATTAGGAATTCAGAAGATAATGCTTTCCAATACCCTCATCCTTGAACGTGCTCTGAGGACACTGCCATTTCTCATTATCCTCATGGTCCCAAGCAAGCAAGATCAGCAGGGCTCAGGGACATATTGCACATGAGTGAAAACACTCCCTAGCCTGCAAAAGGAACCAGCCAAAATGTTTTTCAGCACTCTTGTGCTGTGTGTTACCATAGCAATTCCTACTCCATAAGACAATAGTAACACCATCAAGTTACATGTTATACCAGCTTTTCCTGGGATTTTATTTGCCTACAATCTGCCTCCTTTTAATCAATTTCTGTTCTTTCAGATCATCAACTTGTATTATTTACATATGGGGGAATAGTCTAACCTGTGATTTCTGGAAAAGGCAGCTTCTTATACCTCACTAAGAAGACACAGGGGCTGGGTATATCTCCCTGAGATCTTAGACATTCAAATTCTGCCTAACGGACATGAGCCCCTTCATTTACGCATCCATCACACCGTTGGCTGGGCCACCTCTAAACCAGTTTCTAGGACTGGGGAATTTTTTTTTTTTTTTTGACAAGGACTCACTCTGCCATCCAGGCTGGAGTGCAGTGGCACAACCACAGCTTACAGCTCACTGCAGCCTCTAGCTCCCCAGGCTCAGGTGACCCTCTCACATCAGCTTCCCAAGTAGCTCAGGTGACAGGAATGCACCACCACACCCAGGTAATTTTTGTATTTTTAGTAGAGATGGGGTTTCGCCATGTTGCCCAAGCTTGTCTCAAACTCCTGGGTTCAAGCGAACCTCCCACCTCAGCCTCCAAAAGTGCTGGGATTACAGGCCTGAGCCACCACATCTGACGAACTTGGGAATTCTTACAAGGTGACGGCCAGGGAAGCACTGCAAGCTTGTTAGAAACTGCCTTTGCAAAACTTATAATGGTGAGAAAATTATGACAGTGAAAGAGATCTGACCTGACCAACTTCGTCTTGCCTTTAACTTCCAAACTGCCCTGGTCATTCCTGGGCATGGGCCAAGCTAACTTGGGAGAATTTTAGTTTATAGTTTAAATGATAATAACTCTTCCCAGAATGAAACTGCCTTTATAAAACTAATAAAAGGCCACAAGTTTAGGATTATGAGAGAGACTTGAATTCTGCTAAGACATAGGCACAAAGGATTATCAGCCATTGTTCCAGAGGTCACCAGATTTGTAACTTCCCCAATTACTCCTATAAATAACCTCACTATTGTAGACCTTTTGAGATGTTTTTCCAGACTTTTGCATTTCTGATGACTGGATGACTCCACCTGGACTCGAGACTCATGACTCACCCAGTCCTGTGGCCCCACCCAGAAGTGGACTCAGAGCAAGAGGACCATTTTCCACACCCCAATGAGCACATCCCCAACCAATCAGCAGCACCTGTTCCCTAGCCCCCTGACCGCCAAACTCTCCTTGAGAAACCGTAGCCTCCAAATTTTCTGGGAGGCTGATTTCAGTAATAATAAAACTTTGGTCTCCTATGTAGCTGGCTCTATGTGTATTAAACTCTTCCTCTATTGCAATTCCCCTGCCTTGGTAAGTCAGCTTTATTTGGGCAGTGGGCAAGAAGAATTCAATGGGTGGTTACATGTTGAAATAAATATGTACCTGGATAACAGACAAGCTTTGTACCCGTCACAGAGAGTCTAGGCATTTGCAAATCTGTAGTGACAATGCCACCTCCAATCCCCCAACAACCCTCCCCAAAGTACTCCTCCATCTTATTCTGCATCACACATAACTAAACACTTTTTGCTCTTATTTAATAAGGGAACAACACATTGTGATTGTTGCTTTTAGAATAATTGGTCCAAATTAGATAATTAGAAAAATAGTTCCCATAGACGTAACTCAAAACAGTAGGTTTGTATGACACTACTTCAAAAACAAGTTTTGTGGTTAAAATAATACCTCCCTTTGGGAGATAAGAGTTTTGGCATATTAAAGGCTCCAAGAAGTCCTGTGACAAAGACATTTTGTGGAACTCTGTTTTCACAGGACGTCTATTAACCTCTCTCAGTACAGCCATGAGGAAAACATGTCCTGAGATCTGTCTTGAAGTTCAAGTTGTCAGCATCCTCAGGCACATTCACCCACTGGGAATCCTGGTTTCAGCTGCCCCATCCTGCTGCTGCCCTCTCTCCACTGATCCTTACCGACTCCCTTTGTTTATGGGACAGGGCTCAATAATGGGGAAGATCAGGGTCCCACACACTTCCTCAGAGCTTAAACTAAGAGGGGAGGGGAGCTGACAGTGGAGGGAAAAGCTGCCTCTTCTCCATGGTTGTTCTCACCCACCCTCTTGCCTACAGGGGGCTGCTTCTCTTGTGTGGCACATTTGCTTTCACTATTAATAACTGTATAGTTCATTTGCCATCCTATTCTAGTTGTGGACCAGTTGGAGGGGGGCATAGACATAATGCATGAAGAAGGATGCTGACCCACAGCTATTCTTCCAGAAAAAGGCAGGCACCCCCAAAGTACAAGGGGAAGGGCACTTCCCCTTAGCCAGGTGAAGGCTGGCATGCAACATAAAGTCTAAGTTGAAATGGATATGGCAACCACAAGGAAACGTGTGACTTTGCAAAGAGAGACAGATGGACAATGACTTGGACAACTGTACCATACCAGAAGCACACCAGCTTCCTGAGCACAGAAACATCCATCTCCAGCCCAGAGATAGAAATGTTTGTAAAACCGTGTAACAAGGTTCTGCCCAGTCTCCCACTAGGTGTCCGGGGAAATGAGTGGCTGGAGGATAAAGAGGAGGAGGAGGAGGAAACAGGCTCGTTCTGGCCAGTAATTCTCTTAAACAAGTGATGAGTATTGTTGCCAGCAGAACTTCTCAAAGGAAGGTATCTTAGTTCAGGCTGTCATAAAAAAACACCATAGACGAGGGGGCTTATAAACAACAGAAATTTATTTCTCACAGTTCTGGAGGCTGGTACCCCCAAGATCAATGTGCCAGCTGGTTCAGTGTGTGGTTAGGGCCCTGATCCTCATAGATGGCCAAATTCTCACTGTAACCTCACAAGGCAGAAGGGATGAGGGGTCTCTCGGGGCCTGTTTTATGGGGACACTAATCCCATTCATTAGGGCTCTTTATGACCTAACAACCTCCCAAAGGCTCTGCCTCCTAATACCATCATTTTGAGGATTAGGATTTCAATATATGAATTTGAGGGGGACACAAATATTCAGGTCATAGCAGAGACTGACTTCCATTTGTCAATGAAACCAGACTATGTACGGATCACTCTTGCCATCCATGCCATGGTTTGCATGTGATGTTGGGCAACAGGCTTATTTGGCCACATTCATGCCCACATCCACTAGACATGCACACTCTTCCCAAGGAGGGGAAAAAAAAGCTAGAAACTGGTTGTGTAACAATCATTAGTTTTATAGCTGAGTAAGTTATGAATAATAGTGCTTTCAGCGATTTCATTACCAATCTGCCCCCAGGAGCAAGATGAAGCTGATAAAATATTTATGGGCTAGTAAATTTTTTCTACTAATTTGCAAGGCTATAATAAAATCCATGAACTTGATGGCCTGCAGGAAACATAACAAGAACTAGGAATGTAGAGTAATTTGGAGCTAGAAAGCCTCTTAAGGCCCTACAGGAAATGACTCCCAGAAAGCAGATGAAGCACAGTATTTTAAACAGAAAATAATGATGTTATGTTTGTACTTAACCAGTTATAGCCTAAGAACAATTTTCCACAAGGAAATTGTGGAAATTTCCTGCTCTCCATTATTCTTCCCTTAAGAAATAAAATTAATTGAAGTATATAAAAAACAATATTCAAATAAAAACAATTACTGGAACACAGTGTATCCTGTAATGAATATGAACTTTTAGGATTGTAATTGTTAAGAAACTACAGTATACACAGTCACATTGTGCCCTCTTGTGGCAGAAATATTGTTGTGATCAGAGGACACGCCCTGGTGTATTTTATTCAGTAATTAATCAGGTTTGTTTGGGGGAAGTTAGTTCAAGTGAAAAGATGGTTTGCAGAAGGTAGTTGGCAAAGAGTCGTTTCTGGGGCACTCTAGAGGGTGCACACCTGGAAGGGGCCGTTCTTAGCCAGGGGAGCAGCTGTCAAAAGGATTCCTGATGTTTCAACACATGCTAAGAAATACCCATCACAGAATGCTGCTTCAATTGTCTGTCTAATGTTACACTTGCTCATTTAAGATATTTTATTACTAGTTAACCTAATCTATAAATAACAGTAAGTACTATTATTTAGTGAAACAGTTGATACACAGTATCTCATTTAATCTCAAAACTATGAGGTAATATAAGGAAACTGAAGATCACAGATACTAACTAATGCTGTAGTTTACCTAACTAGTAAATGGAAGAGCTGGGATTTGATTTAACTTCCCATGTTTCTATAAGACTATGCACTTTCCATTCTGCCAGGATGACTCTCTAGACAAATATTTCCTGAGTACTGAATACAGGTGAGACTCTGTTGCTGGGTCCCCTGGAATTGACAAAGTGTAAGTAATATACTCCCATCCTTCAGGAACTTATGGCCTAAATAGGGAAATAAAAACATACATGGAAAAGAAACTGCCATACGAGGCAGCATACAAGGAATATCTATGTAGAACTTTTTTTCTTTTTTTTTTTTTTTTTTGAGACGGAGTCTCGCTCTGTTGCCCAGGCTGGAGGGCAGCGGCGCGATCTCGGCTCACTGCAAGCTCCGCCTGTTGGATTCACGCCATTCTCCTGCCTCAGCCTCCCGAGTAGCTGGGACTACAGGCACCCGCCACCACGCCCGGCTAATTTTTTGTATTTTTAAGTAGAGACGGAGTTTCACAGTGTTAGCCAGGATGGTCTCGATCTCCTGACCTCGTGATCCACTCGCCTCGGCCTCCCAAAGTGCTGGGATTACAGGCATGAGCCACCGCGCCCGGCCATGTAGAACTATTTTTTAAACAAATACACAAAAGATCTGTATAGTCATGTACATTTCTCCCCTTCAGAGCAGTAGAGCTCTATACTTTCTGCAGTTACTCTCCTATTGCTTTTGGATTTGAGTGTGAGCCGGACTTGTGGCTTGCTTCTAAGCCATAAAATACGGCAAAGCTGTTGGGATGTATGTGATTATGTGTGACTACATGATTATGTTACATAAGATATTAGCACCCGTCTTGCTGGGGTCTCTTTCTCTCTGGCTTTGAGGAACCAAGTGATTACGCTGGGGAACACATGGCAAAGAACTGTGTGGGTGGTGTCTAGGAGCTGAAGGCAGTATATTGAAGTCCTTAGTCCCAAAACCATGAGAAACCCAATTCTGCCAGTAAGTGCCTCCAGTTGAGCAGTAACATTGTTACTCAACAATAGATAACTAGTACATTTATCTTTTAAAGTTTTATAATTTTAAATCTTGCATTTAGGTCTTTGATCTATTTCAAGTTGATTTTTGCTTTTTTTTTTTTTTTTTTTAAACAGAGTCTTGCTCTGTCACTAAGGCTGGAGTGCAGTGGCAGGATCTCGGCTCACTGCAAGCTCCGCCTCCCGGGTTCACGCCATTCTCCTGCCTCAGCCTCTCGGAGTAGCTGGGACTACAGGCGCCCGCCACAACGCCCAGCTAATTTTTTTTGTATTTTTAGTAGAGACGGGGTTTCACCGTGGTCTCGATCTCCTGACCTCGTGATCCGCCCACCTCGGCCTCCCAAAGGGTGTATTTTTAGTAGAGATGTGATTTCACCATGTTGGCCAGGCTGGTCTCCAACTCCTGGACTCAAGCAGTCCACCCACCTTGGGCTTCCAAAGTGCTAGGATTACAGGCATGAGCCACTGTGTCTGGCCTCCTGTTTCTAGGCTCTCTGCTCAGCTAATCTATGTATCTGCCTTTATGCCAATGCACACTGTTTTACTTATTGTAGCTTTTTAATAATTCCTGAAATCAGATAGAATAAGTCTTCCAACTTCATCTGTTCTTTTTTCACCAAATATATTTGGCTATTCTAGATGCTTTACATTTTCATAAAATATTAGAATGCAAGTTCATCGCCGCACCAGAGCATCCCTCTTTTCTGCCCTGTTGTCCCAGGCCAAGAGCCATAGCCTCTTTGCTTTAGTTTCCTCAACCCTGGATAACCTGTCCCGTGGCTCACAATTTCAGGGGACATGTGTCAAGCTCTCTGAGAGGTTTCCTTGAAGCTCCTCTTCAGACTTATGGTGAGAAAGTGTCATCACCCCTCACAAGGTAGCAGCAGCTCTCACCAGGAACTCTTCCTGTAAGCCCACTCCCAGTGGAGTTCCAAGGGGAGAGCCACGAGACTGTTTTGTGCCTTCTATGTGGCCTATATTCTTGGCCACTTGCATTGAATGTCTTCATCTTGGTCTGTCTCAAAATTTCCTTTGTGTCCAATATTTATCATGTCTTTGTGTTTCACTCAACACTTCCAATTCAATGTTTTGTTACTCATCTAAATTTAAATGTTACACATTTAGATAATTTCATCTAGAAGTTTTAGTTGTTTTATAGTGGAAGGGATGTTCAGGGAGTTGAGCTTGCAATAGTCCTGGAAACAGAAGTTTGCAATTATTTGCTTACCCGTTATTGCTGCTATTTTCTTCCTGTTACCATTATAGTTATAGATCAATCATATGGAATGTACAAATTGTTTCTCTGTAGTGCAATCTCATCACAGAACACAGAACTATCCTATTTGGGGAGGCAGAAGAAATAGAGTAATACTTTGCCCTTTGAATATATTGGGAAGAAGAAAAGTGCTCAGATCTCAGTAAAATCTGAACATTTCCAGGTCCTTTCCAATATTTAGATGTAGCTCTTCTGAGTACCAAGTACTAAACCTCCCAGCTGGGGAATGTTACATAGCAGCATTTAAATGGGAGATGAACAATCTTAACCACATGCTGATTCTGAGGCGCTTTCCTGAAGAATGACTATATAAATCCAGGTGAGTGCTTGTAAAACACACAATTACACCCCCACAGAGTGGACTGAAAGCACGTAGTCAGGCAATGAGCAGTTTCTCAAGGTTAATAATATGGCTATAAAAGAAATACAGGATCTCCTTCACTTTTTTTTTAAAGGAAAAGGCCAATATTTATGCTTGAATGTCTTTATAGTTTGAGACATATTTTTTATTAAAATAAATAAATACATAATTGATGATGTGTATATACATATGTACCTTTGTTTGGGGTCAATTTTTTTTATAACCTTGTAGTTTAAACCCAAGGGAAATTTTTTTAAACTGATAATTTACTTGAATTTTAAAAACCTGATGATGAGGGTCATAATTAAAATAGTTGCAATAGCAATGTAGTGTATGATAAAGGCAGCATTTGAATCAATGCAGAAAAAATGGTTTAGTGTCACTCCACAGTCTTGGGACAATTGGCAGTTATTTGGAAGAATGTATCTATGTATCCTTACCTTTTTCTTTTCTTTTTTTGTTGTTTTTTTGTTTGTTTGTTTGTTTGTTTTTTTCAGTCGGATCTCACTCTGTTACCCAGGCTGGAGTGAAGTGGCACAATCATAGTTCACTGCAGCCTTGACCTCCTGGGCTCAAGTGATCCTCCTGCCTCAGTCTCCCAAAGTGCTGGAATTACAGGTGCGAGCCACTGCTCCTTGCGATCTTACTCTTTCTACCAATAAAAATTCCAGATTGTATTAGTCAGTTCTCACACTGCTATAAAGAACTACTTGAGATTGGGTAACTTATAAAGAAAATAGGTTTAATTGACTCATAGTTCCACAGGCTTAACAGGAAGCCTGACTAGAAGGCCTCAGGAAACTTACAATCATGGCAGAAGGTTAAGGGAAGTGTGCACATATTTACAATGGCAGAGCAGGAGACAGAGAGCAAAGGGGGAGATGCCACACACTTTTGAACAACCAGATCTCATGAGAACTCACTCACTAGCATGAGAACAGTAAGGAGGGAGTGTGCCCCATGATTTAATCACCTCCCACCAGGCCCCTTCTCTGACATGTGGGGATTACAGTTCAAGATGAGTTTTGGGCAGGGACACAGAACCAAACCATATCACAGATGAGGTTTTATATGTAAAACACAAAGAAACACAAACCTTAAAGCAACAGAATAAACCCATATATATGTATGTGTACATATGTGCATGTGCATACCTACATATATTCATGTACTCATGTAAAAATTTTGTAGCACCCAAGGGTGTAAAGTAAAAAATAAATGTCCCTTTCTTCACCCAACCTTCATGTTCTATTCCCCGGGAGAAAACAAGTTATCAGTTTCTTGCACGTCCTTCCAGAGATATTCTGTATATATTTAAGCATATATGTGTATACTTTTATTAAAAGACATTCTATTGGATAGAAAAGATTATTCTATTCACTTTTTGGGCAAAATATTAATATCTTGAACATCTTTCCACTTAGTACATATTGTTCTACCAACTCATTGTTAATGATTGCCTGGTATTTCACTATATAGAGGCACCATATTTATTTAAGCACTTTCCTAAATTGTTTTTCTCGTATGGCAATATTTCATGGTCTTCCCATATAGCCCATGTGGATCTCATTATGGGAGATATCTCTACCTTATTTTCCCCTATTGCATAGTATTCCACTCTAGGAATATACCACAATGTATTAATCCATTGACAGGTTGTTTCCAACTTTTCTCTATTACAAATGATAGTTTCTAGTACATGTCCTCTTATGAAAATTTCTCTAAGACAGCAGTTCTCATACAGTCAAAGGATCACCCTGGCTATTGTGTTGAGAATAGACATGGCATCAGGGATCAAGAACAAAAGCAGTGACAGTGGCAGGCCATTGCAAATAGTCCAGATAAGTGACTAAGTGGCTTGTACTAGAGAGTGGTGGCAAGGATGGTGGTGACAAGTGGTTGGAATGGGGCACATTTTGGAGGTAAGGTAACATGATTTCTTGACCCTTAGGTGTAGAGTGTGAGCAGAAAAGAGACACCAATGAAGATTCCAAAGTTTGGGGCCTAAACAACCAAGAAAATAGTTACCAATTACCAAGATATGGGACACTGGGAGACGAGCAGCTTTGGGGACAGGATCAATGTCACAAAACCTGTTTTGGACATATTAAGGTTGAGTGGCCATCAGACTTCCCAGTGAGATGTCGAGAAACTAAGAAAGAAGGAAAAGATCCAGGAACAGGTATTGAGAAAAAGCAGCCAGTGAGACAGGAGGAAACCAAGGAAGCATAGAATCCTGGTTTCCAGGGAAAGGAAGTGATCTAATTTCTTAAATGCTGCTGACAGGTAAAATAAGAGAAGATGTACAAAGCACTACAGGAATTGGCAAAGTGGAGTTCACCGATGTGGACAAAAGCCTGACTTGTGTAGGTTCAAGGGAACATGGGAGAAGAAGAATTAGAGACAGTGATTAGAATTGCAAGTCTTTGGAGAGTTTTGCTTTAAAAGGGAACAGGAGGCCGGGCGCTGTGGCTCACGCCTGTAATCCCAGCACTTTGGGAGGCCGAGGTGGGCGGATCACGAAGTCAGGAGTTCAAGACCAGCCTGACCAATATGGTGAAACCCTTTCTCTACTAAAAATACAAAAATTAGCCATGCGTGGTGGTGCGCGCCTGTAGTCCCAGCAACTTGGGAGGCTGAGGCAGGAGAATCACTTGAACCTGGGAGGCAGAGGTTGCAGTGAGCTGAGATAGTGCCACTGCACTCCAGCCTGGGTGACAGAGCGAGATTCTGTCTCAAAAAAAAAAAAAAAAAAAAAAAGGGAATAGAAAAAAGAGACAGTAGCTTGAAGGGATGTGGAAACAAGTGAGGATGCTAAGATCACAACATTCTTGTTGGATGTTGGGAGATCCCAAGTCGAGAGGAGGAAAACGCAGGGAAGAAAGGCACTAAGGATGCAATTGAGGATTGACGTCCTTGAGTATGTGAGAGGAGCTAGGGACCCAGTGCACAGGTTGTAGGGCTGGCCTTAGGTAGGAGCACAAGAGTTTGTCCTTCATAGCAATGGGAAAACAAAATACATGAGCATAAACCCAGGAGAGGGGTTAGATGTAGAGCTGGGAATGTGTAGAAGTTCT
The DNA here is from genome assembly GCF_009828535.3 of Hylobates moloch. Lineage (NCBI taxonomy): Eukaryota > Metazoa > Chordata > Mammalia > Primates > Hylobatidae > Hylobates > Hylobates moloch. Next base: position 128,319,263 of record NW_026652277.1, on the reverse strand, counting down.
GTACTAACTGTTTCTATTTTCATGGCGCAATAGGAAGTTAGGATCAGCTGAGACTGACTGGCTAGGTGATGAAAGGCAGTCACGCAACGGGTGAATGTGAAGTTTTGCCTATGACGAAGGACAGATGGTCACAGTTGTGCCATAAAAGAACCTGAATTGGCAAGTGAAGACCGTCATGTACCCTGGCAAGGCAAGCTGGTAAGCTGTCCTAGCAAACCAAAAAACCAAGGAAGCATAAGGCCAGCTGGGTGGTGCGGTGCCGGGGAGGGCCCCTTTACTGAACAACTCCCTTAAAAACCGGCTGGGAGCCGGCACTAGGCTAAGATGGTGAGGTGTGATTGTGGGTGAGACAGGCCACTCCTTCTTCGACTGGATAATCTATGGAGATATATTTTTCTGTAAGAATAAATCTGATTTTTATAATCAAATAATTGGGGGGAAAAAGATGATATCCTCAGGTATCTGGTGAGAGCAGGTAGAAGAGAGAGGGGAGGTTGGGAGAACTGAAGAATGAATTTGCGGGAAAATGGGAGGCACAATTTTTACAGCTTGGAACAGACATGCGCTTTCCTCGTTAGGCTCAACTCTCCTTTTTACTTGAGTTATGCAGAGCTAGCTGCCACACGCTGTGCTACCAGGTGCCTGGGTGGACTTTGACAAGTCCCTTTATGTGCAAAGCACGTCCTGGAAGAGGTGCTTTCTGAGGCCCCAGCCCACAGCCCAGTGATTCTGCCACGGGACCTATTTTTCCTGAGCAATAATGGGAGAAGTTGTTTTTTAAAATAGACATAAAGAAAATCCATCCCAATTATTAACTGTTTTTATAAACCTCTTAAGTCATTCTGTCCCTTTTCTCTTTTATGGTTCCAAGTAAATCCAAGAAGGTCATCATTAAATAAGCCCCAATTATAAAAGACATGCTAAGACTTAGTGTGCTTGGCCGTCTCTGCTCTTTAGCCGGCCGTAATAAAACAATGAACCCTAGGAGGACTCCATTCCAAATCATATTCTGCAGTTATTATTCTGACTCCTTTCTTTCATTATTGCAAACAGAATCCCACTGAGCTCACACACTTTCCAAACGACTGTTTCCCCACACTGCAGAAAGCGGTGCGGCATTTTCTAAGAGCCGCTATTGTTTTCCCATGGCACATTCATATCTCAAAGCTACATTACCTAATGCTTACTGCACGTTATGATTTTCATTTGCTTCTTATAAATGCCTTTCCTTAATGAATTTTTAGAAAATACAGTTTTTTGTCAAACTTTTTTCTACCTTTTTTTTCGTCTTTGATTATTTCTTTATTCCACTGGACACAAAGCAGTACTTGGCAATAATTAATTCTAGGCAACCACATCAAAGAAGCTGTATTAGCATTTTCTATTAAGGTCTCATTACTAAATAGTTGGTAAAGGCAATAATAATATTTTGTTTTCTTGTTCTGGCCTTACAAATATTCTTATTTTCCCATGTATTCTTGTATAGTTCAATGATATTTAATCACACGGTGCTAAAAATTAAGTGATTCTGTTTTTTCTGCTGTTGGAAGAAATTGGTATGTGATTGCACAAATCATTCTGTGTTTTGTAAGCTGGGATAAATCTTGAAGTGCTTTTCTTTGTAACTGTAGGTCTATCTATCCTTAAAGCTTAGTATGAATTCTTCATATATCTGCGCATGAGTAACTCAAAGTAGTTCAAATAACAAAGAAACATATTGGTTTCTATAACAGAAAATTCACAGGTAGTTGAACTCAGATAAGGTCTGATCCAGAAAACAATGTCATGTAGGATAAAAATGTTATAGAGAGGACCAGGACATTCATTAATACAAATATTAGGCTAGTTTTTGAGATTTTGTGATTTTTAAATAATATTTTTGTCAGCATTTTTTTTTTTTTTTTTTTTTTTTTTTTTTTTTTACTGCAGGTGGGCATGTGTCCACGTGTGTTCATCTGAATTGATTTGCAGGTTCTGTGTGCCTCTACCTTCACGTTGTGTTCTTTTTTAAAATTTTAACATTATGTATTTTTTAAAATTAATTAATTTTTTTCTGAGACAGGGTCTCACTCTGTCGCCCAGGCTGGAGTGCAGTGGCGCCATCAAAGCTCACTGGGGCCTTAACCTCCCTGGGCTCAGGCGATCCTCCCACCTTAGCCTCCCGAGTAGCTGGGACCACAAGCGCATGCCACCATGCCCAGCTCATATTTGTATTTATTGTAGACATGGGGTTTTGCCTTGTTGGCCAGGCTGGTCTCAAACTCCTGGGCTCAAGTGATTTGCCCACCTCGGCTTCCCAAAGTGCTGAGATTACAGGCATTAGTGATGCTCCTGGCCCTACTAATTTTTTAGGTTGACAAATGATAACTGCATATATTTATTGTGTACATGTTGTTTTGAAATATGTACATATGGCTGGGCATGGTGGTTCACGCCTGTAATCCCAGCACTTTGGGAGGCTGAGGCAGGCAGATTGCCTAAGCTAAGGAGTTTGAGACCATCCTGGACAACATGGTGAAACCCCGTCTCTACTAAAATACAAAAAATTAGCTGGGTGTGGTGGCACAGGCCTGTAGTCTCAGCTACTCAGGAGGCTAAGGCAAGAGAATCGCTTGAGTCCCGGAGGCGGAGGTTGCAGTGAGCCGAGATCGCGCCACTGCACTCCAGCCTGGGCTACAGAGTGAGGCTCTGTCTAAAAAAAAAAAGAAAAAGAAAAAAAGAAATATGTGCATATTGTAGAACGGCTGAATTGATCTAATTAACATATGCATTACTTCACATATGTATTTGTCAGCTTTTTAAAATGTGTAAAATATTGTGATTTCTTTTCTTATTCTAAATAACTTTGTATTTATAATTTTTAATTTTCTAAAATGGTTCCCCCAAGTTGTATAAACTTGAAGTCTCACAAAACCTGGATGTGTCTCTGCGGAACAAAGGGTGAGGTTGCTCCCAGAGGAAAAGATTTTGTGCACACGCAGGAGAAAGGACACCTAATGGCAAAAACAGGGCATGACCAGTAAAGTTTTAAACCTTTTCTGAACTTGCTTTGCTTAGAATTCTGCCTCTATGAGGCTGATAAGTGTTTTTATTGGCAATGAAGCTATTTTAAGGCAGGGATTATGTGTTAAACCTCTCTGGTTGTGCACCCAGTAATCAGCAAACTAACTTGTGTGGAAGAACATATTGATATATTAACACTTCTTTCCAGTACAGTGATTCCAAAGTGATTATACAGTCGTCCCTTGGTATACGCGTGGGATTGGTTCCAGGCCTCTCTGCCTCACCCACCCCCTCACCTATATAACAAATCCATGCATGCTCAAGGCAAGTCCCACAGTCAGCCATGCCGAACCCGCACATAGGAGAACTCAGCTGTCTGTACAGGTGGGTTTTATATCCCTCAAGTACTGTATTTTCAATTCACGTTTGGTTGAAAAAAATCCACGTATAGGTGGATCTGTGCCGTTCAGACCTGTGTTGTTCAAGGGTCAACTGTACTTTTTTTTCACTTGAACACATAAAATTTTCATGGAGGAGTCCAAATTCCATAAAGGAGTTACATCATAAACTCAAAAGGCTGTATAGAGAAAGATTATTACAACAATAGCAAAACATGTTTGCAGAACAAAACAATGACTCAAGTCTTGGACGTGGACCCACTTATTTCAAATAATTATCTATTGGCTGTGTCTCTAGTATTTGTTGAACAGAACTTCAGCTACAGTAAGAAATCTTGCCTGATGAAAGATTATGATTAATTTGAGAATTGCTAAATGTAACTCAGTGTTTCCTAACATCCTTGAGGAGCATATATTTGTTTTAAAGGTTAATCTGGAAAATGAGTTTTAGGAAAAAGTTAATGTGCATTTACTTGGGAGGTAAATAGTTAAATTAGACTCTTCCCCTTGGCCTTTCCAAGGAGGTTTGGGTTTCATGTTGAGTTTTGCTGTAAATTGAAATTCATTTGCAGTGAGAAAGCGTGTTGAGAATGGATTTTATCAGGTTTGTCCAGAGACTGTTGTCATTGGTCTGGAGAGGGAAGGATCTTACTCCCATAGAATCTTTGTCTTCTTCCAGAATGTCCTCATTTGGCAGTTCTGGGTGACACGTTGGTACATTATTAAGTAACTATAGTTTGATCTCTTGGAGTTTGTTGGGAACAAATCCAAATAAACTGGCATCTACCTTCTGTTTGCCTTGTTCGTGCTTTGCTGTTTGTCAAATCACCTCTTTCAGCAGAGGGTCCTCTTTTTTTTTTTTTAACAGTGTCCCCTGGTGAAAACCAGGGGGTTGTTTTAGAATGAACTCCGAGGTCCAGTTAACTGCAGCATTCTCTTATTCTAGGATTCTATTTTCAGGAACAAAGATACTTTCAGACAAATGTTAAAAAGCTTGGTTAACACTGGAAATAGTTCCTCAAAACTTAGAGGTTAAAGTACTGTACTGTTAAAGAAGTTAAAGTACTGACTTTAAACTTTTCTAGAAATTTTCTGGGAACAAGTAGTGTTTTTCAAGATTTCTTAGAGGGAAGAGACCTTTCTTCCCTACCAACAGTCTGTCCATCCTTTCAGACAATCATTTTGGATTAAGGATATTTATGTAAGTGGTTAGTATGCTTCAGAATACCTGGAGTTTATTAAACACAGGTGTATGCATTGTCATATATTGTGAACATCTTTCTATGTTAATAAATATGCAACTAGGCCATCATCTTTACTTTCATTTTAAAATTATATATTATTGGCCAAGCGCAGTGGCTCACACCCATCATCTCAGCACTTTGGGAGGCCGAGGCCTGTGGATCACTTGAGGCCAAGAGTTCAAGGCCAGCCTGGCCAACATGGTGAAACTCTGTCTCTACTAAAAATATAAAAATTAGCCAGCTGTGGTGGTGCACGCCTGTAGTTCCAGCTACTCAGGAGGCTGAGGCATGAGAATTGCTTGAACCTGGGAGGCAGAGGCTGCACTGAGCCAAGATTGCATCACTGCACTCCAGTCTGGGCAACAGAGACTCTGTCTCAAAAAAAAAAAAAAAAAAGAAAAAATATATATTATTTATTACAAAAGTAATAACATCCTAGTATAAAAACCTCAGACGATTCAGGACTGTGTATTCCCCTTTGCCAAAACATACTTTTCAATAGCTGCATAGCACTTTCTTATATAGAAAACACCATAATTTACTTAAGCAGTCCCCTGTGAACACTGGCCCTTAAGTTGCTTGCTTTTTGCTTTTCTTATAAATAATACTATACTGAAAATGTTGCACATAGACAATTGCACATTTCTCTGATTATTTCCTCATTTTAATACCCTTGTGATTATAGGAGTAATATATTGTATACAGTATTTATTATAGAAAATATAAAAATAATAAAAATACTTTTATCTGAGGCAATTAGGACCAGTAGATAGTCGATTAACTGAAAAAGTTGGTAAAGCAAAGAATCATAAAAAAAGAAATTTTATGAAAGATCCAGATGACTTCAAAGCTATTTGAATTGTTCCAGAGCATAAAAAGAGAAAATACCCAAGTTATTTTATATGACGCCAACATAACATTGAAAACAGTGTGCAACAATGATTGCACAGGAAAACTCTAGACCAATCTCATTTATGAATATCAATACAACAATCCAATGTAAAATATTAGCAACCAGACTTCAGCAGCACATCAAAGGATAATAAAATTAACAATTAGAGTTTATTACAGGAATGCAATGACCATTCTTTTTTTTTTTGAGACAGAGTCTCACTCTTGTTGCCCAGGCTGGTGTGCAATGGCACAATCTCGGCTCGCTGCACCCTCTGCCTCCTGGGTTCAAGAGATTCTCCTGCCTCAGCCTCCCAAGTAGCTGAGATTACAGGCACCCACCACCACGCCTGGCTAATTTTTTGTATTTTTAGTAGAGATGGGGATTTCACTATGTTGGCTAGGCTGGTCTCAAACTCCTGACCTCATGATCCGCCTGCCTCAACCTCCCAAAGTGCTGGGATTACAGATGTGAGCCACTGTGCCCAGCCAATGACCATTCTTTATTCCAAACCATTTTATTATGACATGAGAAAATTAATATTATCTTTTCAGTAGGTACTAAGAAGGCATTTGATACAATCCAGTATTCATTCCTGGTGAAGATTTCGTAAACCAGCAATAGGTGAATACTTTCGGCATGAGTGAATATATCTATCTAGGTCTAAAACCTAGCATTGAGCATAATGGAGAATGGAGGAACACCATATGTTTCCATTAAAGTCAGAAACAAGGCAAAGGTGTCCAGGCACACTGCAATTATTTAACATTATTCTGCAGATACTAGCTAATTCAATTAGATAAAAGAAACGAGGCATCAATTAAAAAAAGAGGAGGTGGCCAGGCATGGTGGTTCATGCCTGTAATCTTAGCACTAGTTGAGGTGGGTGGATCACTTAAGCCCAGGAGTTCAAGACCAGCTTGAGCAACATGGCAAAACCCATCTCTACCAAACATAAGAAAACTGAGATGGGAAGATTACCTGAGCCTGGGGAGATTGAGGCTACAGTGAGCCATGATCCTGCCACTGCACTGTAGAGAGACACTGTCTTAAAAAAAAAAAAGTCACATAACCATCATTTGCAGATGATATCATGATATATCTGGAAAATTTAAAAAGAGTCATCTGAAAAATTATGTCAAACAATATGGGAAATAATTTGGCTTGGTAAAAATAAATAAATACAGAGAAATAGTCTTTTATTTTTTTGACAGTCTCACTCTGTCACCCAGGCTGGAGGGCAGTGGTATGATCTTGGCTCACTGCAACCTCTGCCTCCCAGGTTCAAGTGATTCTTATGCCTCAACTTCCCAAGTAGCTGGGATTACAGACATGTGCCACCACACCTGGCTAATTTTTGTATTTTTAGTAGAGATTAGGTTTCACCATGTTGGCCAGGCTGGTCTCAGACTCCTGGCCTCAAGTGATTTGCCCGCCTTGGCCTCATGAAGTGCTGGGATTACAGGCATGAACCACCACACTTGGCCCAAAAATAGCCTTTTAAATACAAAAACAATGATCAATGAGAAGATGTAACAGAAGATCCTACTTATATTGTAGCTGAAAAAGTAGATTAATCTTAAAAGAAATATAGAAGTTCCAGTTCAAAAAAATTTAAACCCTACTGAGAAATACAGGAGAGAATGTGAACAATTGGAAAGGCGTGTTCTGCTTTTGAGTAGAAAGACTCATCATAATCATGTCAACTGTCTTTATTTTAATGCAATCTCGTAAAAACGCTGTGAGGAGTTTTTTTTTGAGACCATTTAAGGTGGCTCTCAAGTATTAAAGCATATTATTATATAAAGCTAGAATAATTTATGTAGCACAGTGCTGACATATTATAGGCAGCTTGATGGAACAGGGTGTAAAATCCTGAAATGCCTATCAGATATCATTTATGATATATACTGTTGTTTTGCAATATGATAACAGTGCATTTCAAATACAGAAGGAAAAAATGGATTACTTAGTTAATGGAAGTGAGACAAACCAGATACTCTCTGGAAATAAGTTGAGTTCATATTTTATATCTTATACCAAAATACATTTCAGATGGATCCAATATTAAATATAGGAAGTAAAGAGAAGTAGAAGAAAATATGGAATGTTTTCATCATGAAATGGGGAAGAAATTTCCGAGTATAATATGAAACCCAGAAGAAAAGAAAAGAAAAATTTGATCAATTGGACTATATAATAAAATAATTCAATATGACAAAAATAACCATAAGGGAAGTGAAAACTCAAACAACAGACTGGGGGGAAGTATACAATTTTCATCATATATAAAGGTTTTATATTCCTATTATATAAAAAACTCCTACAAACAGTGAAAAATACCAACAACCAACAGAAAAATTAAAAAAAAAAGAGATGTGAACTGTAGAAGAAAAACACAATAGGGTCTTAAGCATATGTAAAGATGCTCAATTACATACATAAGAAAGTATGAGAAAATACAAACTATAAAGTAGTAACATTTTACATGCCAATTTGGCAAATCTCAAAAGTTTGCTAACATACTGTGTAGGTGAAAGTGAGGGAAAAATAAACTGTATTACAACATACTGAATGGAGTGTAAATTGGCACAATGACTATGAAGAGTAATTTTGCAATATCCATCAAGATTATAGATATAAATATACTTTCACCCAGCAATTCACTTCTGGGAATTTAGCCAACAACAGCTCTCATATGTGCAAATAGCACATATTATTATGGCAAAATTATTCATGGTAGCTTTATTTGTAATTGTGAAAGACTGGAAACAATCCAAATGTTCAACAATAGAAGTTTGGTTACAATGTTTTTGGTTACTGTTTCTTTTTTCAAATAATGGAAAAATACTGGGCAACTATTCAGAAAGAGAAATATAGTGGCTTGAACTGTCCTCTAGGAGAGTAGAGCGAGTTGCAGAACCATATGTGTAAAACAAGGAAGGAAACAAATATATTGATTTTTTTGCTTATTTATGAATAAAATATTTCTGAAAGGACACCCAAATACGTTAGTTAGCTGGGGCTGCCATAACAAAGTACCATAGTCTAGGTGGTGTAAACAACAAAAATTTATCTTCTCACACATCTGGAGGCTGGCAGTCCAAAATCAGGGTGCCAGCATGGTTGGGTTCTGTTGAGGGAGAGAGAGTATGAAAGCTCTTCAGTGTCTCTCCTTCTCCTTCTCCTTCTTTCTCCTTCTCCTGTTTCTCCTCCTCCTCCTCCTCCTCTTCTTCCTCTTCTTCTTCCTCTTCTTCTTCTTCTTCTCCTTCTCCTTCTCCTTCTTCTTCTTCTTTTTTGAGATGGAGTCTTGCTCTGTCACTCAGGCTGGAGTGCAATGGCACAATCTTGGCTCACTGCAACCTCCGTCTCCCGGGTTCAAGCAATTCTCATGCCTCAGCCTCCTGAATAGCTGGGATTACAGGCATGTGCCACCACACCCGGCTATTCTTTTGGTATTTTTATTAGAGACCAAGTTTCACCATGTTGGCCCGGCTAGTCTGGAACTCCTGACCTCAGGTGATCCACCTGCCTCGGCCTCCTAAAGTGCTAGGATTACAGGCATGAGCCACCGCACTCGGCCCAGTATCCCTTCTTCCAAGGGTACTAATCCCATCATGAGGGTCTCACCCTCATCAGCTCATGCAAACCTAATTACCACCCAAAGCCTTCATCTCCAAACACCATCACATTGTGAATTAGGGCTTCAACATATTAATTTGAGGAGGACACAATTCAGTCCACAGTACCAAGTATTTGATCATAGCAGTTGCTGCTGGGCCCAGGGAGGAAAGCAAGATGTAGGAGAATAGAATTGGAAAGGTGATTTTTCATTGTTTGCTCTTTGTACCTCTGTAATTCTCTATTTATCTGATATCAACCAAGTGTCCAACAATTCAATTCAACTCTGACCCACTGTGTTACTGACCACATGTTCTTGGACTCTCAATAGAAAGTGACATGAGGCTGAAAGAGTTTTTCCAGATAAGACTTCATTGGAGTTTATGCCCAGACAGGAAGGCAGCATGAGAGAGAGAGAGAGACATTGGGTAGATTATGCAGGTTGAAGGGTAGGGTATGCAGGTCAGCATTATCTGCTCAGGATGGTTATCTAGAGTAATGGACCACCTGGTGGTCTGGCCAGCAGCAACGAGGCTGTAATCAATTGTTCAGCATTCCTTCCCAGGTGGGACACTCCACAACCTTTGTTTGATATGTACATTTCCTAAGAGCAATTCCTAGAATTCTTTAAGTAAAAGGCATAGTTAAACATTATGTAGGAGGAGCCACGTCCCATTCCTACTGTATCTCATATATACTTAGGGTTACTGTCAGATTCCATAAGTTAAAGAGCTCAGCCCCACAAAACCGCCCCAACTTCAGCTGCTGGTCTTCAGTCATGGGCCACTCATACTTCCTTTTTTTTTTTTTGAGACGGAGTATCTCTCTGTCGCCCAGGCTGGAGTGCAGTGGCACGATCTCGGCTCACTGCAACCTCCACCTCCTGGGTTCAAGCGATTTGTCTGCCTCAGACTCCCGAGTAGCTGGGATTACAGGCATGCACCACCATGCCCAGCTAATTTTTGCATTTTTAGTAGAGACAGGGTTTCACCATATTAGTCAGGCTGGTCTTGAACTCCTGACCTCGTGATCCACCCATCTCAGCCTCCCAAAGTGCTGGGATTACAGGCATAAGCCACCGCGCCCGGCCCCATACTTCTGACTAGCTATAGATTCGTGGTTCCCATGAATCCCTCCTCAGTTTGAGTATTTTGCTAGAATGTCCCCCAGAACTCAAGAAATCATTTATCATTTTACTTATGTTTACCAGTTTATTATAAAGGACACAAGTGAACAACCAGAGGAAGAGATACAGAGGGTAGGACCCAGCAGGGTCCCAAGAACAGAGGCTTCTGTCCTGTGGAGTTGGAGCCAGCCACCCTCCCAGTGTGGGTTGGATGTGTTCACCAGCCCAGGAGCTCTCCAAACTCTGTTGTTGAGGGGTTTTTATGGAGTTTCTTACATAGGCATGATTGATTAAATCACTGGCCAATGGTGATCCGATTCGATTTCCAGCCCCTTTTCCCTTTCCAAGGTTGGAGAGTGAAGGTTCCAATCATCTAATCAAGACTTGGTCTCTCAGGAGAAGGGCCCCTATCCTCAAGCTATCTAGAGGTCCTCCAGGAGTCACTTTATTAGCATAAACTTAGGTACAGTTGAAAGGGGCTTGTTATGAACACTAAAAGATGCTCCTATTTTCCCTATCACAGAGGAAAACTCCAAGGGTTTTAGGAGCTCTGTGTCATGAACCAGGGACAAAGACTCAGTATATATTTTCTATTATATTTTACCACATTGTTAAGGAAAAGGGGTCCTGATCTACACCCAAAGAGAGGGTTCTTGAATCTCATGAAAGAAAGAATTCAAGGTGAATCCATAGAGTGAAGTAAAAGTAAGTTTATTAAGAAAGTAAAGGAATAAAAGAATGGCTACTCCATAGGCAGAACAACCCTCGGGGCTGCTGGTTGCCCATTTTTATGGTTATTTCTTGATTATATGATAAACAAGGGATGAATTATTCATGAGTTTTCTGGGGAAAGGAGTGGGCAATTCCTGGAGCTGAGGGTTCTTCCCAATTTTGGACCATATAGGGTAACTTCCTGGTGTTGCTATGGCATTTATAAACTGTTATGGCACTAGTGGGAGGGTCTTTAACTTGTTAATGCATTATAATTAGTGTATAATGAGCAGTGAGGACAACTAAAGGTCACTTTCATCACCATCTTGGTTTTGGTGGGATGTGGTTGGCTTTACCACATTATTTTATCAGCAAGGTCTTTGTGACCTGTACCTTGTGCAGAACTTCTATCTCATCCTGTGACTAAGAATGACTAACCACCTGGGAATGCAGCCCAGTAGGTCTCAGCCTTATTTTAACCAGCCTCTATTTGAGATGGAGTTGCTCTGGTTCGAATGCCTCTGACAACAGTACCTTTTGAATTTTGACCTATGTATACAAACACACACACACACACACACACACGCACACACACAGAAATATTAATACTAAGTAATACTGAGAGTTGGGGGGATGCTCAGAAAGGCCGAGTTACCCAAGTTCGCATAATTTGCCACGGTGAGAGATGGACCTCAGGTTTCCTTACTTCTGTTTGAAGGTTTTTTCCAATATGCTGTGATTACTTTCTCATCTCTTTGAAGATGTTTACTGCTTTCATGACTTCAGAATGTCTGAGTATTCTAGTTTTTAATATTTAAAGGTGAATCCTTTAGATTTAGGGGAATGGGGACCACTTGTGGGAGGTCAATGATGTTTCCTCACACATTAATGCAATTTTTCTCTGATATTCAATGTAAGATATGGTATATAGAGAGGCAACCATGTCTATCATGCAAATTGAGAAAGACTTGGAAACTGTCCCATCCAAAAGTACTCATCTATTAATCTGCTCAAAGAAATATGAAAGAAAACTTAGAAGAAATCCCACTACTGTGTAGTATCTCTTAAGTAAAATGCAAATATTTCTAGGAGAGGTACTCTTGAAATGGGAGAGTTCCCTGACCACCCTTACAGGACATGCAACAGGGGTATGCCTCATGTGTTTGGTCACCACACACTCAAACCCCTAACAGGAGGTGGGGACACACAGAGGAGCAGGCACAGGAGCTGGGGCGAGTTCTTTGAGGCTCCAGCCCCATAGCAGCATCTGGAGTGGGTGCCTGTGACTCCCAAAGCCCAAGTGGGCATGGCATGTGTTAGAGTGTGCTCTTTTAGCTTTGATGTCCACAGATGGTGTAAGTGTTAACCAGCTCAGTGGATCCTCTGCCTTCTTGCAAGGGCAGAGGGCCAGTGTGACAGCTTTCTGTATCCCAAGCTCTTGTCTAACATCCCAGAAGAATCAGGTCACACATGGACTTGAAGGGTAGTGAATGTGGGGGTTTTATTGGGTGGTAGAGGTGGCTTTCAGTGGGATGGATGGGGAGCTAGAAAGGAGATGGAGTGGGAAGATGATCTTCCCTTGGAGTTCAGATGCTCTTTCTCTTCTCTGCCACACCATTCTGCTGTTCTTCTGCTCTTCTGTTCATCTTCTCATCTCCTTGTCTGCTCATCTGCTTCTGGAGCCTGAGGTCTGTGGTTTATATGGGTACAGGATGGGGGGTCAAAAGACAACTTTTGGGGCATGAAAACAGGAATGCCTCTTCCCATTTAGGGCCATGAGTAGCCAGGCTCGAGGATGGGGCCTTTGCTGGGGAACCACCCTCTTCTACCCAGTATTTCTCCATCTCCTGTCCATATCACTCTTACACTGTCAACAACTATTATTAACTCCTGAAAAAATGAGTTTATCAGATTCCTACTTGCAGGTCAGATTCTAAGAGCAGGCTCCTACAGAAATGGGACAAGTGGTTGATGAAGAGTCAAATTCTGTAAAATATTTTAAGAGATTTATTTTGAGCCAACTTTGAGTGACCATAGCCTATGAAAGAGCCGTCAGGAGGTCCTGAGAACATGTGCCTGAGATGATTAGGCTGCAGCTTGGTTTTGTACATTTTAAGGAGACATGAGACTTCAATCAAATTCATTTAAGAAATACATTGGAGGCCAGGTGTTGTGGTTCATGCCTGTAATCCCAGAACTTTGGGAGGCTGAGGTGGGTGGATCACCTGAGGTCAGGAGTTCGAGGCCAGCCTGGCCAAATGATGAAGCCCTCTCTACTGAAAATACAAAAATTAGCTGGGTGTGGTGGTGTGTGCCTGTAATCCTGGCTCCTCAGGAGGCTGAAGCACAACAATCGCTTGAACCCAGGAGGTGGGGGTTGCAGTGAGCCGAGATTGTGCCACACACAATCTGAGGATCTTTGTTGTTTTTTTCTTCAAAGACAGGGTCTTACTATGTTACCCAGGTTGGATTTGAACTTCTGGACTCAAGGGATCCTCCCATTTCAGCCTTCCAAGTAGATGAGACTACAGGCGTGCGCCACCACACGCAATCTCTTGGTTTTGTCATCTGTAAAATGAGTGAGCTGGACCAGTGTGTCCCCAGATTTTCTTCCTTCAGAGCTCTGTTCTGGCTAAATGATTTTTTCAAATCTCTTATCTCGCTTGCATCCCATGGAAAACCTGGGAAGGGCAGGAAGGACAGGGGAGATTATTTTTCTTGTCACATGAGGAAGCCAAGATTCAAGAGTTCCATGATCACCAGCTATCTTAATCCATTTGAGCTGTTATGGCAAAATGCCACAGACTGGGTAACTTATAAAAAATCAGAATTTATTTCTCACCGCTCTTGAGGCTAGGAATTCAAAGATCAAGGTGGCAACTGATGAGGTCTCAGTTCCTCTGCTTCCAAGAAGGCACCTTGGGGCATTATCCTACAGAGGGGATGAATGCTGTCCCTTCACATGGTGAAAAGGAGAACAAAAAAGGACTGGGTGCTACATGGAGCCTCGGGGCTTTAATCCCATTCACAAAAAATAATCACCTCTTAAATGTCACACCTCTTAGTACTGTCATATGAACCATTACATTTCAACACATGAATTTTGGAGGAAATCACTCAAACCATAGCACCAGGCAAGGAGCCTGTTTAGCATGGGCATTTAACTCCCAGTTTAGTGGCCTTTCCACTGTATTATACTCATTCATTCATCTTTTGAGTACAAGGTATGATGCTGCGTGCTGGGGATGCAAAACCAAAAAGATAAGCCTCCTGCCCTCTGGGAGCTGACAGTGGCTGGAGAAAATGAATGCTTAGAGAGCCTCATGGTCAGCTCCCTGCTGGAAAGAGAGATGGAGGAAGGAGGACAAGGAGTATTGGGGACAGAGCAAGGTTCCTGGGAGAGGCCCATCACTGAAGCTGAATAAGAAAGGATGAATAGGTGTTTGGTATAAAGAAAGGGAGGGCCTGTGCTCTCAAGAGATAGTACTTCATCCTTAAGTGGGATACTTAGGGTGCCATGTCAGTTGTCTGTAGTAGACTGGGAGAAACTTTTGGGTAGAGGGGTCTTTCAACCCTTTTTGGATAAGATTGTTTGTCACTGCCGAGACCAGCTCAGTCGGGGAGACCCTAACCCAGTGGCGCTAGAAGAATTAAAGACACACACACAGAAATATAGAGGTGTGAAGTGGGAAATCAGGAGTTTCACAGCCTTCAGAGCTGAGAGCCCTGAACAGAGATTTACCCACATATTTATTAACAGCAAACCAGTCATTGGCATTGTTTCTATAGATATTAAATTAACTAAAAGTATCCCTTATGGGAAACAAAGGGATGGGCCGAATTAAAATAATAGGTTGGACTAGTTAACTGCAGCAGGAGCATGTCCTTAAGGCACAGATTGCTCATGCTATTGTTTGAGGCTTAAGAATGCCTTTAAGAGGTTTTCCGCCCTGGGTGAGCCAGGTGTTCCTTGCCCTCATTCCTGTAAACCCACAACCTTCCAGTGTGGATGTTAGGACCATTATGAACATGTTACAGTGCTGCAGAGATTTTGTTTATGGCCAGTTTTGGGGCCAGTTTATGGCCAGCTTTTGAGGGGCCTGCTCCCAACATGTCTGCCTTCTCTGATTTGCAAATCGATAAATGCAAGGGCAGCTGTGTCACAGTGAGCTACTTCTCGCAGGAGTCAGGATCCACATCTGCAGACTATGCAAAGACAAACAACACAGATTAAAAGCACAATCATCATTGAAATCACAGAGCTTCCAAGTGTTTTTATCCATTTTCAGCTCCTTTAAGCACTCCAATTCCTGGCATTAAGATCAGGTGTGCCTGGGATGCTTTAAATATTTGTTCTTTTAATTTTAAATCCTTATGTTAAGCTCCTGGAGCGGGCCATATCTTTTGAGGTTGAGGTGCCACTATACTGCCATGGTTCCAGATAATAGGAACTCTTGCCATACTTATTATTATATCTACCATCTGACTATTTTGTTCAGACCAGCTGAACATACTGTGGCCATGGCACACAGACTGAGAGGTGCAATTCAAGCTAAACATCCCCTTAGGGGACCAACTAATAATGATTCCATAGGAATCGTTGTGCAGTACCTCTGCCTGTTCTGCAATGTAATCTTCCTAAACAAGTATGTTCATTTTTTCTAACTGGGTCCAATCCTGTTTACAAATAGGTTTTTGAGGGTGGTATGCCTCAATTGTAGGAGCAGACTGATTATGGTAAATACTGAGATCAGAAAGCATGTGTAACTGTGTCATAAAGTGATTGCATCTAGGCATTATTGCCAGCCAAGATTGATAAATATACCCAATAAGTATAATTGTTCTCTATGCCAGCCCTTATTGAAGGAATACTCATGACAGTGGTGATAACCACTATCATAGCTACCATTAAATTATTCATTGTGACTGGTTGTCCTGCTTTCCTCAGGTTTTCTTCCACCATCTGTGACAGCTTCTTGATCTGTCCCCAGGTGGGTGGCTGTGTTCAACGGGTGTTGCTCATGACAGTTGGGGTCCTCCTCAGCGTCAGCCTTGACATGGCTGCAACCGGGGGGGTCCTTGGGATCCTCCTGGAATCTCTTCCTCAGCATCTGGCTCATGATAAGGTTTCAGATGTCTTGATGGTATCCACATTGGCTGTTGATTTTGGCCTGGAGAAACACAAGCATAACCTCTACCCCAAGCTATTATTTTACCTATTTCCCAACTTTTTATTATCAGATCTCTCCACCAAATCAGTTGTTCTGTTTCTGTCTTTGCAGCTGGTTTCTGTAGATGCTGTTCAGCTGCTGATAACATCTGGCCTTTGGGCAGGCTCAAAAAATTTAAAGTTAATAATGCTAGGTTCAGTTGCATCTGTGGGGTTCCATATTGTCTGTCTCCCCTTTTCTGCTTTTGAAACTTCTGTTTTAGGGAGAGATTCATTCTTTCCACTATGGCTTGTCCTTGAGAATTGTATGGGATACCAGTAATGTGTTTAATATTCCACATAGAGAAAAATGTAGCTAGAGCCTGGCTAATATAGCCTGGGGTGTTATCTGTTTTAATAGAAGCTGGAATGCCCATCACCACAAAACACTGCAAAAGATGACATTTAACACAGGCAGAAGACTCTCCTGATTGGCATGTAGCCCAGACAAAGTGAGAAAACGTGTCCACACATACATGTACATAAGCTAGTCTCCCAAATGAGGGACTATGTGTGACATCCATTTGCCAAAGTGAGTTAGGTTCCAATCCTCGAGGATTAACTCCTCCTGTAAAAGATGAGGAATGCACCATTTGGCATTTTATTATTGCTGGATAGTATTTTTAGCTTCTTTCCAGGTAATGCTGTATCTGTGTTTGAGGCCAGAGGCATTAACATGGGTTAAATTGTGAAAGTGTCCAGCATTAGATATTGCATTAGAAACTAGGTGATCAGCCATTTGATTCCCTTCAGTCAAAGGTCCTGGAAGAGGTGTATGAGCCCTAATGTGAGTGATATAAAAAGGGTGCATTCTACTCCTAACTGCTGTTTGCAATTGGGTAAATAAAGTCATCAGTTGTTCATCTGTATGAAATTGTAACTGAGCATTTTCAATTAATTGTGTGGAATGAACTATGTATGAAGAATCAGAAATCACATTAATAGGCATATCAAAAGCAGTCAATACCTCAATTACTGCTACAAGCTCTGCTTTTTGAGCTGAAGTATAGGGTGTCTGGACCACTTTACTTTTTGATCCAGAATAAGAAGTTTTACCATTACTAGACCCATCTGTAAAAACATTCTCAGCACCTTCAATTGGTTTAAATTTAGTTATTTTAGGGAGAATCCAATTAGTTAATTTCAAAAACTGAAACAGCTTCGTTTTAGGAAAATGATTATCAACAATACCCACAAAGTCAGCTAAATGGGTTTGCCAAGTAAGACTATTTATAAAAGCTTGCTGTATTTGTGCCTTCATGAGAGGGACAATAATTTTTCCAGGATCATATCCATGTAATTTAACAATCCAAGTTCTCCCAATCCCTATCATAGTAGCAATTTGATCTAAATAAGGAGTTAGAGTCCATGAATTAGTATGTGGAAGAAGAAGTCACTTTACTAAGTCCTGTTCTTGGACAAAAACACCAGTAGGTGAATGCTGAGTTGAAAAAATTAGCAAATCTAGAGTCTTCTCTGGATCTATTCTATTTATTTGAGCTTTGTGGACTTGCTTCTCAATCAGTTGTAACTCTGCCTCAGCCTCCTTTGTTAATTGCCAAGGGCTAGTGAGACTAGGATTTCCTCTAAGGATAGAAAACAGATTACTCATGGCATAGGTAGGAATGCCTAGAGCAGGTCGTATCCAATTAATATCCCCTAGTAATTTTTGAAAGTCATTTAATGTTTTCGGTTGATCCCTACGTGTGGTTACTTTCTGTGGCACAATGGTAGTGTCATTTACTAAGGTCCCCAAGTAGGAGTAAGGAGTAGTAGTCTGAATTTTGTCAGGAGCTATAATTAAACCAGCATGAGAAATTGAATTTTGCAAGTGATCATAACATTTGACTAATATTTCCTGAGTGGGGGCAGCACAAAGTATATCATCCATATAGTGAATAATTTAACACTATGAAAATTTTTTACGAGTAGGTTCAATTGCTTGCCCCATTTAGGCCTGGCAAATTGTGGGACTGTTTAACATGCCCTGTGGCAACACTTTCCAATGAAAATGCTTAGCAGGCTGCAGGTTGTTTACTGCAGGAATTGTAAATGCAAACCGTTCACAGTCTTGCTCAGCTAAGGGGATAGTAAAGAAACAGTCTTTTAAATCTATGACTATTAAAGGCCAATTTTTTGGAATCATAGCAGGAGAAGGCAATCTCGGCTGTAATGCTCCCATAGGTTGTATAACTGAATTGTTGGCTCTTAAGTCAGTTAACATTCTCCATTTACCTGATTTTTTCTTAATTACAAAAACTAGAGAATTCCAAGGGGAAAAAGTTGCAGCTATGTGCCCATTTTCTAATTGTTCAGTAACTAATTTCTCTAAAGCCTCCAGTTTCTCTTTACTTAGTGGCCATTGTTCTATCCAAATTGGCTTATCTGTTAACCATTTTAAAGGTATAGATTCTGGAGGCTTAATAATGGCCGCCATCGAAACTTATTTCCTAATCTTTGGCGGGAACTTTGATTGTCTGCTTGAAGTGGTTGTTTCAAACCTTGCAAATTTTTTTCTAGTCCCATACCAGGGACATACCCCATTTCATCCATTGTATGTTGACTTTGAGGGCTATATAATTGTTCTGGAATTATAACTTGTGTTCCCCATTGTTGTAATAAATCTCTTCCCCATAAATTTATAGGTACAGAAGTTATAATTGGTTGAATAGTCTCAGGTTGTCCATCGGGCCCTTCACAATGCAAAATATAACCACTTTGATATACTTCAGGGGCTTTACCAACTCCAACTATGTTAAATTGAGTGGGTTGAATTCGCCATGCAGACGGCCAGTGCTGCAGAGAAATGATCGAAATGTCCACTCCTGTATCTACTAAACCCTTAAATTTCTTTCCCTGAATGGTTATTTCACTGGTAGGATGTTTATCAGTAATTTGATTTACCCAATAAGCTGCTTTTCCTTGTTTATTTGTGCTTCCAAATCCTCCTGTTTATTTTAATTTCACTTTTTCCCATTCCCACATACGCACAATCAAGAGCTGTGCTATGCGCTCTCCTGGCTCTGCTTTCCAGGAAACAGAAGTAGATATAACTATTTGAATTTCCCCATTGTAATTTGAATCAATGACTCCTGTATGTACTTGTACCCCTTTTAAACCTAAACTAGACCTTCCTAAAAGTAATCCTATTGTCCCCGCTGGCAAGGGTCCAGACTCCGGTTGGGATCTTTTGTGGGGGTTCCCCAGACAGAAGGCTCACAGCTTTTGTGCAGAATAAATCTACTGCGGCACTACCGGCTGTGGAGGGGGACAGACATTGTACAGGGGTGAGGGAATGGCCTGAGCTGGAAATGCCCCGGTTTAGAATGGGGCCCAGGATGGGCCCCCATGGCGTTTCCCGAAATGGGGTTCCCTTCTTTATCAAACTTAAGGTGACACTGATTAGCCCAATGTTTTCCTTTTTTACATTTTGGACATATTTCAGGATCTGCAGTTTTCTTTTTTCCCCTATCTGACAGCCTGACTTGCTGATGTTTTCTACATTCTTTTTTAGTATGACCATGCTTCCCACAGTTAAAACAAGCTCCAGGAAAGGGAGTATTTCCTTTATCCACTCTCAGTCCTGCCATTGCCTGTGCTAGCAGAGTAGCTTTATGCAGATTACCTCTGATACCATCACAGGCCTTGATATAATCAACTAAATGTGCTTTCCCTCTGATAGGTCGCAAAGCAGCCTGGCACTTGGGATTAGCATCGTCGAAAGCTGATAACTGCAGCACTATATCCTAAGCAGCCGAATCTGCAATCTTCTTTTGAAGAAACTCCTGAAACCGAGCTATAAAATTAATGTATGGTTCTCTTGGTCCCTGTTTTATAGCACTAAAGGAAGGGTATTGTTCTCCACTTGAAGTGATTTTTTCCCAAGCTCTAATGCACACTCCTCTAAGCTGCTCTATGGCATCATGCTGCATGACCACTTGTGCATCTAAACCAGCCTAGCCACCAACCCCCAAAAGTTGGTCTGCAGTTATATTAATTTGAGGTTGGGCCCGGGCATTGTGAGCAGCCTGAATGGTAGCTTCATCTGCCCACCAAGTTTTAAATTGTAAGAACTGAGCAAGAGTTAGACAAGCTCAAGTAAGAGCGTCCCAGTCAGTAGGAATCATCTGACTGGAAACAGCAACATTCTTTAACAGTTCCATTACAAAAGGAGAACGTGGTCCATACTGATTTATAGCTTGCTTAAATTCTTTGAGTAATTTAAAAGGAAAAGGCTCAAATGTAGCTATAATATTTTCCTGTTGATCTGGGGGATGTATTCTAACAGGGAACTGCCAAGCCTCTAAATCACCCTCTTGCCTAGCTTACTGGATTCCTGCCTGAATAGAACTAAGAGCGGTTGCTCAAGGCGCTGCTCGAACAGTCACTGGGGCAACTACTTTTCACCCAGCATCCTCTGGAAAAGAAAGATCTGGAGGGTCATTTTCTTCAAAATAATAATGAGGGGGTGCAGAAGGGTAGGGATGAACCTCTCCCTCCTTTGCTGCTTTAGCTGGTAAATAAACATGCTCTGTAACCTCTTCTGTTACTTTGCTATACTCTCATTCCTCCTCATCATCAGTGTGAAAAAGTTCCAAGGTGAAATGAACCACACCCCACATCTGTCCCATTGTTACCCTGATGCTCCCAAGCTCCCCTTCTTACTCACTGGGGGGATTGCTTAAGAGTACTCGGGTGTCCTCCAGCTAGTTTTACATTCCAACTGTCACTCTGGCGATGCTTTGACCTAGATTTGAGCCCCTACGATGGATGCCACTTGCTGAGACCAGCTTGGTCAAGGAGACCCTAATCCAGTGGTGCTAGAGGGATTAAAGACACACACACACAGAAATATAGAGGTGTGAAGTGGGAAATCAGGGGTCTCACAGCCTTCAGAGCTGAAAGCCCAGAACAGAGATTTACCCACATATTTATTAACAGCAAACCAGTCATTAGCATTGTTTCTATAGATATTAAATTAACTAAAAGTATCCCTTATGGGAAACAAAGGGATGGGCTGAATTAAAGGAATAGGTTGGGCTAGTTAACTGCAGCAGGAGCGTGTCCTTAAGGCACAGATCGCTCATGCTATTGTTTGTGGCTTAAGAATGCCTTTAAGTGGTTTTCCACCCTGGGTGGGCCAGGTGTTCCTTGCCCTCATTCCCGTAAACCTACAACCTTCTATTGTGGGTGTTAGGGCCATTATGAACATGTTACAGTGCTGCAGAGATTTTGTTTATGGCCAGTTTTGGGGCCAGTTTATGGCCAGATTTTGAGGGGCCTGCTCCCAACTGTCAGTACCCTATTAACATCTGTATCAGATTTTCAGGGTCATAGGCGCCTTCTAACTTGCTGTTCTGCCATTCTCTATGTGGTCTTTATGCAAGAGGCTACATTGTGAAAGATAGAAGCTGGCAGACAAATAATAGGCCATGCCTAACTACTTCTTTGGGTGGTTTATAGTTGGTTTTACTTCCCAGATTATGAAGAGGGGG
Source organism: Hylobates moloch (assembly GCF_009828535.3). NCBI lineage: Eukaryota > Metazoa > Chordata > Mammalia > Primates > Hylobatidae > Hylobates > Hylobates moloch. The sequence continues at coordinate 128,297,564 of NW_026652277.1, read as the reverse complement.
ATTAGCATTCCTCTTGAGATTGTCAAAAGACTCAGTAACACACCCAAGTTTCAAAGGCGAGACACAAGAGCAAATTTTCATCACTGCTTTAAAAAAATGTATTGTGGCTTCTGCCTGGGCTGAGGGCTCCCTGGAGCAGGGACAGGTTGCTTCCAGATAGCTTCATTGCATCGCATTCTGCAACCCTCTGCTTCTCACCCCAGCCCCTTAAGAAATACACTTTGGAAGCAGAGCTGGAAAAATTTCTCTGTTGCCTTCCTCAGACCTCCTCCTTATTTTTTGATAACTTTGGTCAATGTCACTGTGAGAAGCAGCTAGCTATCTCGAAGGTGTTAGTTGTTAGTCTTCAGCTCACTCACAGACCTGTAAACACACACACACAGATGCACACACACCTTGCACCTCTCTACTGATGCTGGCAGAACCCATCTTCTGCTACATTCTTTGCATTTCTAACATCAACATGTTATAACATTCACGGTTCCTAGGCCAAAATTTTATCCATTTCATGTTCTTTGAAAGAGACTGATAGTAGCTGTTCCAGGTCTTTTGCACAGATCCCCTGTTTGTTTCTTTGTCTTTTATGCTAAGAGGGAAAACATTTCATTCACCAGAACCTTTCTTAATTCGCTGCATTTGTTTAGGAACCAATCCTTTCAAAACTGCTCCAGGTAGAGCACTCAGCAGGTGTGCATGTGAAATGCATCAGAGAAAGACTGTGCTGTCCAGGATGAGAGGGAAACATGCATCATTTTGAAAGAGAGTGAGGAGGGAGGGAAAGGCGGAAAAGAGGGAGGAGGAAAGAGAGAAGCTGGAAAGGTCAGAACACCATCCTCTCAGACACTCAGGCTTGTAACCTCCTCTCCCCTCCTCACATTTATTTGTCGACCCCAGGGAGTAGGTTCCCGTAGCCTGTCATTCTTCTCCATCACTGAGTGCAGCCCTTTATTCTGTGTCTACTATCATCTCTTTAACCTGGATGCTGAATACTAAGGTCCCAGAGGATCTTTCTGCCATCAGCTTCTCCACCCTCCTCCAGTCTCTGCCACACCCCCATTATCAGACCAATCTTCCGACAGCACCACTCTGGACAAAACCTTCAGTAGCTCCCCACTGCCCATTAACTAAAGCTCAATAGTCTTGGCCTAGAATTCAAGGCTCCCCTCGTTGTGGCCCCAACTTTATTGAGCACTTATCACAAGCCAGGTACTCTGTTAAAAGCGTCTAAATGTTAATTTGTCCATCTAAAATCCCTTTCCAGGAATGTGCTTTCTCCCCCACTTCCTCTCCCACTCTCTGAAGTGTTGCGCTGCTATTGACGACAGATGAGCATATGATGCAGGCCAGCCAGTCAGAGCATTTCACAGCCTGGCCACAGGCCAACCAATAAGAACCCTTCACAGCCTGGCCATGGGCCAGCCAATGAGAGACTTTCACAGCCTGGCCACAGGCCAGCCAATCCGAGCATTCTACCCTCTGCCACCTCACCGCCACTCTCAGCTTTCTTTCTTTCTTTCTTTTTTTTTTTGAGATGGAGTCTCGCTCAATCGCCCAGGCTGGAGTGCAGTGGTACTATCTTGGCTCACTGAAACCTCTACTTCCCGGGTTCAAGCTAGTCTCCTGTCCCAGCCTCCTGAGTAGCTGAGATTACAGGCATGTGCTACCACGCCGGGTTAATTTTTGTATTTTTAGTGGAGACGGGGTTTTGCCATGTTGGTCAGGCTGGCCTCAAACTCCTGACCTCAGGTAATCTGCCTGCCTCAGTCTCTCAAAGTGCTGGGATTACAGGCGTGAGCCACTGCGCCCGGCCCTATCCTTAGCTTTCTGAAATGTGATGTGTAGGTGTGGCGGAGAGGGGGCTTCTCTCTTCTGGGTTTGAAATCTACACAGAGAAGCAGAGAGGAGAAGTGATGGAGAATGAGAGAGAAAGGGAGACCTGATGACATTGTCTCTCTGGATCCCATGGCGCGTGGGGCTAGTTCCACCTCTGGACTTTTCCCAGAGTGAGTCAAAAACGTCCTTTGTTTTCTTCTGCCTGTTTGAGTTAGGTTTGCTGTTACTTGCAACTGAAGCCATGAAGAAAATGTCGGGGGGCGAGTGACGACTATCTGGACAGGTGGTGGGGAGGTAAAAGAATTTACCAAGACAGGCCGGGTGCGGTGGCTCACGCCTGTAATCCCAGCACTTTGGGAGACTGAGGCGGGCGGATCACCTGAGGTCAGGAGTTGGCGACCAGCCTGACCAACATGGAGAAACCTGTTTCTTCTGAAAATACAAAATTAGCCAGGCATGGTGGCGCATGCCTGTAATCACAGCTACTCGGGAGGCTGAGGCAGGAGAAACGCTTGAACCCGGGAGGCGGAGATTGCTGTGAGCCGAGATAGCGACATTGCACTCCAGCCTGGGCAACATGAGTGAAACTCCGTCTCAAAACAAACAAACAAACAAACAAACAAACAAACAAAATTTACCAAGACAGTTGTAGGTAGAAAAAGGCAGATTCATTAGAGAAAGTATGAAAATAACTTTCAAGGAAGCAATGGGCAGGCTCAGCAGAAGAGGCGCTGACTGCAAGGAAGCAAAGGCTTGCTGGAGGTTTTATAGGTTGGTTCTGGGACTACAGAGTGCCGCACTCAGTGCTGATTAACGCCAAGGTTGCAGGGAGCTAACTTGCAGTTTTTCGTATCAGCTGAAGGTCTGGTGATAGCTGGGTCTAGGAAGATTGTGAGTTGTTTGTGCAGGAGGGCTGTGTGTCCTGGAGCACATACAAAGGCAGACTTGTAGCTTATCTGCTTCTTCTTTTTGCTTTCCCCTGCTCCCACCAGCCTGACTCCCTTTCCCTAATTAGGACGCCAGAGAGAGCACTTAGAAGGGCCTGTGTCATTCTATCCTCATGATCACCATGAGGCAAAACTGTTAGTTCACCATTTTGATGGGGAAGTGACACCTGAGAGACAAGCCAGTGCCCAAGGCCTCACACTTTTTAAGTGGTAGAGACAGAATTTACAGCCAGGCCTCTGACTCTGAGGCTGCTCTCTTAACGATGAGTTCCAAGGCCTTCCAGGAAAATGTACCTGGTATTTCCTATGTGCTGGGCACTAGGCTAAGCGCCATACACTTGTCCTCTCCTCATCTGCTGCTGTTTCCAGCGTGTTCCACACGCCCCTCAAACAGGCCCTGAGTTTTCCCACATCTGCATCTTTACCTGGAACATGCTCTTTGCCCCACCTCTGCCTGGCAATATTTACCTATCTTTCCAATCTTGGATCAAATGTCGAATCTTTCTGGAAGTCTTCAATACCGTACTCAGAAGCAAGTACTTCCTCCCTGGAGTCTTAAGGCTTTTGATTTAACCCCCAGGCCAGTCGGTTGCCTTTGAGCGCTGATGGCACAGGAACTTGTAGGCATTTCTTAGGGAGAGTGGGGAACTGACAGTTTGAAGTTACCAGATTTAGGTTCTAGTTATTTTGATGGCATCTCGGCAAAACACCACACTCTTCGATAACAAGAAATGCCACTGTCATGGAATGGGCAGTGGCTTTGGGGTAAGACAGGGCTGGGTTTGAATCTGGTTCTGCAACTCTAGAGCTTGGGTGACATTAAAAAGATTACCCATTCTCTCTGAGTCTCACTTTTCTTATCTGAATATGAGGATGACAGCAGTGTTGATCTTAGAGAGTCGAGAGAAGTAAATGGCATAATGAATGCTAAGGGCTTAGCACAGTGTCTGGTGCCATGTATATATGTTTTTACATAAGGAATTAGATCTTAAACTCATTTTTGCCCCTGCACGCAGAGCAGATGCAGGTAACTCATGTACCTATTAAATGAAGGACCAAATCTTATGAATATCCCTCCTTTAAACCTTCTCCTAGTCTTTGATAGCAACTGGCCACCTGTAGTTGCTTAAAGAAGCTAAAGAGAATTGGAAGCAGCAGGATGGAAGAGAGGCAGAGGGCAATGGGAGTCAGAAAATAAACATCCTTTTAAGAAAGGCCATCATAAGAGCAGTGCAGGTGTTCCAGCGAGGCAAGAACCAGGATTAGCTTTGTTCCTTAGATGACCCACGCTTCATTCCTTACTTTGTCTTTTCTCAGAGGGCACTGGGTGAGATGACCAATGACATAGGCTGCATTGTTCCTTTCGGAATTGTGCAGTGTTCCCAGTTCAATCTTCCTCATAAGCGGGCGTGAGGCAGTGGTGCAGTGGTGGTGCTGCCATGGTGGTAATAGCAGCTGCCCAACAGCTTCCTGACCTCTGGGTTGAAACTCTGCTGGTGTGACCTTGAAACCAGTACTCAGGTTTCAGGTCAGACCCCTGACTTCTCCTCCAGCCCTTCCAACAATGTTGAAAGCATATAATTATCTTTCTTATATCCCTCTCTGCTTGAAATACTTAGAGGGGTTTCTGTTTCCACTACTTAGCTCTGATTAATACACATAGCATATAAAAACAAGCATATTAAATATTAGTTTTAAATTGGGCATGGTCACACTCCTACAGTCCCAGCTATTCAGGAGGCTGACGTGGGAGGATTGCTTGAGGCCAGGAGTTTGAGGCTGCAGCAAGCTATGATTGCACTGTTACTGGTGGAAGATATCAGAGTTACTGGTGAATCTGTATGGGTCTGCAGCAACCTCAGTTCTTCCTTTCTCAGAAGAAAGAATTCAACCGAGGAGCATAAGGCAGAAAAAGAAACTGAGTCAAGTTTCAGAGCAGTTTATTTAAAAAGCTTATTTATTTATTTATTTATTTTAAAAAAGGCCTTAGAACAGGAAAGAAAGGAAAATTCACTTGGACCCAAGCAGGCACCTGAAGGTCAAGTGCAGTGTTGAACCTTGATCCTAGGACTTTATAGGCTGGCCCCTTTCCCATGATTCTTCCCTCAGAGTGGGCTGCCTGCATACACAGTGCCCTCCTTATCCTTGGGAGATAAGCATTCACAGTGCTTAGGAAGTTGTACACATGCCCATCTGAGGCTTTCTTCCCTTTTCTGGTGGAGTGCCCTCAGAAGGTCATCCTTTGCCATTTTGTCTCCCTTTTTTTTTTTTTTTTTTGAGGCGGAGTTTCACTCTTGTTGCCCAGGCTGGGGTACAGTGGTGTGCTCTCGGCTCACCATAACCTCTGCCTCCCGGGTTCAAGTGATTCTCCTGCCTCGGCCTCCCGAGTAGCTGGGATTATAGGCATGTGCCACCACACCCGGCTAATTTTGTATTTTTTTTTTTTTTTTTTTTTTTTAGTAGAGATGGGGTTTCTCTGTGTTGGTCAGGCTGGTCTTGAACTCCCAACCTCAGATGATCCGCCCGCCTTGGCCTCTCAAAGTGCTGGGATTACAGGCATGAGTCACCATGCCTGGCCTGCATTTTATCTCTTAATGCACATGCCCAGGAAGTTGTGTCTCTCTGGTGCCTGCACTCAATTAACACTTCAGTGCAACAGATGTGGGCCATCAGGAAATGGCTTCTCCCTAGTGTAGGCTGCCAATGTATCACTTTTAGAGAGGCAATGTGATCATTGCCAAAACATCACCTGACATTCCTAGCGGGTGGGGGAAGAGCCCTCTCCAGCCCCACTCATGCTTGTCTAACTACCTGTAACAGTGCTACTTGCACTCCAGCAGCCTGAGTGACAGAGCAAGACTCCATCTCTTTTAAAAAAAGAATTTTTACAACGTGAGTCAATTTATTTAGAAAATTATAGCGATATGACAGATATGAAGGTGGTCATCAGCGGTGGGATGCTGAAGTGTGGGAAACACTGGTCTTATTTAATAATCATAACCGGGTAGGCACTATCGTTACCCTCAAGAGAAAGAGAGGCTAAACGAATCCCTCAGGATTACATAGCTGTTAGGTAGTGTTTCTGACTCCACAGCTCACTTTCTGAAGCTGGAGAAAGGAGTTGGAACTTTATTTGGTTGTCATCAGAGACCAAATATCAATTGGCACTGTAACTGCGTCCCGAAGAATGAATAGGATTTATCCAGTGAGGTGGGGAGGGATTTCCAGGCTGACAGGCTGACATGGACAAAGGTGTGGTGGTGTGAGTGGGCACCATGCGTCATGGGAACTGACGGAGCCCTGCAATTCTAGAGCAGAGGAGCTGTATGGGAACGTGACTGGAGGTGATACCTGAGAGGTGGGCAGCAATCTAGTCCTAGGAGTCCTTCAAAGCTATGATGAGGAGATGACACAATGCTGAAAGCCAAGGAGCCATGGAAGGATGTTAGACAGGGTGACCTGTTTGCATGGGAATCTTAAGAGAGGTTACTTCATCCAGTGGAGAGCTGGGGCTTAGGATCTAAGCCGACGAGGGAGAGGTGGGCTGAGGAGCCTGTAGGTGTGTGATGAGAACTGAAACAATTTCCCTCCACACAGCTGGCTTTCTACATTGACATCATTTTACTATTGCACTGTCTTCATTAACATGACTTTACTATTCCAGGAAACTCTCTCCCAGAAAGATGTAAGTTATAAATATCTTGTGGTTCATTTCAGGAACTTCCCAAACTCATTTAAAGGAATATCAAACGGTTAAACTTTTCAGTAGAAAGTGTGAAACAACAGTTTGCTCCCCAGAATCTTTTGAACCCCTTGCCTCAAAATCCCCACCTCACTGTGTCCTCCAATCCTAAACTCATATCAAGATCCTTATCAAACCCCAATCCAGCCCCTCCATTGAAATACCTGCCTGGAACCAGACTCCAAAACCTCATCTCCTTTCATCCTCTGCTTTCTGAACACTATGAAGACTCTGGCAAGGCTGTTTTCCCTTGCTGCTGTGAGGCTTGGCTTTATCAAGTAGTAGTGAAACCACCTTTGCAAAAATTCTGACAGTGAGAGAAATCTGATATAGCTGGCGTCATCTGGCTTCTAGCCTCACAAGCTAATCCTCTTTGTTAACTTGAAAACAAAGAGAATAACAGCCTCTTGTAATAACAGCCAAAACTAATATTCTCCTTGCCCAGGAACTGAAACAGTCTTTGTAAGACTCCCGAAAGTCCCCCAGGTTAGGATTATGGGAGGGGCCTGAATTCCGCTCAAATGTAGGCATAGTTAAATGATTACCAGCTATTGTTCCCTAGCTTGCTTTTCTGTAAGTCCTTACAGCTCAAGAGTAACGTAGCTGGTAGCTGGAGGGCACAAGATTTGTAATTTCTCCAATCCCAATTGCTCCTACAGATAACATCATTATTGTCAAAACCTGAAATTGGTCTTTGAGATATTTTTCAGACTTTAGTATTCTGGCAACCAACTGACTCCACCTGGACCCGTGACTCATACCAAGGAACATGACACCCACACAGAAACTCCCATCCAGAAACTAACTCAGCATGCGAAGGCACTTCGGACACTAATATATTTCATTCCCAATCAATCAGCAGCACCCATTTCTTAGGCCCCTGCCTGCCAAATTATACCTAAAAACCCTAGCCTCAGAGCTTTCGGGGAGGTGAATTTGAGAAATGTTTCCTGTCCTTCTGCTCGGTTGGTGATAATTAACTTTTTTTTTTTTTTTAGACAGGTCTCACTCTGTTGCCCAGGCTGGAGTGCAGTGGTGCAATCTTGGCTCACTGCAGCCTCAATCTTCTGGCCTCAAGTGATCCTCCTTCCTCAGCCTCCCTAGTAGCTGAGACTACAGGTGCCTGACCACCATACCTGACTAATTTTGTTACCGGAAAGGGGTCTCAACCCAGATCCCAAGAGAGGGTTCATGGATCTCACACAATAAAGCATTTGAGGTGAATCCATAGAGTAAAATGAAAGCAAGTTAATTAAGAAGGTAAAGGAATAGAGAATGGCTACTCCATAAGCAGAGCAGCCCCGAGGGCTGCTGGTAGCCCATTTTAATCATTATTTCTTGATTATATGCCAAACAAAGGGTGGATTATTCATACCTCCCCTTTTTAGACCATATACGGTAACTTCCTGACATTGCCATAGTATTTGTAAACTGTCATGGCCCTGGTGGGAGTGTAGCAGTGAGGAGGACCAGAGATTACTCTCACTGCCATCTTGGTTTTGGTGGGTTTTAGCTGGCTTCTTTACTCTTTTATAAGCAAGGTCTTTATGACTTGTATCTTGTGCTGACTTCCTATCTCATCCTGTGACTTAGAATGCCTAACTGGCTGGGAATCCAACCCAGCAGTTCTCAGCCTTATTTTACCCAGCCCGTACTCAAGATGGAGTTGCACTGGTTCAAACATCTCTGACATTTCCCGGCTTCCTTTTATAAGAGAACCCTTAATCCTGAGGGCTACAGGGGGATAAAGATCCATCTTCTGTAACTTCATGCTAAATAGGTGCGATGATATTTCTGCCTAACTATTAGGGTTTCTTGTATTTGGGGTGGAGAGGAGCTCAGTCAGAAAGTGTTGGTATGGCAAGGGTCATTTATAACCTTTAAGTTCTGACAAAAGGTGATATCCAGAAGACTAATAAGTGTTCAGTTTAAGAGAGCATTGTGTAAACTTATCCTGCATGCCTACACACAGAGTACAACAGCAATATATTCCACAAGAGTAAAGCTAAATAAGCAAAATTATCCCAAGTAAATGAAATAAGAAGCCTTTCCATGAACTGGGCAACTGTTGAAACCTAGCTGATATGATATGGGGTTGCTAGATGATTCCAGTATATGCCCAGAATTAGAATATTGTTCCAGATTTTTACATTACTCATCCCTCTTGTTTCTTCTGAGCAGCAGCCAGAGATCACTAGTTGGTTCACAGGAATAAGTAGAGTTAATCTAGATTGCAGAAAAAAAACCTCAAAAACAACTGATGCGGCTAGAATCTAATAACAGGTGTACCATAGTTCTTGAAAGATAATTTTTCTGTCTCCATTCTCTCATTTTTACTAAAGACGAATCATGGTATGACTGATTTGCTTTATTGTATTTGGCCTGATTATTTGTATAAAGTATAGCAAGAATAATTTTTCCCATCGGCTTTTAAAGTTGGCTTTATTCCATAAGGAATCTCACATAAGATTTCTTTTTAAAGCTGAGCCCAGCCATGGGTTTGTACCCTCAGATACCTATGAGTTGGGTAAATTCCTCTCCTCTTGAGGTCTCAAGATAACTTGGGGCTCAAAGGCCTGTCAGAAAGTGACATTCTTTACTTACCAAAGGTCAGGAACCCTATACAGGGGCTGTGTAGACAAGGTATGAGGTCAGCTTTCCCAAGGGGCTTTTATTGGCTCTGTAAGTCAGGTTTGATTCCTTAAAGAAAAGCATGCCATTCCTGTCAAAACCTCAGTAAAATAACCAGTTTCTCCAATTGTGTCCTGTTACAAATGAAAATAGATGCTTATTGCACTTCTGCAAATAACTATATTGCCATAAATTAAGAATACTCACAAACAATCTTCAAGTTCTGCAGAAATCAGGTAGAGAGCTCCAAATTTTGTTCACAGGAGTATACCTTACTCAATTGTTAAAAGCTGTAAATAGTTCAAAGGAAAAGTTTTCTTGACTCTGAAAAACAAAACAAAGAATCAGCAATTTTTAAAGCAAAAAGTCAGAAAAGATTCCAGTCTTCTATTAGTTCAGTCTATCCAGTTAAGTCCTGTTCTGCTTGATATACATGAACATTTCAGCTTCTCATGGGTCCTGAAAGTTTTTCCTCTATTCTAACGTCACAATCTCCAAAGTTACCAGAAAACCTACATTTAAGAACATCTTTTAGAGTTCTATAGTTGATTATAAACCACCTTCTGAAGAGGATTAAAACAAGACAGCAGTTGTCTGTGAATGACAAAAAGTCTTAGGGCAGCCACAGTCAAAAACACAATTGAGGCCGGGCATGGTGGCTCATACCTGTAATCCCAGCAGTTTGGGAGGCCGAGGTGGGTGGGTTACTTGAGGTCAGGATTTCGAGACCAGCTTGGCCAACCTGGTGAAACCTAATCTCTGTTAAAAATACAAAATTAGTTGGGTGTGGTGGCGTGGGCCTGTAATCCCAGTTACTCAGGAGGCTGAGGTAGGACAACCACTTGAAACTGGGAGGCAGAGGTTGCAGTGCCAAGATCACACCATTGCATTCCAACCTGGGCAACAGAGCAAGACTCTGTCTCAAAAAAACAAAACAAAACAAAACAAAAACAAAAAACCACGACTGACAAAGAAATTTGTTACCTCTGTGGCACACGATAATTTAACATAACAGTTATTACTAATAATGTACACTAAGTCCTACCAGAATTATAGGAGTTTCACATAACTTTTGAACACATACCAGTAAGATATTTATACAAATGCAGCCCAAAGAAAGTCAAACATTATTTCATATTTGACAATGCTTCCTGTATAATTTTTATGCCAAATAAGCCAAATTATGTTATTTTTGGACTTTAGGAAACCTAATATCTTAAAAGATTAATTAGGTCAGAAAAAGACATAATTTATAATTTTTGTTAAAGAGCAGATCAGTGCTCTAAGAAAACCTGTTGTGCTTTTATTCCAATATTCAATTTATTGAAAAACTGAAGATTATTCCTTTAACTTTAGCCAATATGTTCACACACATAATTTCTTTCACCAGACCAATTTTTCACAAACCTTCCAAAAAGTCAAAGAAGCAGTTCTTTACCTTAAAGCATTTAGCAAACCTAATATCTGACCTGCCTAATTTAGACCAAATGTCTACATTTTTGAAGATATTTTTATTTTACCAATAATCTTTAAAACCATTTTTATTTCTCAAAGATTACTCAAGTCATGTGAACTAAAATGCATCACACTTTTTACTTTTCTGACAAAATATTTGCCTACCTAGTTATTATACACCAAAGCTCTCTCATAATGGGAAGTAATTTTTAATACCCCCAAAAGTAAAAAATGTCAGTTAATGCAATGAAAAACAGTACAAAACCTTAGATTCTGAGAGGAATCTATCCACTTTTTCATTCCTGGGGTTCCATGAGGAAAACAGAGGTTTTTCCCAAAATGGGATCCGTGGCTCCTCCTATGTTTTCCCCAAGGATTTCCAGGCTGTTAGAGCTTGAATAAGCTGACTTAACCACAGTGCTCTTTTAAAAAGTCCTTTTAAATCTCGTATTACCAGACTTTAGCCAGGCCAAATGGCCAAGATTCCTGGCTTTTGAACTTTATCAAAAGCAACCTCACAGGTGAAACCAAGTCTTAACTAAAGTTATGGCTTAATCACAAGCGTATGAGGTATTTTCAAAAAGGTGGTAAGCAGTTTTTACAAGATCTAGAATCTCCAATGGTAGCTAAAAGAAAGGAAGATTCAAGAAGGGAAACCAGAAATTGTACATGGAGGGGAAGGGAATCAACAAATGTTAAAGGTCATGCAGAAATCAAACCAGAAAGGAGTCATCTCCTAAGCTGGAATTGAACCCGGGCCATCATTGTAAAGTGGCAGAGACCAAGAGAAGGTACTGCCACATGGTTACGAGGTCAAGCTCCCAAGGACATGAAACAAGATGAGAGGGAAACTTTATCCAATTTTGTTGGTTTCAGAGACCTGCAGCAAAATTTGTAACTGACCAGTTTGCTGGACCATCTTGAACAGTGGGTTTACAGGGGTCCCAGGCTTGCATTCTATCCTAGGGTACCCATCTTTATGACAGAACAATACAGAAAGACGCACAAAGCACATCAGATTTGCTACAGCATAAGATTACCCTCACAAATCCTTTTTCTCATTAATCGAAAATTTACAGAAGATAAACAGAGATTTTTACCATTCATTCAATCAGTTTGCACAGCAAGAGAGAGAGGCCAGAAGTCTGACTGGTAAGAAATTCTTACCCTTTTGCCAGCATGCCAGGCTTCTGGGTTCCCTTTCCCTGAGTGGCCCTAGTGACCTGGCTTGCTGCACCATAGCCCTGGGGGCCAACCCTCAACACAAAGGAAAATTATCTTTTTCCATTCTGGCTGGAGCAAAATACGTGTGACAAAACACAGACATCAGTCACTTTGCTTAGCACCCAATATCAAACTGGCAAGGCTCAAACTTGCCCCCGGTTGGCCCCATAATTGTTAATCCAACCTCCAACCAGGAGTTTCAATTTGTGGTCTCTGGGCAAGATGGTAGCCCTGGGTAATAGAAAAGATAAGAAAGAGAAAGGAGAGAAAAGGAGTAAAGCGTTGTCTGCAGTAGGGTAGGGAAGGTGAAGAGCTCCGAGAGGCCAGAGAAAAACTCACCCATCCCATCAATGCTGAATCAAAAGTTCAGGTGGCTGCTTGTCAGTCACGAAGGGATCTTTTCCAGCAGTTTCACCAGCTCTCAAGTTTCCCCCTTTAGGGAGGAAAAAGCCCCCCATGTCCCATGATCCTGTACATAACTAATTCTGTCACCCACAGCCATCAGCAAAGAGTGCAAGGCAGACTTATCCAAAGAAATAGCAGTTAACATCCTGTAGTGCCAAAGCTGTTCTTAGCTGGGAGGGAAACAGGCCTCCAACCCCCTAAATTTTAGGAAGGACTCTAATCTTCCTAAGTTGGGCCGTGAACCCAGGTTTGGTCAAGCATCCTTGCCTTTTCTTAAGAGGGGTCTTTAACCCTCTCTGTCTTAGGAGAGACTCTAACTCCCCCTAAGTTGGACCCCTAACCCAATCCCATCCTTTACCTGGGTACTCCACCACGTACCCAAAGTCAGCCAGACAGTGCTAGTCTATTTCCTTTGGGTCGAGGGTCTCCTCAGTATAGTCTCTTCATGGCTCTCCAGAAAGATGTTACTGGAAAGGGGTCCTGATCCAGACCCCAAGAGGGGGTTATTGGATCTTGTGCAAGAAAGAATTCAGGGTGAGTCTATAAAGTGAAAATAAGTACATAAAGAAAGTAAAGGAATAAAAGAATGGCTACTCCATTGGCAGAGCAGCCCCAAGGACTGCTGGTTACCCTTTTTAATGGTTATTTCTTAATTATACGCTAACCAAGGGGTGGATTATTCCTGCCTCCCCCTTTTTAGACCATATAGGGTAACTTCCTGACAATGTCATAGCATTTGCAAACTGTCATGGCGCTGGTGGGAGTGTAGCAGTGAGGATAACCAGAGGTCACGCTCATGGCCATCTTGGTTTTGGTGGGTTTTAGCTGGCTTCTTTATTCAATCTGTTTTATCAGCAAGGTCTTTATGACCTGTATCTTGTGCCAACCTCCTATCTCATCTTGCAAATTAGAATGCCTAACCAGCTGGGAATGCAGCTCAGCAGGTCTCAGCCTTATTTTGCCCAGCTCCTATTCAAAATGGAGTTGCTCTGGTTCAAACACCTCTGAAAATTTTGTTTATTTTTTGTAGAGATGAGGTCTCACTATGCTGCCCAGGCTGGTCTCAAACTCCTGGGCTCAAGTGATCCTCCTGCCTTGGTCTCCCAAAGTGCTGAGATTACAGGTGTGAGCCACCATGCCCAGCTAATTAAACTGTTTATTTGCTGCAATACCTCATGTTCTTAGTGCATTAGCTTTTCTGGACAGTGGGCAAGACGAACCCATTAGGTTGTTACAGTTTGGGTGGTATTTTCTGGGATCTGGACCTGGAGAATCTGCTCAATCAGAAGAGGGAGCCAGCCATGGTGGCACGAGCACCTGTAGTCCCAGCTACTTAGAAGACTGAGGCAGGAGGATCACTTGAGCCCACGAGTTTGAGTCCAGCCTGGGCAACATAGTGAGACCCTGTCTCTAATTTTACAAAAAGAGAGAGAGAGGAAATAGGGGAGGAAGAGCCAGGGATAAGAAATGCAGGGGACTGCCGGGTGTGGTGGCTCACGCCTGTAATCCCAGCACTTTGGGAGGCTGAGGTGGGCAGATCACAAGGTCAGGAGTTCGAGACCAGCCTGGCCAGCGTGATTAAATCCCGTCTCTACTAAAGACACACAAAATATTAGCTGGGTGTGGCGGCATGTGCCTGTAATCCCAGCTACTTGGGAGGCTGAGGCAGGAGAATTGCTTGAACCCAGGAGGCAGAGGTTGCAGTGAGCCAAGATTGCGCCATTGTACTGCAGCCTGGGTGACAGGGTGAGACCCCATCTCAAAATAAAAAAAAAAAAAAAGAAAAGAAAAAAAGAAATGCAGGGGACATCAACATTCAAAGGCAGTGGGGGAGCCAAGGTAATTTTTCGACAGAGAATCCAGTGTTAGCCTAAATTCCATCTAGATTCACAGGCCCCGGAAAGCAGGACTTTGAGAGATGGAAAGGAGGTAATTTGGAACCAGGAGCCTTCAGATGGGTAGAACACAGTGAGTGCTAGGTACGGGTGACGGTGGCAATTAGAAACCAGCCCCAGCCTGGTGCATCGTGGGACAGAGGTGATGGGGTGTCTGGAATTGGAGAGAAGTGTGGGAAGTGAAGTGAGAGGGTGCTGAGACAAACTTGACTCTGGAATTTCCCCAGGCAGGCTCTGACTGGGCTCTCCTGAGGAAGGACTTCGGCTTGGTAGCTGGAGCAGGCTCCCTGGGCCGAAGGGAGGACAGGGTGGGGCAGAGCCTATGAGAATGGCTGCAAGACTCTTACTGCAAGAACTCAGTGAGCTGCCGTCCTCCCCCTCCCCGACCACACAAACTCCCTTCCTGCTTTGTTGATGATTTCTTAGCTTAGGACACTTCCAGTGCATTTATAGCTAAGCTTATAATCGGATGCATACTTGTCATTTTATAAGTATAGCTCTGGGTCACTCTTTGCCCATCAATTAACTCAATTATGGTGTTTGCTGTCCGTCCTCTTTCTACTTTCTGGATACCTTGTATGGACCTAGATGTGGTTCCAGGGACACTTTGAATAGAAAGGCCAGGCTGAGATGAGAGTTGGGCCTCTTGGACCACAGGACATCAGAACATTTACTCACATGCCAGGGACTCTAAGTCACCCAACTGAACAACGACTCCTTCTAGATTTAGAAGAATGCACATACATAGTTTCCTCTCAGGCCCCTGCTTTCTCCCCTCCCTCTCTTCCCACCTCCCTTCCACTCACTGGCAGAAATATATCCACCCCGTATTGTGTTACGATGACTTTATTGTATTTCTAAAGGGCAAGCGTGTTGTTGATAGGCTCCCTTTTAGGAAGCTGAAAGGCTTGCCTGAGTGGTGGGTGGGGTTAGAGCCAGGCCCCCAGTCTTCTTCCATTCATGTGTGGAGAAACTGCTTTTAGGAAATTGCTTACATTTTGTTTTATTATTCCCTATGCTTGGGCTATGTCCATTCATTCATTTATTCAACATGTATTTATTGAGCACCTACTATATGTCAAAATGCTTGCACTCATGGAGCTTGTATTTGACAGTAATGATATCAGAATGCATATATTATATATGTATTATATATGAATGTATTACATATATATATATATAATTAGGTTGAAGAAAAACAAAACAAGGTAGCATATTAAGGGGCTAGAAAGTGATGAGGACTGATGTTTTAGGAGGAGCAGAGAACAGTGACCTGACTGAAGTGAGGAAATGAGCCATGTGGCTCTCCAGGACCAGAAGTTTCAGGCAGAGGAATAGCACGTGTAAAATCCAGAGACTAGGGAGGTGAGTGTTTACTGTGTTTGCTGTCTTTGAGGATGAGCAAGGATGCCAGTGTGGCTGGAGTGGAGCAGGAGTTGAGAAAGAGTGGTAGGGAGGTGGGTCAGAGAAGCAGCCAGAGCCGTGGCCGGACTTTGCGTTTTGTTCTGAGCATGATAGGAAGCAGCTGAGCAAGGAGGGACTCGATCTGGATTCTATTTCTGATGAGCACTTTCCTGCTATGTGGGGTGAGGGAGGAAGCAAGGAGAGCAGCTGGGAGAGACAGAGTATAACAGAATCAGGGTCTATTATAAAGGAAGAGCAACCAGAATTTTCTAATGGAAAAGGATATGGAGTGTGAAAGCAAAAGAGGAGTAGTAAAAGACACCAAGGGTTTTGGCCTGAGCAACTCAGGGAGAGGGGTGTCATTTACTGAGATGGGAAGTGCTGGAGAGGAACAGGAGTGAGGATGGCCACGGTGAAAGGTGGCTTTGGGATGTGTGTTGGAGATGTGGAGAAGGTGGAGGTGTTAACAAGTCTAGAGTGCTGGGATGAGGTCACGATGGACATGTAAATCTGGGGATTATCAATGTATGTTTTGAAAGCCATTAAGATTGTCTGTAAAGAACCAGATGGTAAGTGTTTTAGGCATTGTCCCAGCCACTCAACTCTGCCATTATAAAATGAAAGCAGCCATAGACAATATGTGAATGAATGATCATGACCATGTTCCAATAAAACTTTATTTTAGAAAGCAGATAGTGGGTCAGATTTGGCCCATAGGCTATAGTTTGCCAAATCTTAGACAAGGTGGTATTACCTAGGTAGACTGTAAAAAGAAAAGAGAAGAACTCAGAGCCTTGGGGCACCCAACACTTAGAAATTGGGAAGAGGAGAAGGATCTAAGAGAATGAGATATAGCAAGCAGCAAGGGAACAGGCAAATTAAGAGATTGGAGTGGCATGGGAGATGGAAGATGTTTCAAGAAGGACAAACCAATGTTATGGTGCCAATAAACGTTGTGCAATACATTGAAATGGACAAAAAAATTGAGTGTTCTGTCTAGTATATCCTTCAGGGTTATATTTATTTTTCATTGCTTTTGAGCTATTTTACAACTTTTTAAGTTGTAGAAGACTGACAATAATGCAAATGATTCTTGTCTATGAAAACAAATTATGTCTGGTTCAATGCAGTTAATTGCACTGGTGGAATTGGTAGAATGCAATTGCCCTGTGAATAAACCAGTTTTGCATCTATAATCATGTGATGCTTAACCACAAGGATGTGTTCTAAGAAATGCAGTATTGTTAGGCAATTTTGTGCAAACATCATACAGTGTGCTTACACAAACCTAGATGGTATAGCCCACTACACACCAGGCTGTAGGGTAGAGCCTATTGCTTCGAGGCTACAAACCTGAACAGCATGTTACTGAACTGAATACTGTAGGCAATTGGAACACAGCGGTGGATATTTCTGCATCTAAACACATCTAAATATTAAAAAGGTGCAGTAGAAATACAGTAAAAAAGATTTGAAATGCTACATGTATGTAGTGCACTTACTATGAATGGAACTTACAGGACTGGAAGTTGCCCTGGGGGAGCCAGTGAGTAAGAGATAGTAAATGTGAAGGCTTAGGACATTATTGTACCTGATGGTAGATTTTATAAACACTGTACACCTAGGCTACACTAAATATATTTAACATGTTTTTCTTTCTTCAATAATAAATTAACCTTAGATTACTGTAACATTTTTATTCTATGAACTTTTAAATTTTAACAGTCTTGTTGACTCTTTTCTAATAATATTTAGCTTAATACACAAACACATTGTACAGCTGTACAAAAATATTTTTTCTTTATATCCTTATTCTATAAACTTTTTTAATTTAAAATTTTTTTGTTTTTTACTTTTTAAACTTTTTTATTAAAATGAAGACAGAAACACATACATTAGCCTAGGCCACACAGGGTAAGGATTATCAATATCACTGCCTTCCACCTCTACTCCTTGTCCCACTGGAAGGTCTTCAAGGGCAATAATATCCATGGAGCTGTCATCTCCTATGACAACAATGCCATCTTCTGGAGCACCTCCTGAAGGACTTGTCTTAGGCTGTTTTACAGCTAACTTTTTTTTTCTTTTGATACGCAGTTTCACTTTTGTTGTCCATCCTGGAGTGCAATGCGTGATCTTGGCTCACTGCAACCTCTGCCTCCCGGGTTCAAGCGATTCTCCTGCCTCAGCCTCCCGAGTAGCTGGGATTACAGGCACGCGCCACCACACCTGGCTAATTTTGTATTTTTGTAGAGACGGGGTTTCTCCATGTTGGACAGGCTGGTCTCAAACTCCCAACCTCAGGTGATCTGCCTGCCTCAGCCTCTCAAAGTATGGGGATTACAAGCGTGAGCCACCAAGCCCAGCCTACAGCTAACTTTTTTTATAAGTATGATGAGTACACTCTAAAATAATGATGAAGGTACAGTATAGTAAATACGTAAACTAGTAATACAGTTGCTTATGATCATTATCAAGTTCTGTGCACTGTACATAATTGTATGTGCTATGCGTTTATACAACTGGCAGTACGGTAGATTTGTTTACACCAGCATCACCACAAATACATTGTGTAATGCATTGCGCTATGATTTTAGGACAGCTATGATGTTACAAGGCAACAGGAATTTTTCAGCTCCATTATACCCTATGGGAATACCAACATATATGGGGTCCATTGTTGACCAAAATGATGTTTTGCAATGCGTGACTGTATTTGTAAATTTAGAATAGCATTCCTTATTGCTTTTGTATGTGAGATTCATTAACTTCTTTAAACTGGTTGTAACATCTTACCGGTTCCCTCATTAGTGAGTAAAATAAAATCATTTACATGTGTTCATTTTATATTTGTATGTGAGCCATGATTTCACTTTTTGAAATAATTATTATTTGACAGTGGAGATTGAGTAAAATAAATATTAAGAATTAACAATTAAAATTGGCAACATACAGATCATGGTGACTTTGATAAGAACTATTTTGGAGTAGGAAGGGTGAAAGACTGATTGGAGCAAATTGTAATAAAGCTATAATAATAAAGACACATGGGCACAGGGGTAAATAAATAGACCAATGGAACAGAGTTAGAGATCCCAGAATAAACCCACACATAAATAGAAACTTTATAGATGGCAGAGGTGGTAATGCAGGAAAAGGATGGAGTACTCAGTAAATGGGGCTGGTACAATTTGTCATCTATATGAGAAAAAAACAAAACTGGATCTCTACCTCAAACAAATCAGTCTGTTCCAGTGGATTTAAAATGATATGGTTTGGATCTGTGTCCTCGCCCAAATCTCACGTCGAATTGTAATCCCCAATGTTGGAGGTGAGGGCTGGTGGGAGATGACTGATCATGGAGGAGGATTTCTCATGAATAGTTTAGCACCAACCTCTTGGTGCTGTTCTCCATGATAGTGAGTGAGTTACTGTGAGATCTGGGCATGTAAAAGTGTGTAGCACCTCTTTACCTCTCTTGCTTCACTCTGGCCATGTGACGTGCCTGCTCCCCCTTTGCCCTCTGCCATGATTATAAGTTTCCTGAGGCCTCCCCAGAAACTGAGCAGATGCCAGCACCATGCTTCCTGTACAGCCTACAGAACAGTGAGCCAACTAAAATTCTTTTCTTTGTAAATTACCCCATCTCAGGTATTTCTTTAAAGCAACGTGAAAAGGGACTAATACAGACTTTTAGAAGAAAATAGAAGGGAATATTTTTGTGGCCTCATGGTAATGAAAAAATTTTAAAATAAGACACAAAATCACAAACCTTAAAGGAAAACATTTATGAATTTGACACCATTAAAATTTTAAAAACTTTTGATTGTCAAAAGACACATTAAATAGATTGAAAATACAATTACTCATAACACTTAACTGACAAAAGATAGGTATCCAGATTCTGCAAAGAACACTTACAAATCAATACAAATAAAAATAACTTAATAGGTGCAAAAATATGAATAAACAATTATCAGAAGAGAAAACTCAGATGATCAATGAACATATGAAAAGCTGTAAAACCTCACTACTAATTAGGGAAATACAAATTAAAACCCCAATATAATACTATTTTACATCTCTTTAATGGACTAATCTTTAAGAGTCTGATGATCCAAGTATTGGCAAAGATATGGGGACATTAGAACTTTTATACTCTTTTGATTGGAAGGTAAATTGGTATACTCACTTTAGAAAGCAAGTTGGCAATATTTAATATTTTAAGTTTTTCTAAGGAGTTTTCCAGGAGTTGTTGTGTTATAGGGTATGCATATAACACAGCAACTCCTGGAGATATACCTTAGAAAAACTCACAAATATGTACAGAGGGACAGTTTATAGCAATGTTGCTGTAGTAAAATTTTGGCTATAACCTGCCTGTCCATCAATAAGAAAATGGTTAAGTAAATTGTGGTTTATTAGGACAATGGAATACTATGTAGCAATGAAAAAGAATGGATTAGAGCTGCATGTATCAATATGGATGAATTTCACAAACAGATGTTCAAGGGAAAGAGCAAGTTGCACAATACATGTTTATACCTAGTTTTCAGTGTACAGATCTTGCACATTTTTGTCAGATTTATCCCTAAGTATATACATATATGTGTGTGTGTGTGTGTGTATATATATATATATAATTATTATTTTTTTGAGACGGAGTCTTGCTCTGTCCCCCAGGCTGGAGTGCAGTGGCGCAATCTCGGCTCACTGCAAGCTCCGCCTCCTGGGTTCACGCCATTCTCCTGCCTCAGCCTCCCAAGCAGCTGGGACTACAGGCACCCGCCACCACGTCCGGCTAATTTTTTGTATTTTTAGTAGAGATGGGGGTTTCACCATGTTAGCCAGGATGGCCTCGATCTCCTGACCTCGTGATCCGCCCGCCTCGGCCTCCCAAAGTGCTGGGATTACAGGCTTGAGCCACTGCGCCTGGCCCCTAAGTATATTTTTGGTGTTACTGAAAATGGTCTTTTAGTCTGGGCCTGGTGGCTCATGCCTGTAATCCCAGCATGGCTTTGGGAGGCTGAGATAGGAGGATTGCTTGAGCCTAGGAGTTCAAGATCAGCCTAGGCAACATAGTGAGACCACCACTCTACAAAAGAAATAAAAATAGCCAGGCACAGTGGATCATGCCCGTAATCCTATCATTTAGGGAGGCAAAGGTAGGGGTATAGCTTAAGCCCAGGAGTTTGGGACCTGCCTGGGCAATATAGCGAGACCATGTTCTCTACAAAAGGGGGGAAAAAAGGAAAAAGAAATAAAAATTTAAAAAATTAGCTGGGCATGGTGGTGCATGCCTGAAGTCACAAATACTCAGGAGGCTGAGGTGGGAGGATCACTTGAGCCTGGGAGGTTGAGACTGCAGTGGGCTATGATCATTCCACTGCAGTCCAGCCTGGACAACACAGTAAGACCCTATATCAAAAAAAAAAAAGAAGAAAACAGTATTTAAAAAATTCCAATTTCTAATTGTTCCTTACTAGTATATAGAAATACAGTAGACTGTTGTATATTAATCTTATATCCTGTAACTTTGCTAAAGTCACTTATTCTAGAAGCTATTAAAAATAGATTCCATCAGATTTTCTCTATATTTGACCATGTCATCTGTGAATAAGTACAGTTTTATTTCTTCCTTTTCAATCTGAATGCCTTTTTTGCCACCTAATGCCCTGGTTAGAACCGCCCATACAAAGTTGAATAGAAGCAGTGAGAACAGACATCTTTGTCTAGTTCCCAATCTTAGGGAGAAAACATACAGTCTTTCACATGAAGTATACTGTTAGCTATGGGTTGTTTTTTGGAGATGCCCTTTATGAGATGGATATAATTCCCTTCTGTTCTTAGTTTGTTCAGTGTTTTTATTATGAAAAGGTATTGGCTTCTCCCAGATGTGTTTTTTGCATTGACTGGGATAGTCATGTTTTTTCATATGGTCTGTTAGTATGGTAAATTATATTGCTTGATTTTCAGATGTTAAATCACTCTTGCATTCTTGCGATAAATCTCATGTGTTCATGATGTACTGTCCTTTTAAATATAAAGAGACATCCAATTTGCTAAAGTTTTGTTGAGAATTATTGCATCTGTGTTCATATAGGCATATTGGTGTATAGTTTTCTTGCCTTGTAAGGTCTTTACCTGGTGTTGATATCAGAGTAATGCTGAACCATTCAGTGATTTGGGAGGTATTCACTCCTCTTCAACTTCCTTCAACAGTTTGTGCAGAATCAATATTATTTCTACCTTAAATGTCTGACTCTGGGGCTTTCTTTCTTTTCTTTTTCTTTTTTCTTTTTTTTGAGGCAGGGTCTCTCTCTGTCACCCAGGCTGGAGTGCAGTGGCCCAATCACGGCTCACTGCAGCCTCAACCTTCCAGGCTCAGGTAATCCTCCCACCTCAGCCTCCCAAGTAGCTAGGATAACAGGCATGCACCATGATGCCTGGCCAAATGTTTTGCATTTTTTATAGAGATGAGGTTTCACCATGTTGCCCAGGCTGGTCTCAAACTCCTTGGCTCAGGCGATCCTCCTGCCTCAGCCTCCTAAAGTGTTAGGACTACAGGTATGAGCCACTGCACGTGGCCAACCCTGGGGTTTTCTTTGTGGAAACATGTGTTAGTCTGTTTGCATTGCTGTAAAGGAATACCTGAGACTGGATAATTTATAAAGAAAGGAGGTTTATTTGGCTGTACATGAAGCATAGTGCCAGCATCTGCTTCTGTTGAGGGCCTCAGGAAGATTCCAGTTATGGCAGAAGATGAAGCGGTGCCTGAGTCACATGGTGAGAGAAGGAACAAGAGAGAAGGAGGAGGAAGTTCCAGACTCTTTCAAACAACCAGATCTTGCGTGAACTCATAACTGAGAATTCACTCATTACTGGGGAGAATGGCACCAAGACATTCATAAAGGATCCATGATCCAAACCCCTCCCACCAGGCCCCACCTCCAACATTGGGGACTACATTTCAACACGAGATTTGGAGAGGACAAACATCCAAACTATATCAGAAGGTTTTTAATTGCATATTCAATTTCTTTAATAGATGTAGGCCTATTTCGGTTATCTATTTCTTCTTGAGTGTTGTTAGATTGTATTTTTCAAGTAATTTGTCCATTTTATCCATATTGTGACATTTCAATCTGGTGTAATAAGAATAGTGTTCATATCAAAGTTCAGTTTCTCCACATCTTTTCCAGGTAACTCTCCCTTTGGTGCTTTGAAGCAATATGGCGTCTTGACTGGCTGCCATGGCCCCCACCTTTCCTGCTAGGCTCAGCCCTTGACATAACCACTCCTCACTACCCTCTCATCTTCCCCCTACCTTGTATCCCTCCAGCATTCTTCACCTGAAGAACTTAGGCTTTCTTAAGTCTCTTTAGTTAGCAGGAAACTATCTAATTTTAAAACCCTCTCCAAGTTGTTTATTACTTAAGGGATTAGTCCTTCCAAGAGTATTTACGTTTCAAAAGAGAATGTCTAGATAGGATTGTGCGTAACAAAAATAAGTCAATTTTTAGTGGTGTTATTGTAGGCTCTGTGACAAGTCGGGGAGGGAAGCACTTTGGGAAATGGACTCTCCTCTCTTTCAAATACTATTCAAGTACAAGTTTGCTCCTGTTACTCTTCTGCTTTAAGACTGTCTACAGGGAGTTCCCTTTGTCCTTTGGTCAAAGTAAAATGTTTGACACAGCCTTGCAAGATCCTGCCGCTTCTCAGAGCCATCAGACCCACTCTTGATGCTCTGCTCTGGTGGAGCTCTGTCCTGGCCCTCAAACTGTTGGATTTCTCTGAGAAAGCGATATGTGTGCTCAGATTTTAAGGATGAGGTGGCGAAGTTCAAAGAGAGGGCATTTGCTATGGAACTGAGGCTACCAAAGTGAGGAAGAGAACACATCCCTGTTCTCTAGGAGCTCAAGGTTTAGTGGCCTTATAGAGTAGAATAGCACACTGACAGTGGGGCCAGGGACTGCCAGGCTGACTAGAGAAGGCAACTCTCACCGTGGATATAGTCAGAAACTGGCTTTTCTGCTTCAGCGCTGTGGACCAGCCATTGACCTTTCTTCCCTAAAGTTCATTCACCTGATACCTTCCAGAAGGAAAGTCACCCCCTGCCTGGGTTGGCTATGGGCCAAACCCCTGCCCACTCCAAAGTGTGGCTTGGAATGACGTGGTCTGCTTATTGAAAATCAGATTTCGGGAGGCCAAGGCAGTCGGATCACGAGGTCAGGAGATCGAGACCATCCTGGCTAATATGGTGAAAACCCGTCTCTACTAAAAATACAAAATATTAGCTGGGCGTGGTGGCGGGCACCTCCCAGCTACTTGGGAGGCTGAGGCAGGAGAATGATGTGAACCCGGGAGGTGGAGCTTGCAGTGAGCCGAGATTGCACCACTGCACTCCAGCCTGGGCATCAAAAAAAAAAAAAAAAAAAAAAAAAAAAATCAGATGCCTATTCCCAAGGCATCCTGAATCATCAGGGATGGAGTCTAGAAATAAATGTACATTTATTTATTTTTTATTTTTGTATAGACGAGGTGTCGCTATATGTTGCCCAGGCTGGTCTCAAACTCCTTGGCTCCAGCAGTCCTCCCGTCTTGGCCTCCCAAAGCACTGGGATTACAGGCCTGAGCCACCGCAACGGCCTAATTGTACCTTTTTTTTTTTTTTGAGACGGAGTTTCACTCTTGTTGCTCAGGCTGGAATGCAATGGCACGACCTTGGCTCACCGCAACCTCCACCTCCAGGGTTCAAGCGATTCTTCTGCCTCAGCCTCCCGAGTAGCTGGGATTACAGGCATGTGCCACCACGCCTGGCTTATTTTGTATTTTTAGTAGAGACGGGGTTTCTCCATGTTGGTCAGGCTAGTCTTGAACTCCCGACCTCAGGTGATCCGCCCGCCTCGGCCTCCCAAAGTGCTGGGATTACAGGCCTGAGCCAGTACGCCCGGCCTTAAATGTACCTTTTAAACCAAGTTCTGCAGCAGATTCTGAGGCATGAAAGTTTGAGAGCCATGTTTGTGAGGGGCGTCATGCTGAAGGCCATATATTCTTGCGGCCCCCGGACGGAGCCTGGCCCTTGCATTTCCTCCCTGGGCTCTCTCTCAGCGACAACTTTTCCCAGGCGTCGGGGCTGCCCTCGAGCGTGGCGACCCCGCGGACACGTTGCCAAGAGCCAGGCTGGGCGGCGGGGCGGGCGGGAGAGCGGCGGGGCTGGGGGCGCGGGCACCATGCGACCGCGGGCTCCGGGACCACACCTCGCCGGGGAGGAGGCTGAGGCGGCGGGAAAAAGCCGAAGATACTTGGGGGGACGGAGGGGCCAAGCGACGGAGGGAGGAACAGAATACAGCCTCGCGCTGATCCCGAGCACTGGGACGCGCGGGGAGCGCAGGAGGCTGGGTGGGGAGGTTCGGGGCGGGGCGGGGCGCGCTACCCGCAGCCCCAAGAGCTCGGCTAACTCGGCGCCCAGTGCACGGCCGCACCATGGGGTCCCGCAACTTCGAGCGGATTTATGACCACGTGGGGCACTTCGGCAGGTATGGGGGGTGGGGCGCGCCACGCGGGAGGCAGCGCCGAGGAGTCTGTTTCTTTCAGTTGCCGCGGGGTTCTCGCGCGGCGCTCGCGATCCGAAAACATCTCTACTCCCTCCTTCCCCCGCGCAGTCCGGACACAGGAGTCCAGACGCCGGCCCCGAGCTGGGCTTGTGCCCTAGGACTCTGGCAGCGGGACCTGGCATGGTGAGCAGAGGCGCTGGGCTCCCTCGGGGCGCGCCTGTTGCCGGGCAGGTGGGACCTGGCGCGTGCTCTCCGCGGCAGCAGATGCTGGAGACACCCCCGCGCCGTGAGGGGCCAGATCGCACGCGTAGCGGGTGCCTGTGCCTGGGCGCCCGTTTCTCTAATCCGCCGCCACTTCCCTAGACGGCTGCTGCCGCGTTCTGCCCGGCGCCGCCGTAGGGCCTCCCTCTGTGCCTGGCGTATATTCCCCAGGGACAACGTTAGTCAGAGTTGGTTGCCGTTTATTAAAACCTAATATGTGCCAGGTACACTGTACCTGGCGCTTACACATAGTTCTTCATTTGATGTTCACCGGGACCCTGTAAAGGAAGTGTTCAAATCCTTATTTTAGTGATTGGGAAACTGAAGCTGGCGGGGTCAAGGACTCATAGCCAACTCATGGTGGAACCACGTTTAACCTCTGTACACCCTCTTTTCATTTGTTAAATCGATTTAAAAATTTTTAAATTATTCATTCGTTCGTTCATTCATGGACAGAGCTCCTCTATCTGATTCAGTGTTTTGAGAGGAGAGGTAGCCAGGTGAGGGGCCATGCAGCGTGATGGCCGGAGATTTGGAGCTGCGTCTCAATCCTGGCCTGCTACTTACCTCTGATGTGATTCTGGAGATACTTTGTGTCTCAGTTTCCTATCCAGAAAATGGGAATCAGGCTTAGCGAAGAGATGATGTGGTGCTGTTCTTCAAGGCGGAAGGTTGCATGCGTTTTGGTTTTGATTCCCAGTGTCTGCAAAAAGGAGCTGTTAGGACAGAGGAAAGGGGCAGGAAGCCCCAGCTGTTGCCTGCTTCCTTCTGCTTGCATCATTGAACTCTGTCTTGTGCCTGGCTCGGTCATAAGCCGTTGGTACATGTTACTTCCTTTAATCTTCACTACAGTCTTATAAGGTTGGTAGTATCACCCTCTTTTCACAGATGAGAAAACCAAGGTTTCTGCCTAAGCACAAATCTAATACTAGCAGGACAGAATTGGATGCCATTGGATGCCCATCACCTCCACAGCCCACACTCTCAACCATGATGCACTCCTGAGCACGGTTAGGTGACGGCTCCTCGGCTGGGCCAAGCTCTTTATGTATGATCTCATTTCATCGTTCTGGACGCAGAATAGCACAGAGGTTAAAAGATCAGTTTTAAGGCTGGATGTCTAAGTTCCCATTCTGGCGCTACCACACATTAACTATATGGTCTTGAGCATTTTATTTACCACTTTCTTATCTGTAAAATGGGGCTAATAATAGCAGTACAAATGTTTTCAAATAGGAGTAGCGAAAATGTGTATATGAGGACTCTGCGTGCAGTTTCTGATCCTCACAGTAACTCAATGAGGTAGGTGGTACTAACACCTTAGTTCCCCTGTGTTTTTTAGGGATTAGCTGAGGTAATTGTATTAGTTGGTGTTTGACTAAGGTGCCCTATCAAACAGATTCCTCAAATGGAAGTTTATACCTCTCCAGTAACTGCCCACAGCAGGATCTGTGCTACGAGGCCATTCAGGGACCCTAGCAGGTGGGGCAGCTCTGCCATCCACTGCATGGGGCTCCCTGTCTGTGCCTGGAGCAGCTGCTCACCCATGGTGACAGCTCACTATGGTGAAGAGGGGGCAAATGGGTTTGAGGAGACAGCTCTTAGCTGGCCACCATAATGTATGCAAAAGTCTTATTATTCAGTAAGTTCTCAATAAGTCATGGCTATTATCGTTACTTGAGTTCCCATATTGGTGGTCCGGGTTGACTCGTGAAAGCAGCTTACAGGAGGGAAAAGGGTAACAAACCACTGCTTATGTAGCAGAAGATGAAAACAGTGTGACTGTAACACAGTACCCCATTTTTCTCAGATATTTGTTCTAATTGGTCTCTATTCTTTATAAACAGAAAGGAAAGTTATTGTGATGATTATTTAGTCCTCTGTTTAAGGGAGCCTAGTGAAAGTGTTAAGTAGAGCAGTGGTCCCCAACCTTTTTAGCACCAGGGACTGGTTTTGTGGAAAACATTTTTTCCACAGACCTGGTCCCCAACCTTTTTAGCACCAGGGACTGGTTTCGTGGAAGACATTTTTTCCACAGACCTGTGGTGGGGTCGGGGGGATGGTTTCAGGATGAAACTGTTTCACCTCAGATCATCAGGCATTAGATTCTCACGAGGAGCATTCAACCTAAGTCCCTCGCATGTGCAGTTCACAATGGGGTTCACGTTCCTATGAGAATCTAATGCCACCGCTGATCTGACAGGAGGTGGAGCTTAGGAGGTAATGCTCGCTGGCCGCTGCTTGCCTCCTACTGTGTGGCCCAGTTTCTAACAGGCCGGGGACCAGTACTGGTCAATGGCCTGGGGCTTGGGGACCCCTAAAGTAGAGAACCCTGATCACCTCTCATTTCTCATTGGTCATTTCTAGAATAAGGAAGCACTATTCTAGTGCTGTATTTATTTCCCCTTTAAAAGGGGAAAACAGACCAGGTGCGGTGGTTCATGCCTGTAATCCCAGCACTTCGGGAGGCCAAGGCAGGCGGATCACGAGGTCAGGAGCTCGAGACCAGCCTGGCCAAGATGATGAAACCCCGTCTCTACTATAAATACAAAAATTAGCCATGCACAGTGGCAGGCGCTTGTAATCCCAGCTACTTGGGAGGCTGAGGCAGGAGAATCGCTTGAACCTAGGGGGTGGAGGTTGCAGTGAGCCAAGATCGCGCCACTGCACTCCAGCCTGGGTGGCAGAGCGAGACTTCGTCTCAAAAAAAAAAAAAAAAAAACTGGGCACGGTGGCTCAAGCCTGTAATCCCAGCACTTTGGGAGGCTGAGGTGGGCAGATCATGAGGTCAGGAGATCGAGACCATCCTGGCTAACGCAGTGAAACCCCGTCCCTACTAAAAATACAAAAAAATTAGCCGGGCGTGGTGGCAGGCACTTGTAGTCCAACTACTCGGGAGGCTGAGGCAGAAGAATGGCATGAACACGGGAGGCAGAGCTTGCAGTGAGCAGAGATTGTGCCACTGCACTCCAGCCTAGGCGACAGAGCAAGACTCCATCTCAAAAAAAAAGGGGGGGGGGGGGGGGGGAAACAGGATACCTGAAAAGAACTAAAATACCATTCCAGGATTTCACCTGAAACCATATCGTAGTTCCGTAAACTTCAAGCTTCAGCTCCATATGAAAAGAAATTGAAGAGACTGAGATTTAGGCACCTGTGTTGGGAGGATCTGAACCTGGATCCCTGAGTTAGTTGTCCTGGGATAAGAGGAGAGACAGTTTAAAAGTTTAGAGTTGGAATGTGGAGCCTGTGGCAGACCTTCATCGATGGATAGAGATAGGGTTTTGTTTTTTGTTTTTGTTTTTTTCAATATATAGAGTTTTTCTGGCTCTTTTTTGACTTCAGCATATGAACATCATAACATCTACTACATAACCCTATGTGGTAGGGTACAGTGTGCCATACAGTGCTTTCCGCGTGTTAACTCATTTCATTCCCACAAAGCCCATTGTTTAGATGAGGAAACTGAGGCACAGAAAGGCTAAGGATCTTGCTCATGGTCCCTGGTCATAAGTAACAGGGCCAAGATCAAACCTTGGCACTCTGGCTCCAGAGTCCATGCTCTTAGCTACGATGGGCTCCAACAGTTAGGCTTTTATACGGAATGATATAATCTAGGACTGAAAGCAATTTTCTTCATCCGTCACCCAGATTGCATGGGTCCATTGCCTGGGGCTTCTGGCCGCCCTTGCTTTTCCTCTCCTCTGGATTTTCTGCCGATTGTGTTTGTGTGATTATTTTTCCATTAGTGTGTCACATCTATAAGCCTGTTGTCCTGGTGGACCCCTAGGTTGGGTTCATGCACGACACCCCTGAGGGCCAAGAATCTTTGTAAAAGAGAGAGTGATGTGTTAGAATGCTAGACGCCTAAGGAAATGGGGTTTGGTTTTTTTCAAGAGGTTATTCTTGCAAAAGGGAAAGGGAAATTTGAATTGAAGAAGTGCTTAGGACCTTTCTAGCACATGGAAATCATGTTTATGTGAACTAGCATGGCTTGATTGGGGGCTACTTAGTGGTTTATTATTTTGGGGTTATAAAATATGAGAGTGAGAGAGGCAGGAGGTAAGCTTACAGTCATCTCCATGAGTGTTTTTGTAGGTCATGCTGCAGAGTTTGGGTATCAGAAGATTACTTTGCAGTGCAGAGGGTGGATTGGAGGGGCAGTGAGTAGGACATGGGGCTCAGTGAAGACCTAGATAAGAGCCCAGGTGAGATAGAAAGAGAGTCTGGACAGTGGGAGTGTGGGCAGGGAGAACCAGACAGTTTTAGCAGGTGGAGTTGATGGGACCTCTTGGCCCTAAGGCATGAAGGAGAAGTGAATGGGACCACATACCCCTCCTAGCCCACCCCATGTCCCATGCCCTGGATTTCTAGTTTGTGTTGGTGATGGTAGCCTAAACTCAGAAAGTTACCCTCCAGGTGGGGCAGGCCTAGATATCGAGCTCAGTTTGAGACTGGTTTACCTTGAGTTCCTTGTGGGAATTCCAGGTGGAGACATCCAGGGGGAAGTTGGGTAGATAATCTGTTGCTCAGGGAAAATGCCCCCTTGTCAATATGGATCAGGTGGACACCCAGGGCTGCAGTCCAGCTGGCCAGTGCCTTGTGGACAGATTAGGCATGCCTTGGCACCTGTTCCAGTTGTGCCTCAGCAGGGGCGTTGCTGAATACTTTTCCCTCTCCCTGGGCCCTGTAGATAGAAAACTTTTAAATTGATATATTACATATCTGCAGAAAAGTGTCCACCATAATCTACAACCTGATGAATTGTCATACAGTGAACACACCTGTGTTACCCCCACCCAAATCATCTCCTCTTATGCCTTCTCCCAAGCCCTGCTCCGTCCCTGTCCCCCAAGCTCACTACTGTCCTTACATCAACCATACTAAATGTTACATAAGTGGGGTAAAAAGCGCATGCCCTTTGGCTTCTTTTGTTCCACACTGTGTTTGTGAGATCCACCCATATTGTGTGTCACAGTAGTTAGTCGATTTTCATAGCTACATAGTATTTAATGGCACGAATATTTCATGGTTCATTCATTTACTGTTAACAGATGTTTAGACTGTCTCCAGGTTGGGCTTATTATGAGCTGCCTTTCTTGCATTTGTCTTTCAGGGTAGGGTTATGTGTCGCTTAACGATAGAGATACTTCTGAGAAGTTCATCGTTAGATGATTTTGTTGCTCTGCAAACATCACAGACTATATTTACACAAACCTAGATGGTACAGCCTGCTACACACTTAGGCTCTGTGGTATAGCCCCCTGCTCCTAGACTACAAACCTGCACAGCATGTTATTGTACTGAATACTGTAGGCAATTGTAACACAATGGGAAGTATTTGTGTACCTAAACATGGAAAGGGTATAGTAAAAATATGGTATTAATATTGTAATCTTATGGGACCACTGTTGTATATGTGGTTCATCATTGACTGAAACGTCGTTTTGTGGTATGTGGCTCTACTTGTGTATGCATTTCGCTGGGTAGATACCTAGGAGATGCTGTCACAGGCGGTGCATGTGGTCAGCTGCCAGAGAGTTTTGCAAAGTGGTTATAACAAATGTCACCCTTACAAGCTGTTTATTGGTTTTTGGTTGCTCCACAACAATTGTCCAATAGTTTGAATGTCAAACCTTGTATCAGTACATAGTTTAACCAGAAAACTAGATATCTTGGGGCAACGTTTTCATCCATATCGGCATCTCCTAGGAAGCTTCTTAAGCTTGTAGAGGCCTTGACCCCACCTTAGACCTCCTGAATCACAATTACTAAGAGGGGGGCGGAAAGACAAATCCTAGCTTCAGAGGCCTGCCAGGGTGGGTGCTGTGTTGGTGTGTGTGTGTGTGTGTGTGTGTGTACAAGAGAAAAAGAGACAAAGAAAGAAGGAGAGAGGAAGAGAGAGAGAGAATAGTTCTGGTGATGACTGTGGGGGTCACTGGCTGAGGAAGAAAAAAACTGAGGCCAGGAAGGTAGAAACAAACTGAAGAAGCTGGTAGGATCTGAAGACTGGACGTCTGAATGGTGCTGGAAATGGGGTCAGTGGGAAGGACGGGGGAAGTAAGAGGGTGGGGGGTCATGCTCAGAACGTGAGCTTTTCAGTGGTGGAGCTGTTCCAGGTAGAGACTAGTTAGGGAACAAACCCAAATGCCTCAGGTAAACTTTAGGCGAGTTAAACATGCCTGCTGTTTGCAGGGGCTGTGTTGTCATTTGCTGAGTTGAAATTTCAGGGATGGGAGTCAAAGAATTATAAATATGTGCACCATACGTACATGATTTATGTTCTATTTCCAGTCATATTCGTATGGGATTGTTATTGTAGGATGCTCCTTAGGCTCTCAACAAAATTTAGTTTCAAGAGGACCTGATTGTCATGCCCCTTATTGCCATGGTGTCTAGCGGGTAGATGCTGGTCCACCACAAGCCACACTAATGATCTGGATGGGGTGATTCTCAGACTAGGAATGCTCCTTTAGTTAAAAACTACATGCTACCCTTTCCCTCTGGGATCTCCTAGGAGTGTCTATACTTTTATCATACTTTCACCATAATTTCTTTAACCAGTCTCCTGCCAATGGACATTTCAGTTTTCTATGTTTTGCAGTTACAGACAGTGCTGAAAATAAAATTTATAAATTAACTTTGGGAGAGTTGATATCTTTGTAATGTTGACTACTGGTTACGTTTAGGGAAGTCAAGTTTTATTATTAACAAGAGCAGACAGTAACACCCATTAGTGTAATGTCTTTTAGCAAAGCAGAGACACCTAAGTGCTTGATTTTACAAAAAATTAGTACATGTGAACTGTTTTCTTAAGCAAGATTCGTTTTCCATTTTATTTACATCAGCGATTCACTAAGCAAAGCTTTTTTTGTCTGCACAGTTCAGCTAGCTCACAAACTCTGATGTATGTTGAGATGATTAAATGAGATGAGTGTGAACATGCTTTAAAGTATGATCCAATGTAAGGTGTTAGTATTTACTTATTTATTTTTGAGACAGGATCTCTCTCTGTTGCCCAGGCTAGAGTGCAGTGGTGCGATCTTGGCTCACTGCAATGTATGCTTCCAGGTTCCAGCTATTCTCCTGCCTCAGCCTCCTGAGTAGCTGGGACTACAGTCGCCCGCCACCATGCCTGGCTAATTTTTGTATTTATAGTAGAGATGGGGTTTCACCGTGTTGGCCAGGCTGGTCTTGAACTCCTGACCTCAAGTGATCCACCCGCCTCAGCATCCCAAAGTGCTGGGATTATAGGCACGAGCCACTGCGCCCGGCCTAAGATGTTAGTATTATAGAGTATGCACAGTGACCAAGACAATGCTGAATCAGCTGCTATGTACAGCACAGGCAGGAGTGAACAGAGTAGAGTGGAGAGGGGAGAATTGACTTCTGCTGTGTAAGATGAGGCCCATCTACAATCTGTGCAATAGAAGCAGACTGGATGGCACTGTAGGGTCAAGGAGTCTCTTAAGAGAGCCATTCTTATTGACTGGAAGATGCTTCTTAAGAAAATGCCAGAGAAGGAAGAAACATCTCCTGAATGGACAAGCCTGCTTCCCAAGGGTGGGTGACCCACCAGCCATGCCAGGTGCTCACCCCCATGAGGCCACAGGCAATATAGCAACCCCAAGGCTCTGTGATGACATGGCAGCCAGTGCAGGGGCTGGGGACGAGGGATTCTGACCTGCAGGTGTGAGGGTCAGCACCACTCATCTTCACGCCAAGATGTTAGCCTGTGGGGTCTTTTGAGCAAGAGCAACACAGGCCTGTCTTCTCAGCCTACTGTTCCTGCCCAACCCCTCTGTCTAGGATGGACTGAGGCTGATTTCTTTTTTTCTTTTTCTTCTTCTTTCTTTTTTTGAGACAGAGCCTCGCTCACTTACCCAGGCTAGAGTGCAGTGGTGCGATCTTGGCTCACTGAAACCTCCGCCTCCCAGATTCAAGCAATTCTCCTGTCTCAGCCTCCTGAGTAGCTGGGACTACAGGCACGTGCCACTATGCCTGGCTAGTTTTTGGTATTTTTAGTAGAGACAGGGTTTCACCATGTTGGCCAGGCTTGTCCCAAACTCCCAACCTCAGGTGATCCACCTGCCTTGGCCTCCCAAAGTGTTGGGATTACAGGCATGAGCCACCGTGCCTGGCCTGATTTCTGATCATTTTACTACCGGCAGGGACATATTAATATTTTCTGGAAAAAACAGAGCTAGCTCCCATTAGCCCATCAAGCACTGGGGCTCCAAGCTCTTCTCTTGGCTGCTCATCCCAAAGAGACCCTAAGAATAGGAGTTAGTGTGTTCTCTCTCATCCTGGAGCTAGAAGAACACTAATTACTTCCCGCCTGCATTTTGCTTTGTGTTTTTCTTTCGTGGACTAGCTAGCTACAAGGGCCAGTGCCATAGATAGGGTTCAGTTTTGAAACTGTGGCCAACATGACCAGCCTGTGGTGTCCTGATAACCACAAGACTTGAAATTCATTCCATTTAACCTATTATTTATCTACATGAGGTTCTATGAGAAGTGAGGAATGGTGGCTACATGCCAGCCTGGCAGTTATCTGTGAGGACTTGGAGAGGTCACTAGGTTGCGATAGTCTCCAAAGTGGGGTGTGTTCACCAGTGGTGGGTAGAGATGATCCCTTGGAGTGCCATCAAAAAGTACCCATTTTATATATGAATGTGTGCATAGAAGTCAATATGTGGAAATGGAAGTTTATATTTCAATATACATAATATGTTAATTTAGCATTATATGAATATATGTATGTATATATGTTCACTTCATATGTCTACATGCACTTCTGTGCACACATACACTTTTTAAAATTTAACTGATAGGGGACCCAGGCTAAATTTTTGGATACACTGGCCTATTGAACATCTCTCTTTAGCAGGGTACTGAGCATGAGTCAATTTCAGCACTGTTCATTTTCAGCCCAAGGTATTCTCCAGCATTCTATAGCCACTGCACTACACACTGTGCTGGGTGCTACAGGAGATACTAAAGTGACTGAACCACAGTTTCTGCTCTGATGAGACTTTAACTCAACCTTTTGTAGGACTTCTGTTGTTGGTTTGGTAGAGAAATAGAAAACATTCACCTGGTGTTCTTTAAAAAAAATCAACATAACAGAATGGTACTTCAGCTGCATATTGTGTTCATAGAAGAGACAGAAGAGAGGGAAAAATGGGGACTAGAAAATGCATAAATGAGTGAGAATGGGAAAGGTGGAAGCAAGTAAAAAGACAGGACTGAGAGAAGCTGGCAGTGAAGGATAAAGAGACTGAAAATCGGCATTTAGGTTGCAGGGAAAAAAAACATGGAGAGAGAGGAGTATGAGAGGAACAGGCTAGACCAGCAGGTCTCAAAATGTGAGAATTCTTGTAGGTCTTTGAAGTCTGCAAGGGCAAAACTTTTTCCTAGCAATACTAAGATATTAGCTGTCTTTTAAAAGCTCTCATTCTCTCATGAATGTACAGTAGAGTTTTCCAGAGGCTAGATGATGTGCAATAACGCATCAGATTGAATGCAGACACAGACATGAGAAATCAGCTGTCTTCCATTAACGCAGGTATTAACTGTGGAACAGTGCCACTCTTCATACTAATTTTGTTTCATTTTGTTTGGAACACTATAGTTATATGTTATTTAATGTTAATATGTGATGAGTTTATTATATTTAATTGGATTACTAAGCATTTTAAAATTTCTCCATTTCCAGCCCTTTTTTTTTGCCTTAGGAATTGCATTTATTTTTATTTTTGTTATTTTATTTTATTTTAGATTCAAGGGTACATGTGTGGGTTTGTTAAATGGGTATATTGTGTAAAGGTGTGGTCTGGGCTTCTAGTGAACCCATCATCCAAATAGTGAACGTTGCACCCCATAGGTAAGTTTTCAACCCTCATCCCTGTTCCCTCTCTTTCTTCTTTTGGAGTCCCCAGGATCTATTATTTCCGTCTTTATGTCTATATGTACCTATGGTTTAGCTCCCACTTGTAAGTGAGAAAATGTGGTATTTAGTTTTCTGTTTCTGAGTTATTTCACTTAGGATAATCGTTTCCAGCTCCATTCATGTCACTGCAAAGGACATGATTTCATTCTTTTTTATGGCTGCATAGTATTCCATGTTGCATATATATGCCACATTTTCTTTACCTAGTTTACTGTCGATGGACTTTTAGGTTGATTCTTTGACCTTGCAATTGTGAATAGTGCTGTAATAAACAGACAAGTGCAGGTGACTTTTTGATCTAATGATTTCTTCAAGAAAAGAGAACATAAGGACATGTGGTATTTAGTTTTCTGTTTCTGAGTTATTTCACTTAGGATAATCATATCCAGCTCCACTCATGTTACTGCAAAGGATATGATTTCATTCTTTTTTATGGCTGCATAGTATTCCATGGTGTGTATATATACCACATTTTCTTTATCCAGTTAACCATTGATGGACACTTAGGTTGATTCTTTGGCTTTGCAATTGTGAACAGTGCTGTGATAGACAAGTGCAGGTGTCTTTTTGATATAATGATTTCTTTTCCTTTGGGTAAATACCCAGTAGTGGGATTGCTGGATCAAATGGTAGTTCTATTTTTAGTTCTTTGAGAAATCTTGATAATGTTTTCCATAGAGGTTGTACTAATTTATATTCCTGCTAACAGTGTATAAGTGTTCCCTTTTCTCCACAGCCTCACCAATATCTGTTATTTTTGACTTTTTAATAATAGCTATCATGAATGGTGTGAGATGGTATCTCATTGTGGTTTTAATTTGCATTTCTCTGATGATTAGTGATATTGAGCATTTTTTCCTGTTTGTTGGCTGCTTGTATGTCTTCTTTTGGAAAATGTCTGTTTATGTCCTTTGCCTACTTTTTAATGTTTTTTTTTTGTATTGATTTGTTTGTGTTCCTTATGGATTCTGGATATTAGCTCTTTGTTGGATGCATAGTTTGGTTTGCAAATATTTTTCCCATTCTGTAGGTTATGTACTCTATCGATTGTTTCTTTTGCTGTGCAGAAGCTTTTTAGCTGAATTAATTCCCGTTTGTCTATTTTTGGTTTTGTTGCATTTGCCTTTGGGGACTTGGTCATAAATTCTTTGCCTAGGCTAATGTCCAGAAGAGTTTTTCCTAGGTTTTCTTCTAGGACTTTTAGAGTGTCAGGTCTTACATTTAGGCCTTTAATTCATCCTTAATTTTTGTGTATGGTGAGAGATAGGGATCTAGTTTCATTCTTCTGCATTTAGCTAGCCAGTTTTTCCCAGCACCATTTATTGAATAGAGAGTCCTTTTCCCATTGCTTATTTTTGTTGATTTTGTTGACAGTCAGTTGGTTGTAGGTGTGTGGCTCTATTTCTGGATTCTCTATTTTGTTCCATCGGACTGTGTGTCTATTTGTGTACCAGTTCCATGCTGGTTTGGTTACTATAGCCTTGTAATATAGTTTGAAGTCAGGTAATGTGATGCCTCTGGCCTTGCTCTTTTTGCTTAGGATTGCTTTGGCTATTTTGGCTCTTTTGTGGTTCCATGTGAATTTTAGAATAGTTTTTTCTAATTCTGTGAAAAATCATGCTGATTCTATAGGAATTGCATTGAATTTGTAGATTGCCTTGGGCAGTATGGTCATTTAAATGATACTGATTCTTCTAATCCATAAGCATGGGATGTTTTTCCATTTTCTGTGTCACTTCTGATTTCTTTCATTAGTGTTTTATAGTTCTCCTTATAGAGGTCTTTCACCTCTTTGGTTAAGTGTATTCCTAGGTATTTTGTGTGTTTGTGTGGCTGTAATAAATTGGATTGACTTTTTGATTTAGTTTGCAGCTTGAGTGCTGTATAGAAATGCAACTGATTTTTGTACATTAATTTTGTTTCTTGAAACTTTACTGAAGTTGTTTATCAAGTCTAGGAGTCTTTTGGAGGAATCTTTAGGATTTTTCTAGGTATAAGATCATGTTATCAGGGAACAGAGATGATTTCACTCTTTTTTTCTGTTTGGATACCTTTTGTTTCTTTCTCTTACCTGATTGCTATGTTTAGGACTCCTAGTACTGTGCTATTTAGGAGCTGTGAGAGTGAAATCCTTGTCTTGTTCTAGTTCTTAAGAGGAATGCATTTTGCTTTTCCCCATTCAGTATGATGTTGGCTATGGGTTTGTTATATATGGCTCTTATTATTTTGAGGTATGTTCCTTTGATGCCTAGTTTGTTGAGTTTTTTTTTATCGTGAAGGGATGTTGGATTTTATCAAATGCTTTCTCTGCGTCTATTGA
Source organism: Hylobates moloch (assembly GCF_009828535.3). NCBI lineage: Eukaryota > Metazoa > Chordata > Mammalia > Primates > Hylobatidae > Hylobates > Hylobates moloch. The sequence continues at coordinate 128,259,938 of NW_026652277.1, read as the reverse complement.
GATGACCTTATGTCTTTTGTTTTTAATTTTGTTTATGTAGTGAATCACATTAATTGACTTGCATATGTTGAACCTTCTTGGCATCCCTAAAATAAAACCAACCTGATTGTGATGGATTATCTTTTTCAAGTGCTGTTGGATTCAGTTTGCTAGTATGTTGTTGAAGATTTTTGTATTTATGTTCATCAGAGATATTGGCCTGTAGTTTTCTTTTTGATGTGTTCTTATGAGATTTTGGTATCATTATGATACTGGTTTCATAGAATTATTTATGGAGGAATTCCTCTTCCTTAATTTTCTGGAGTGGTTTCAGTAAGATTGGTTCCAGCTCTTCTTTGCACATCTGATAAAATTCAACTGTGAGTCCATCTGGTCCCGGGCTCCTCTTTTGTCGTAGTTGTTATATTTTTTTTTACTGATTCAATTTCATTACTCATTACTGGTCTGCTCAGAATTTCTATTTCTCTTGAGGGGTTGTATGCTTCCAGGAATTTATTCATGTACTCTGGGTTTTCTAGTGTGTGCACTTAGAGATGTTCATAGTAGTCTCTGATGATCCTTTGTGTTTCTGTGATATCAGTTGTAATGTTACTTTTATCATTTCTGATTGTGCTTGTCTGAATCTTCTCTTTTTCTTTGTTAATCTAGCTAGCCATCTAACAATTTTGTTTACCTTTTCAGAGAACCAACTTTGTGTTTTGTTGATCCTTTGTATGAATTTTTTGGTTTCAATTTAATTGAGATCAAATCTGCTCTGATCTTTGTTATTATTCTTTTCTTCTGCTAGCTTTGTGTTTGGTTTGTTCTTGATTTTCTAGTTCCTTGAGGTGTTAGAGAGGTGTTAGAGAGGTTGTTAATTTGAGATCTGTCTTTTTGATTTAAGCAATTAATGCTATAAGCTTTCCTCTTAGCACTGCTTTTGCTGTATCCCAGAGGTTTTGGTATGTTGTGTCTGTTTTCATTCATTTCAAAATATTTTTTTGATTTCTGCCTTGATTTTATGGTTTACCCAAAAGTCATTCAAGAGCAAGTTGTTTAGTTTCCATGTACTTCTCTGGTTTTGAGAGTTCCTCTTGGTATTGATTTCTAATTTTATTCCACTGTGGTCCAGGAAGATCCTAATATGATTTTGACTTTTTTTTTTGCATTTATTGAGACTTGCTTTATGGGCAAGCATATGGTGAATTTTAGAGAATGTTTTATGCACAGATGAGAAAAATGTATATTCTGTGGTTGTTGGATGGAATGTTCTGTAGGTGTCTCTTAGTCCATTTGGTCAAGTTTGTATAATCAAATCAACAGATCAAGCTCAATGATCTGTCATCATTGACAGCTTATTGCTGTCAGTATGGTATTGAAGGTTATTGCTGTCAGTATGGTATTGAAGGTCCCTCATTCTTTTATATGACTATCTCTTTTTGTAAGTCTAGTAGTATTTGTTTTATAAATCTAGGTGCTCTGATGCTGGGTGCATATATATTTAGGATAGTTAAATCATTTCGTTGAATTAGACCCTGTATCATTAGATAATGCTATTCTTTGTCTTTTTTTTTTTTTAACCGATGTTACTTTAGAGACTCTTTTATCTGATATAAGAAGAGCAACTCTTGCTCTTTTTTGTTTTCCATTTTCATGACATGTCTTTTTACACCCCTTTACTTTAGGCTATAGGCATCTGAATGTCTACCTCTATAGCAAGATCAGGGAAATTTTCCTGAATTATTCTCTTAAATATAACTGCTTACTTTTTCTTCTCTTTCAGGATTACACATAAGTCATACATTTGGTCCTTTTACATAATTGCATATTTATCAAATACTTTATTTATTAAAAAATTCTTTTTTCTTTATTTTTTTTTTACTTGTTTAAATAGAAAGATTGGCCTTCAAGCTCTGAAATTATCTTTTCTGCTTGGTCTAGACTTTTACTATAGTTAAAATTTAATACATCTACTTTGTCTTTCATGTCCTAAGTTTTTGGGGGTTGATTTTCAACTTTCTTTTGCATCTCAGTGAGCTTTCTTACAATCCATATTTTGAATTCTTTATCTGTCATTTCAGAATTTTCATTTTAGTTAGGATCCATTGCTAGAGAGCTAGTGTGATCCTTTGAAGGTGTCAAAACACTTTGTCTTTTTGTATAGCCAGAGTTTTTATGCTGATTCCTTCTCATCTGAAGGAGCTTGATATAGTTTGGTTCTGTGTCCCACCCAAATCTCATCTTTTAACTCCCATAATTCCCACGTGTTGTGGGAGGGACATGGTGGGAGATGATTGAAACATGGGGGCAGGTATTTCCCGTGCTGTTTTCATGATAGTAAATGGGTCTCACAAGATCTGATGGTTTTAAAAATGGGAGTTTCCCTGCACAAGCTCTCTCTTTGCCTGCTGCCATCCATGTAAGATGTGACTTGCTCCTCCTTGCCTTCTGCCATGATTGTGAGGCATCCCCAGCCTTGTGGAACTGTAAGTCCAATAAACCTCTTTCTTTTGTAAATTGCCCAGTCTTGGTATGTCTTTATCAGCAGCGTGAAAATGGACAAATACAGAGCTGTAGCTTCCTATTTTTGAATTTGCCAACATTTGAATGAGACTTTTAAGGTTTGTATTCTTTTTTCCGTTGAGGGTGTGGCTGTAGTATATATTGTGTATAATTGTTTGGCTTTGTTTCTGGGTGCTTTCAGGGGGCCAAGGGTCTCTATGGGTTCCTTGGTTATGGATATCATTTGTGTGATGGCTTTCCCAGATGCTGCTTTTTGTAGTGATGTGTAGAGTGTATGAGCTGACACACTATCTTCTGTAGGGCTAGGAGTGTGGAGGTCTCAGGAAGCTTATCTCATACACTAGCACTGTGCTCTTCTGACAGCAGGTTTTTTGTTTGATGATGCAGTTCAGTCTCTGTCTAGTCCAGTAAGTGACGCTTAAGGGTAAGAAGAGCTAGCTCACCCTCAGGTCATCCGATGGTGAGTGGAAGCCCCTTCCTTGATGGGGGTGCTAAGGTCTCGGGGTAGGGGCCAGCACGGGGCTGTACCAGCTCCTCATTCTGGGTAGGCAGGAACATGATCCACTACCTATTATGCCCCTTTTGCAGCACTCATAACCCTCAGTTCATATAAACACTGTCCTTTGGCTCCTGGCCACTCCTGAGGTCTGTGAGAATGCTTCGATTGTGGCTACCACCAAAATGGCCTCAGGTCAGAGCCTCTTTCCCCAGTCCAGAACAGTCAGCTCTGTGGCTTGTCTGTCCTCTGTTGCAGGGACATTGCTATTTTGTGTAGGGAGTAGGAGATGGGCCCTGCTTTTTCTGAAAGCCCAGGCAGTACCACCTCACTTTCAGTGGGGATGCAGCCACTGTGAAAAGTGCTAGAAAACCTTTCTTCAATTGCACGAGTGCCATCTCTCAGCAGGGAAAGCCTCTGCTGCATCTGCAACAGTGAATGGGTGGAGTAGGAAATAGTCTCCTCTCCATGTCCCTTCTCAGCTACTAGTACCACCCCTTTCAGAGATTGGTGCTGTGCCTGCATTTCCTTTGTCCCAAGGAGCACTTTGGTGGGCTGTGCTCCCCCCTCCCCTAGAAGCAACCTGCACTGAGGGCTAGATTTCTGGGATTCCTGTAGCTCCCCAGGGTCCTGCCGGTCCCCCACGGTTGCCAAAGTCGGAGTGATTGTGGGGTATGCTTCTGGGGGATCTGGTGATACAACATCACGAAGGCTGAGGTTGCTTGGGCAGGGCAGTGGCTCAGAACAGGTGCACAACCAGTATGGTGCCCACCATCTCAGTTCAGGCCTGAGGGGAGTGCCAGCACACCTGCATGAGTTGGTCACCTGGTACTCTATTCTCAGGAAGTTCCCAAATCACCTCTGACAACATTGCCCAGGGTCACGAAGGCAGAGGGTCTCTCCCACAATTTGGTAGTCAGCAGTTTGTTACAGGGGTGAGGTGAGAAGGGATACACCCCTATCTATACTTTCTGTAAGACTCCTGGCTCCTCAGGGGTCAGTCTCTGCCAGATTCTTGCTGTTTTCCTTTTCTCTGCCCCAGCTTCTCCCTGTGGGCTCCCTGGCAGACCCTGGCTCTCTTTCCTCCTCTCCTTCTCCACTTTATTTTCTAATACATAAATGGTGATAAATATGATCCACATAAAGAAAGGCCTTTTGGAATCCTCAAAATTTGTAAAAATATAGAGGCTCCTGAGACCAAAAAGTGTGAGAATTGCTGAGCTGAGGGATGGTCAGAAGCATCTTCCGGTGAGAAGGAGCATCAGGATGCAGTGGGGTGGGCCCGTCAGCAAAGGAAGGAGGGCAATGGAGATTGCATGTGTCAATGGTGCAATTTGACCTCAGTTTGATCTGACAGGCCCTATATCCTACCTCCTATTTTAATGGTTTTATAGGAATGTTGGTGATTGCCTGAACTGATTCTGTTTTCAATCTAAATAATTAAGTACCTGTTCAAAGTTCTGCTATGACTCTTAATTTCAGGGGTTGGAATTTTGTGGGATAATCCAAATTTCATCTGTTCTATCCTGCTGTCCTGTGGGCATAATTGTCCTTATGAGGCAATTTTTTATTTCAGAAAATATGTCACTGTTGGTTTGAGTCTATAAATCTGGAGACTGTATTTTTTAAAATTTTAAATAAACTTTTAATTTTTTGATAATTTTAGATTTATGGAAAAGTTACATAGATAGTACAGAGTCCCCATATGACCCTCACCCAGTTTCCCCTATTGTTAACATCTTATATTACCATAACATGTTTGTCAAAACTAAGAAACTAATATTAATACGTTACTATTAACTAGCTATATGCTTCATTTGAATTTCACCAGTTTTTCTAAGTGTCCTCTTCCTGTTCCAGGATCCAGTCCCAGAGTACCACACTGCATTTAATTGTCTATAGCAGTTTCTCAATCTTTCTTTATTTTTTATGACCTTGGCAGTCTTTAGGTATATTGGCCAGGTAACCTGTAGATGACCCCCAATCTGGGGTCTTTTTTAAATTATTAAACTAGGGTTATGGTTTTTGGAAAGAAAACGACAGAGATGAAGTGCCCTTCTCATCAGATCATAGATCTCATCAGATTACAGCATATCCACATGACCTCACTGGGGATGTTAACCTTCATCACTTGGTGACATTAGTGTTTGCTAAGTTTCTAGGTTTCCCCACTGTAAAGTTACTGTTTTTCCTCTTTTCCTGCTTTGTTCTTTAGAAGCAAGTCACTAAGCCTAGCCCACCCTTTAGGAGTAAATTGTGGGAATTAAACTCTGCTTCCTGGAGAGAGGGAATGTCTACAGATAGTAATTGAATTCTAATATAAGAAAGATTGGTCTCTTCTCACCCTTTTATTTTTTCATTCATTTATTTATGTGAGTATAGTGTATTGTATTTGTCAGGCTTCTCCAGAGAAAGAGAACAAATAGGATACACACACACACACACACACACACACACACACAAAGATTTATTATAGGAATTGGCTTACATGGTTATAAAGGCTGAGAAGTCTCATGACCTACTATCTGCAAGCTGGAGAACTAGGAAAGCTAGTGGTGTAATTCAGTCCCAGACTGAAGGGCTGGTGTAAGTCTTCGTCTAATTCCAAAAGCCGAAGAACCAGGAGCTCTGATATTTGAGAGCTGGAGAATATGGATGTCCCAGCTCATGCAGAGAAGAAATGTACTCTTCCTTAACCTTTTTGTTTTATTCAAGCCCTCAAGTGATTGGATGATGCCCACCTCAACTGGTGAGGGTGATCTCCACTTAGTCTACTGATTCATATGCTAATCTCCTCCAGAGACACTCTCACAGACGCACCCAGAAATAATGTTTTGCCAGCTATCTGGGCTTCCTTTAACCTAGTCAAGTTAACACATAAAATTAACCACACAGTATGGATTCATGTATATTTATTTTATGCTTTGGGATATACTATGCCATTTATTTTGTTGCTGAAATTGTTTGAGCTTCCAACTGGCTGTAGGGGCCAGCCCTACAGGGTCTGTGTGTTTTTCTCCCCATGTGCGGAGACGAGAGATCATAGAAATAAAGACACAAGACAAAGAGATAAAAGAAAAGACAGCTGGGCCTGGGGGACCACTACCACCAAGACACAGAGACTGGTGGTGATCCTGAGTGTCAGGCTGCGCTGTTATTTATTGGATACAAGACAACGGGGTAGGGTAAGGAGTGCGAGCCATCTCCAATGATAGGTAAGGTCACGTGGGTCATGTGTCCACTAGACAGGGGGCCCTTCCCTGTTTGGCAGCCGAGGTGGAGAGAGAGAGAGAGGAGACAGCTTATACCATTATTTCTGCATATCAGAGACATTTAATATTTTCACTAATTCTGCTACTGCTATCTAGAAGGCAGAGCCAGGTGTATAGGATGGAACTTGAAAGCAGACCAGGAGTGTGACTGCTGAAGCACAGCATCACAGGGAGACAGTTAGGCCTCCAGATAACTGTGGGCGGGCCTGACTCATGTCAGGCCCTCCACAAGAGGTGGTGGGGTAGAGTCTTCTCTAAACTCCCCCGGGGAAAGGGAGACTCTCTTTCCCGGTCTGCTAGGGTGGGTGCTTTTCCTTGGCACTGATGCTACTGCTAGACCACAGTCTGCTTGGTAACGGGCATCTTCCCAGACACCGGCATTACCACTAGACCAAGGAGCCCTCTGGTGGCCCTGTCTGGGCATAACAGAAGGCTTGCACTCTTGTCTTCTGGTCACTTCTCACCATATCCCTTCAGCTCCTATCTCTGTATGGCCTGGTTTTTCTTAGGTTATGGTTGTAGAGCGAGGATTATTATAATATTGGAATAAAGAGTAATTACTACAAACTAATGATTAGTGATATATATAATCATATCTATGATCTATATCTAGTATAACTCTTGTTATTTTATATATTTTATTATACTGGAACAGCTTGTGCTCTCGGTCTCTTGCCTCGGCACCTGGGTGGCTTGCTGCCTGCAACTGGTCATTGGGAACTTTTTCAGGTTGCTACCTAGGCCCCTTTCATATGACCTTATCCTTTTGTTTTTTGAATATTTCCTTACTTCCTGGCATTATAAGATATTCCAGGCTTATTTTATATTCTTCTTGTCCTGGCTTTAGAATCAGCCACTTTTTCTGGCTCCTCTCGTTGGAGAATGGTATTTAGAAACTAAGATCTGGGCAATGAGTGTGCTTGTTGCTATTGGGATGTCATTGCTTCTAGGCCTTCTCAGTAGATGGAGCTAGATAATATATGTATATATACTAACCCATAGATATAAATATGTCTATAATGATTTCTATATTTATCCATTTGTGTATATGTTAAGATAAACATGATGGAGACCCTTCAAATTTGCTTATGTTCTTTTTCAGCCTATAGACCAGATGTAATAATTAGCTTTTCTTCTCTTGCAGATTCCAGAGAGTCCTTTATTTCATATGTGCCTTCCAGAACATCTCTTGTGGTATTCACTACTTGGCTTCTGTGTTCATGGGAGTCACCCCTCGTCATGTCTGCAGGCCCCCAGGCAATGTGAGTCAGGTTGTTTTCCACAATCACTCTAACTGGAGTTTGGAGGACACCGGGGCTCTGTTGTCTTCAGGCCAGAAAGATTATGTTATGGTGCAGTTGCAGAATGGTGAGATCTGGGAGCTCTCAAGGTGTAGCAGGAACAAGAGGGAGAACACATCGAGTTTGAACTATGAATACACTGGCAGTAAGAAAGAGTTTCCTTGTGTGGATGGCTACATATATGACCAGAACACATGGAAAAGCACTGCGGTGACCCAGTGGAACCTGGTCTGTGACCGAAAATGGCTTGCAATGCTGATCCAGCCCCTATTTATGTTTGGAGTCCTACTGGGATCGGTGACTTTTGGCTACTTTTCTGACAGGTAAAATCAAATATTTAGGATTGTTGTATCAGTGTAGGGTTTATTTTCCTATCTGGTTTTCTTGGGACACAAGGAATTATGTTTAAAGTTTGTCATTTTTATACTTCCTATCTAAATACCTACCTCTTTGCTGATCCATTATTTAGGGATGTGTAATGATAAGGATAGGCTCTGAAGACAGTAAAGCTGGGTCCAAATCCTGGTTCTACCACTTATTAACTGTGGACCCCAGGCAAATTGCCTAACTTATCTGTGTTTCAGAATCTTTGTCTATAAGCTGGTGATAAAAAATAATATCACTTACTTCAAAGGATTATTGCAAAATTAATACAGAAAAAAGTACCCTGGACACATAATCACTCAATAGATATTGTTCATTACTTTAAATATTTTCTTCTCTTTAAATAGACTTGCTTTTTAATAGGAGTAGCCTGATCATAAGCAGTATATCTGTAAAATTATTGGCTTGATATAACAGCTCCTTTTAGTCTTTATGTGCTGCTGTAACAAAATACCACAGACTGGGTAATTCACAAACAATAGAAATTTATTTCTCATAGTTCTGGCGGCTGGGAAGCCCAAGATAAGGTGCCAGCAGGATTGCTGTCTGGGAAGGCTGTTGTTTGCTTTCAAGATGGTGCCTCATTGCTGCATCCTTTGGAGGGTATAAACGCAGTGTCCTCACATGGAAGAAGGGATGGAAGGGCAGAAGAGTGCTCCCTTCAACCTTGAGCCCTTTTCTAAGGGTGCTAAGGGCTCTGCTGTCATGACTTTATCACCTGCCAAGGCCACCCTTCTTAATACTGTTGCACTGGAGATTGAGTTTCAACATGAATTTTTGAGGGAATACTATCATTCAAAGCATAACCTGGCCATATATTTTTAAAAATTTGCATTAAAATGAATATATAATTCTTAAAATAAAGCAAAGTTTATCTCTGTATGAACATGGACCATACCAAAGCACAGAGATGAGCTTATTTGGTCTCCATAGTTGTGGATTTTACAGGCATGTGGTGGGCACTGAGGACCTAAAGACAATAGCTTAGATCGGAAATCCCTGCCCTTGAGTTATACCAGTCTAATGGGGCTGATAAACATGCCAAAAGAAAAATTATAGGGCTTTGTTATGGGCAGGGCCATACCTCTCATAGTATGTCAAAGGTGCTAGGTATTAGTGTTTTCATTCAGCAAGCTGTTACACAAATTATCACTTGAGGCTTTTCTGTTGAAATGTGTTCACTACTGACTCTTGAAACTCAAAATATTTGCAACTACATGTATGAAATGTACTAAAATATATTTGCTGTATGACAAAAATGGGATATAAATAATGCTTATAACAAGGTCAGAGTTATAAATATGTTAACTGAAAATAAATTTAGTTCCTTTGCCTGAACTTGGTATAGTTATATAGACATATATTGAACACTTACTTACAGTCACTTTGATAGATGCAGAGATGTGTGTATATTATATATTATATATATTATATATATATAAATATTATATATTATATATAAATAAAAGATATATTAGTGAAAATATATATATATATATATGTATGTTAGTGAAAGCAAGTTTATTAAGAAAGTAAAGGAATAAAGAAGGGCCACTCCATAGGCAGAGCAGCCATGATGTATATTTTTTAAAGTCCTTGAGAAGTTGCAAACCATTAACTGGTATTCATTTGGATGTGTAGCTTGAATTAAAATTACCTGGGAGCTCCAGAAAAACCTTAAGCTAAAAAATTGGTTTGACATGGTCCATGACTCCCAGTGTCTGTATTCTCTCAGCGGAACTTGTTGAAAGAGACAGCCTCCTTGCACCTCTTGTAGTCTTCTACACTTCTTGCTGGATGTGCCAAGATAGCAAGTCCCTGACCACTTTTTTATGTGGGCCATTTCTCAGAGTTGCCTATGCAGCCAGTACCTTAAAAGATGAGTGCTATGGCTTAGATATGATTTGTCTGTTCTCACCAAGGCTCATGTTGAAATTTGATCCCCACTGTGGCAGTGTTGGGAGGTGAGGCCTAGTGGGAGGTGTTTGGGCTATGGGGGCAAATCCCTCATGAATGAATTGGTGCTGTTCTCATGGCAGTGGGTGAATGAGTTCTGGCTGTCACAACACTGGATTAATTCTCATAGGAATTGATTAGTTCCTGCAAGAGTGGATTGTTTTAAAGTGAGGACGCCCCTCAGGTTTCTCTCTCTTTACATGTTTCTCTCTCTTTACATACATATATATTACATATATATATTACATATATATATGTTTTATATATATGTTATATATATATATACACCTTTGACCTTTTCTGCCATGTTGTAATGTAGCATGAAAGCCCTTGCAAGAAGCCAGTACCCTTGATCTTCCCAGCCTGCAGAACTGTGAGCTAAATAAACCTCTTTTCTTTATAAATTATCCAATCTTAGGTGTTCTTTTATAGCAACATAAAATTAACTAATATGATGAGATAATGTCCCCTCTCTGCCACAAAGAGTAGGCTTCCTAACTGCTTGCTACAAAACCAGTGGATTCCCCACATTCAGTGCTCCTCCTCTCTAATTCAACCCACTATCTGTGAAGTGTCATCTGGGCTCATTGTGGGACTTGGGGATTAGAGGACCTGAGACAAAGATGCTGCTGCCCTACTGCTTGCTAATGAAGTAAGTAATGAAGTTCTTTGTCTCTGACCCAAACATCTTGTGTTTTTGCCAGCATCCCTTAAACAGTACAGATTAACATATTAACTTAGAGTAAAATAAAATTTAATACTCTTTGTATACTCTCATCTTGGGCCTGAGAGGATTCTCATAAATTATTTTTCAAGGTGAATAAGTAGCTCAGTGAAAACCAAAAGACATAATTAAAAGGGACCATGAGTGAGAATCAACAGAAACAATTGGCAGCAGAAGCAGACTGCTGCACAAAGACTTCAAATACTAGAATTATCAGGCACAAATAATAAAATAACCACACTTACTATTTTTAAAGAAATAGAAGACAAGCTTAAAAATATTGATAAAAACTGGACATTGTATTAAAACTGACATAAAATTGAAGAATACCCAGGACACCTAGAAATACAAAGTGAAATAAATGAATAACAAATCACCTGGATAGTTTCAACGACCTGTCGTACATGGCTACAAAAAATTCATGAAATGGATGATAACTCAGAAAAATTATCAATATTAAATCTCAGAGAGACAAAGAGGTGGGAAAGATGAGAGATTAAAATTCATGGAGGCTGAAAAGGGAAAAGGTCTGAAGTCTATTTAATATTAGAAACTAATCAATGGTATTTACCACATTAACGTATTAGAGGACAAAATTCATACGATCAACTCAATACATACAGGAAAAGCATTTGATGAATTTCAAAATCCATTCGTGATAAAAACTAAAAATAGAAGAATGCCTTTAACCTGATAAAAGGTTTCTACAATAAGATTTACCATGAATATCCTAATTGTGAATTTAAAATATTAATTTTTTTTCTTTCTTTCTTTTTTTTTGTTTAGAGACAGGGTTTTGCTATGTTGCCCAGGCTGTTCTCAAACTCCTGGGCTCAAGCAATTCTCCTGCCTCAGCCCTCCCAAGTAGGTGGGATTACAGGCATGCACCACTGCACCCAGCTCTTAATTGTGAAATGTTAAAAGCTTTTCCTTTGAGATTAGGAACAGACGAGCATGTATGAAACATGTCTTCTACTTAGCATTGTACTGGATAGTCTAGCCAATGCTGTAAAGAAAAAGAGAAAGAGGGAGAAGGAAAGGAAGCAAGGAAGGAATAATGATTGGAAAGGAGAAATAAAAAGTCATTATTTGTAGTTATTACAATTTTGTATGAAAAAAGTCCTACATATGAGTTATTAGAATTAATGAGCATTTAAAATTAATTATATTTCTATATATGAGTAACAGATATAAAAATTTTAAAAATGTCATTGCAGAAGCCTAAATATATGAAATATAAATGGTTAAATATAACAAAAAGTGAAGAAGGCCCTCTGTGGAGAAAATTATAAACTTTAAGAATCAAATCATTAAAGTAAATAGATATATCACTAGACAAACAGATTGAGGCTCCTTTAGAGGTTCCTGGAATAGTCTTGTGCATTCATAAACATAAGTATAGACACATAAGGCATTTTATATTAGCAGGAAAAGGATCAATCAGTAAGTGGTGCTGGGACAGATGTCTAGCCATATAGAAGGAAATACAACTGGATTAATTTTCTAACATTTTACAGTACAACAGCAGTTCCAGGACTAAACGTGCATATGTGAAAAGCAAAACTATACAATTTTAGGAAGATAATTTAGGAGAATATTTTCAGAACCTAATGGAAGAAAGGGTGATTTTTCTAAAACACGTAAAGCATTGACCATGAAAGAAAAAATGGATAAATTTGACTTCATTAAAAGAATTTATGTCCACCAAAAGACACCATTAAAAGAGGAAAGACACGAATGTGTGCACACAAGAGAGAGAAAATATTTGCTTTACATATAACTAAATTATTAGTGTCCAGAATAATCAAAGGATTTTTACTTACATCAATGGGAAAAAGACAACCGAATAGAAAAATGGGAAAATGATTTGAAGTCACTTCATAGAAAAGAAAATCCAAAAGGCTAATGAAAAGATGAACTGACAGTGATATATAATCGCACCATTTACTTTTGAGCAGTTGTCAAAAGTCAAAAGTCAAAAGTCTCGTAACACTAAGTGTTGGTGAGGATACGGAGTAATAGGATCTCTCATCCTGCTGGTGTGAATGCAAATTGAGGATCCAAATTGGGTTAACCTTGAAGACTGATTTGGTATCATATAGAACTGGTGATGTGCACAGCCACATGTTCTGGGGCATATACCCTGAGCATGCCCTTGCACACGTCCACAGAGGTACATGCATAAAAGTGCTCTCACAGCATTGTTCCTAACAGCCCTGCACTCTAAACAACCCAGATGTCCTTCAATCATCTCATGGACACATGTATTATAATATATTCTTACAGTAGGATGTGTGGGCATGAAAATGAATGAGCCACAGCTACATGAAACAACATAGATGAATCTCCTATACATAATGTTTGATAAAGGAAGCAAGTCATAAAATAATACATGTGGTATTATCCTGTTTTTAAAAATGTAAAATCATAATAGCAAAACTAACCTATACTGTTTATAAGCAGTAACCTGTATTGTTTAGCATTGCTTATAAAAGTAGTAAAATGCAACAAAAAATAAGAGATTATCACCAAAATTAGAAAAATGTTTCCTCCTAGAAAGGGCAAGGGATTTGTAGTCACAAAGAGAGGTGCAAGAAGCTATCAGGAGGCTGGCAATCATCTCTTTCTTGCCTTGGGTTGTGATTTGCAGGCATTTGATTTTTTATTATTCTTGAAACTGTACATATTTTATGCATGGTTATATATGTATAAAATATTATAATGAAAAAAGCAAAGAAATAAGATCTGATCCCACCCTTAAGGAGCTAACAGTGGAGAATATAGACTTTTAAACAGACCATTTCAATGAAATGTAGTAAATGCTTTTTTTTTTTTTTTTGAGAAGGAGTCTAGCTCTGTTGCCCAGGCTGGAGTGCAGTGGTGCAATCTTGGATCACTGCAACCTCTGCCTTCCAGGTTCAAATGATTCTCCTGCCTCAGCCTCCCAAGTAGCTGGGACTACAGGCATGTGCCACCATGCCTGGCTAATTTTTGTATTTTTAGCAGCCTAGGGGTTTCACCATGTTGGCCAGGCTGGTCTTGAACTCCTGACCTCCAGTGATCTGCCTGCCTTGGCCTCCCAAAGTGCTGGGATTACAGGCATGAGCCACCATGCCCAGCCGGTAAATGCTTTTAAAATAATAAAAACTCACATTTATGGACAATTTATTATACACTAGGTACTTTTCTAAATTTCTTATATATCATCTCATTTAATTATTTGAAGAGGTCTGTGAGATAGACACTATTGTGCCCCCCCCTCCTTCTTTTTTAACCAACAGGGAAAAGGAAGCATAGAAAGTTCACATGGAAAATAAGGGATGGAGCTGGGATTTGAGCCCGGGCCAGCATCCCCAACTACTGCATCACACTGTTTCTGAATTTTTGCTATGAGACCCCAAGGAATGATCGATGGAAGTTGTCAGATGGAGAAGGCCCCCAAGGGAAAGGAATAGCTTTGTGTCACGAAACAACCTGGCATGTTCAGAGAATTGTGGGAAAGTCAGTGTGGCAGAAGTAGAGAAGGGCAGATTGTTAAAGGAAATGACAAGAGGCAAAACCACAATGGGGATTATTTGATTTCTGGGAAGTGTGGGAGGTGTACTGATGTGAGGTTAGGAAGTCCAGCTGGGAAGCTAGTGGGATGAATGATGTAAGAAATGGTGAAGACTTGAGTGAAAGCAGGAAAAGCAGGGAGGAAAAGATGAAGACATATTTGGAAGGCATTTCTAAACTCACATAATTTGATGACCAATATGCAGGAGGGAGCAGAGGAATGTATTAAGGTTTAGAAGCCTAATGGAAGGGGATTTTGCTAACCAGTTCAGGAAATACTAGGGAGAGAGCAGTTTTAGAAGAGAAGGGAACACGTTTGGATATATTCCAATGAGCTTGTCCTATCCCTGTATTAAGAAAAACAAAGTGAAGATGTATTCAAAGTTAATACCAATTACAACAGCAATAAGAGATTGCAGCTCTGCAGGACATTAAAGCAGAGAAGAGCAACTGGGGCCAGATGGTGGGTGGGGAGTTAATAGCCCATACTTAGGAATCAGAGCCAGGAAAGTGGATGAAATCGCAAGGGCAGAGTGTGCAGCTGAGGACTTTAGGGAGTGCCAGCATTGAGGCAGGGAGGTCATCAGGGAGGTGCAAGCAGAACCAGGTGAGAGGGATGTTTTACAAGCCAAGGGACAGCAGGGGTCTGACAAATAGGCATGGTCAGTGGCACTAGAGAGGACAGGCAGAAAGGACCAGGAGAGGCAATGTGCAGGTCCCTGGTGACTGCAAAGTGAGCTCAGAAAAGTTGGTTGCACCTGGTCATCATTGGCTGAGGAAACAAGTAGGAGTTGAGGAAGGAAATACTCCCTTTTGATATATCTGTCAAGGGAGGAAATGCGAGGTGGCTAAAGGAGCAATGGGGTCAAGAGAAGGTTCTTGTCTTTGGTTGGAGGAGACTAAACTGAAAGGAAGAAGTCAAAGGAGAGGGAAAAACAAAGGAAAAAGAAGTGATGGGTTTCAGAGGAAGTGGGAAGAGGCACAATCCGATACAAAGATTGCAAAATGATATTTGGAGAGAAAGGGGCATGTGTCTTCAGAGAGGCAGGAAGAGAAGGCTGAATGGCTGAATGCAGATGCAGGTCGTGTTGGTAAGTGGACAGAGCAGGCCGTTGTGAGCCTTCCTCTTTGATGGTCTCTTTTCTCTGCAGGAGATGGCTGTTCATCTACTGAGACAGAAGATGTTTGAGGTGGGAGAGAGGGTCAAGCAGTGATAGGTAAAAATAGTTTTAGGTGGCATTCAGGGCTAAAATTAGATTGGGGAACATTCCTATGTAGGGCCAACAATCTCCACTAATGTGCAAAGGAGCAAAGACGGCTGAAGTGTGAAGATGATGGTTTCTTATTTATTTGCATATCCTCTGCTGCACCAAGCAAACCTGTTGGTTGGACTCTCCAGACAATATTCTTTTGCCTTAAATTATTTGTCAGAGACAACACATAGGGAGAAAATATTTGCATTTGCATATTGTATATCTGATAAGAGTTTAGTATCCAGAATATATAAAGAGCTCTTACAACTCAATATTAAAAAGCAATAGACTAATTCAAAAATGGGCAAAGAATTTGGATAAACATTTCTCTAAAGAATATATGCAAATAGCCAATACGCATTTGAAAAGAAGCTCAACATCATTAATCATTAGGGAATTGTAAATAAAAACCACAATGAGGTACTACTTCACATCCATTGGGCTGGCTATAATAAAAAAGGCAGGCAGTAACAAGTGGTGGGGAGAATGTGGAGAATCAAAACCCTCATACACTGCTGGTGAGAATGGAAAAATGAGGCGGCCATCTTGGAAGCCAGTTTGGCAGTTCCTCAGAATGTTACACATAGAGTTACCATATGACCCAGGGATTTCACTACTAGGTATATACCCAAGAGACTTGAAAACATAAGTTCACACAAAATCTTGTTCGTGAATGTTCACAGCAGCATTATTCATAATAGCCAAGAAGAGGAAAATGAGCCATCAACTGATGAATAGATAAAATGTGGTTTATCTGTATAATGGTGCTACTCAGAGAGAAAAAAGGAATGAAGTACTGATACATGCTACAACATAGATGAAGCTGGAAAACCTAACGCTAGGGAAAAGAAGTCAGACACAAAAGGCCACATATTGTTTGACTCTATTTGTGGGAAATGTCGAGAACGGGCAAATCTATGGAGACACAAGGCAGATGAGTGGTTGTCAGGGACTGGAGGGAGCCGGGAATAGGGAGTGGCAGCTCCTGGGCACAGAGTTTCTTTTGGGAGTGATGAATGTGTCCTGGAATTAAAGAATGATGATGGTTGCACAACCTTGCAAATACACTAGAAACCACCAAATCGTCCACTTTAAAAGGTTGAATTTTATGGCATTTGAATTATATCACAATTTTAAAATCTGTCAGAAATATTATTTGTTTTTTAAACAAAGAGATGCCTCTTTCAATTATGAAAAGATAGAGCAAGTAAGCACATTATTCTAGAAGCAGAAGGTAGCAAGGCCTCTGTTTTTAGAGGGGCTTGGCAAGAGCTGTCATAGCCTTGGTGGACAGAGCCAGCCTGGCAGGGAAGATGATCCCAGAGAGCGAAAGTCCCGGAAGGGAGAGGACAAATTCTCCCCTCTCTTCCCCCAATCCCAGGTTAAGGGGTCCTGTGGGGATGACTCAGAGTGATCAGGTATGTATATTAGCAGCTCAGGTAGAGGCCTCTCCACTGAACAGCTGGTCTTTTAAAGAAGCCATGGAACTTATGGTTTGCTCAAAATAAATAAAAGAAAAACAATCAATACATAAGCTATTCAAGGTATATAGGTAACACCTATCTTTTATGAATTGGAGTGGATGTTTAAACTGTTACAACTCTACCTTGCTCTTCCACTGTGTGACTCTTATTTTTCAGGCTAGGACGCCGGGTGGTCTTACGGGCCACAAGCAGTAGCATGTTTTTGTTTGGAATAGCAGCGGCGTTTGCAGTTGATTATTACACCTTCATGGCTGCACGCTTTTTTCTTGCCATGGTGAGTTGTGTTTTCTACCTCTTTAATTCTGCTGCAGTATTTTCATAGGAAACCTTAACCCTCTTCATTTTGCTTATTTAAGATCTAGTGAGCGAGATCAAGGACTAATCTTTGTCCACTCCACTGCAGAAGTCTGTCTACAGAATACCAATGCCTCGTGTTTAGAATGGAATTCATTACAGTGAAAAATTGTTGCTGGCTGGGCAGAAGTGTGTTTGCCTCTGTGTCGGGCATGTGGGCCACATGTCACAATTACTGAGGCATTATTTTATTTCTGAGTAATTATATTGGTCTAGTCAGGGCCTGTTCACATGAGCAAACAGACAGTTAAGGTGTGTGGTTAAAGTCACCTGTATAATGTACAGGAAGAATGAAAACAAGAAGGCGTTATAGGTCCTTATGTTACCAGGAACAGGAGTTTAGTGGAAAGGGCATGAGTTTGAATACCAGCTTTGTCATATATTGGCTTGTTAGTTGTATGATCTTGAGCACACTCATTATCCTCTTTGAATCTTAGGTTGTAGTCTGTAAACTGTAGAAAAGAATCCATGTTTATTATTATTATTATTAGGATTCAGTGAGATTAAGTATAAACAACTGCAGTACAGCACCTGGTTACAATGGTAACTGTTACTAGAAATGGACTAGCGAGCAAGGAAGCTGTTTCCATGCTCAGTGAGGCTTCCAGATAGATTTCCAACTATCAAACAACAGCAGCAGTGATTTCCGGTTGGAAATCACTGATCAAGGATAATAGAGGGAAGTTTCCATCTGGAGGAGGAGCTTGTGATCTTGCTAAACACAGAGCAGTAGGTTGGATGGTCTGAGGGTCCGGAGAGAAGCAAAGGACTTCAATCTCTCTGCACTCCCTCAGAGAACAAGATGGGATGTCAGTTTTGGAGTCTTTTTTGATGGATAGAAAGGGTTTCTAGCAAACCATACAGATGGCCAAGGATAAGGAAGATGCATAAAAATAAATCTAGGAGACTAGAAGGTGTTGTACCTCATTAAAAAGTAAATACATATATTTAGGAATGTAAAGAGTTTTAAATATAAGATAGCAACCAGAAGTTCTGTTTCCACTGAGGACATAACTCTGTGACTGTAGAGTGAGATTTCATGAGAGAAAGCTTCTGGTGGGACTGAAGATTCCACAAAGGCACAGGTGCTGAGAAAGTATAAACATCATCTTTTGGAAGACTTAAGAGGATATTTCTGAAAATATCTGTTTCAGTCTTGCAAAATACCATGTGTTGGCTTCTAGACCCAAGGAAACAAGGCCACACCCATAGAGTACATCTGTGAAATGTGGCCTTAATTTTCTGTGACTATTTCCTTTGATGTTCGTGGGGAATGGATTTGTGGTGGAATTCTGTGGATGGGAGATGCAGGCAGATTCATTTACTCAACACATTTATTGATCTGTCTACATAGTGTAATGCTAAGTAAACCAGACCCAGCTGTCTCAACAAGTCAAGTAGGAAAGGCAAGACGTTGATCAGCCATCTTCAAAAATAAATAAAATGTTGACAGTGAGGGCATAACAGCAGTGGGTCTGGAGGGTTCACCAGGGTCTGGAGGGTCAAGGGCTTTCTCGTTGTGAGGGATGGGTGAGAGAAGAACATTCCAGCAAAGATAGAAGCAGATGAAAGGGCCCTGAGATGAGAAAGAAAAGCCGGAATGTCTGCAGAATAGAGAGGAGGAGAGATGCATTGATGAGGCTGAAGGGATCAAGGCGGTTAGGTGGGGCTTTGTGGGATTGTCAGGATTTTGCTCTATCTCCTAAAGGCAATGGCAATCCACAAAAGGGATTCCGGGAATTCTGGCTTCTATGAGGGGGTGGATTCCGAGAAGATATGAGGAGTATTATCAGTGGAAGGGATGGGTGTGAGTGGATTTACAGAGTGTTTTGGAGTTAGTTGTCTATGGATTTTCTGAATCCAATGACAGAGAAAGTTGTAGCTGACTCATGAGAAATAATTAGCGTTGAAAAACCTGATGGGGACAAATATTACAGCTTAATTTAACTGGGAAATTTATAGTATTTAAAAGTTATCACAATCTTTGTTTAGTGTAACAGCAGCGCTTACCAAAAGCGACTTCTAGATTCTTGGATATAGGGTCCCAATGATCTGAGTCTTGCCATTACAAAGTTGCACAGAGAAATAAAAGCTGTTGTCACAAAAATGTTAACTGATTATGAATACAGTAGTCCTCATCGAGCACCTCCCTGCCTCCTGCTAGGATCAACCCTTTCTGACAGCAGGAATATCCTTGTAGGCCGGCCTCTTTGTGACTGTCCGATGCAAGGAGAAATTGCAGTTATTACAAGGGACACGTGTTTACAAAAAGTCTTTAAAAGCAATGAGGGAACACGGGAACACTGCCTGAATCCTGCCCACAACCTTTGGCCAGTTGGTATCTGGCAGAGAGACCTGTTAACTTTTGAAGAAATTAACATCTGCAAGGATAATCACATAATGAGCCTTTGAAAGCGTATGATTCAAATATCTAATGATTAAGAGAGGCCTTTGGGGAGTGGTGCTCTCGAATAATTTTACAAAAATTAATTTTATGATTTGTGTTGTAGAAGTAAAATATGAAATAATTTTGTAGAAAAATTCTTCTCTTCCTCCTCCCAAAAAACCCATCATTGGACTCATTCTTTGTTTATTTCAAGAATGGTCACATGTTATATTCTAATCACATATTGTAATCTAATTTTTATTAAAGGTAGGCATATTTCCCATATAAAGTTTTTCCCCAGTTTTCCTTCTTGTGGTAAAGTACACATAACACAAAATTTACCATCTTAACCATTTTTAAGAGTACAGTTCAGTGATATTAAGTGCATTCATACTGTGGTGCAATTATCACCACTGTGCATCTTCAGAACTCGTTTTCATCTTGCAAAACTGAAACTCCATCCATTGAATAATAACTCTCTGTTCCCTGTCTCCCTAGCCCCTGACAACCACCATTCCACATCCTGTCGCTATGAGTTGGGCCACTCTAGGTACCTCATGAAAGTGGAATCATACGATATTTGTCTTTTTGTGACTGGCTTATTTCCCTTAGCATAATATTCATTGTATGCATAGACTACATTTTTCCTATCTATTCGTCTGTGGACAGACACTTGGGGGGTTGCTTCCATGCTTTAGCTGTTGTGAATAATGCTATGAGCAGGCATGTACAAACATCTCTTCCAGACCCCTCTTTCAATTCCTTTGGGTGTATACTCAAAGGTGGAATTGCTGGATCATGCTGTAATTGTTTTTTAAGGAATCGTCATACTGTTTTTCCTAGAGGCTGTACCATCATACATTTCTCTCACACATTACACGTGGGTTCCAGTTTCTCTACATTCCCGCTAAAACTTGTTATTTTTTTGTTTTTGTTTTTGTTTTTAATTAGCCACCCTAATGTGTATGAGGGGGTATCTCTTTGTAGCTTTGATTTGCATTTCTCAGTGATTGGTAAACATTTGTATTTCTTCTGTTTGAAATGTCTATTCAAAGCCTTTGCCCATTTTTGAATTGGATTGTTTGTGTTTTTGCTGTTGTTGGGTTTTAGGAGTTCTCCAAAAAATCCCTTATCAGATATTTGATTTGCAAATATTTTATCCAGTTCTGCAGGTTGCCTTTTTCCTCCATTGATAGTGTTCTTTGACGCACAGTTTTAATTTTCATGAAGTCTAATTTGTCTACTTTTCTTTGTCTGTCAAAATAAAATTTTAATTAAATCAGTTTTTCTTACCATTAGTTAGCGTAAATTTTTTGTCTCCATTTAGCAATTAGGATTTAACAATAAGAACCTCCTGGATACAGATAACTTGAAGTATGCATTTACAAGGAATGGAGAAATACATCCACATTATAATGGAATATTTAGATGAAACAAAAGGCAATATCTAACATTTATATCATAAATAATCTCTCAAGTTTTGCCATTGGGGAGGGTGAGGGAAGATGAAAGGACCTATAAGAAAAAAAGACAGATTGGATTGAATGTCATTTTATACATCTGATAGGGTTTCAGAAAGCAAGTCTTTGTCATTTTCTTTTTTGCCTATATGTGATTTGCAATGGGGTCAGACTCCTCAACAGTTATAAATGTGACCTTGAATATAGATCCCTATTATTTGTTTTTCAGGTTGCAAGTGGCTATCTCGTGGTGGGGTTTGTCTATGTGATGGAATTCATTGGCATGAAGTCTCGGACATGGGCATCTGTCCATTTGCATTCCTTTTTTGCAGTTGGAACCCTGCTGGTGGCTTTGACAGGATACTTGGTCAGGACCTGGTGGCTTTACCAGATGATCCTCTCCACGGTGACTGTTCCCTTTATCCTGTGCTGTTGGGTGCTCCCAGAGACACCTTTCTGGCTTCTCTCAGAGGGACGATATGAAGAAGCACAAAAAATAGTTGACATCATGGCCAAGTGGAACAGGGCAAACTCCTGTAAACTGTCAGAACTTTTATCACTGGACCTACAAGGTCCTGCTGGTAATAGCCCCACTGAAGTTCAGAAGCACAACCTATCATATCTGTTTTATAACTGGAGCATTGCGACAAGGACGCTTACCGTTTGGCTAATCTGGTTCACGGGAAGTTTGGGATTCTACTCCTTTTCCTTGAATTCTGTTAATTTAGGAGGCAATGAATACTTAAACCTCTTCCTCCTGGGTAAGTAGTTACAGTATATTTAAATTTGGCAGTGAAGTGAGATTTCTACCATTTGTGTATGTGTGTGTGTTTCTGTGTGAATTTGAGAAAAGAGTATGTTTTTAATAGGCTCTATAAAACCAGGAACAATACTGCCAACCATATCATTATGATATCTCTTAGCGTTATGTTGTAACACATGTACATATGAGAGGACTTCAACCGGTTCATGGAAAAATGGAATTAAAAGACAAAAATTTAAAACATAAACTTTCTCAACATGATTGCCATCAAGGTCAAGACACTTTTGTAAGACATCAGCCATTTATTCCATCCCTAAAGAACTGAGGGTCCTGAGAACGTACCGATGTCAATGCAGTCTTATTTACACTATTAACTGAAGAAAAATGGGTGCCACGTACAGATTTTTTAAGATTAGGAAACAGAAAGAAGTCAGAATGAGCAACCATGAGAACCGTTAAAGTGGCTGCCTAGTGATTTCCCATCAAAACTCTTGCAAAATTGCCCTTGTTTGCTGAGAGGAATGAGCATGCCCATTGTCACGGAGGAGAAGGACTCTCTGGCATTTTTCTACAAAAGCTTTGGTTAACTCTCTCAAACACTCTCATCATAAGCAGATATTTTCATTCTTTGGCCCTCTAGAAAGCTAACAAGCAAAATGCCTTGAGATCCCCAACAAACGTTGCCATGACCTTTGTTCTCGACTGGTCCACTTTTGCTTTGACAGGACCATGGCCCCCCTTGGTAACCATTGCTTTGGTTGGGCTTTGCCTTCAGGATCACACTGGTAAAACCGTGTTTCTTCTCCTGTTACAATTCTCCAAAGAAATCCTTCAGGACCTTGATCCCACTTGTTTAAAATTTCCATGGGAAGTTCTGCCCTTGTCTGCAGCTGATCTGGGCACAGCTGTTTTGTTACCCAGCGAGTGGAAAGTTTGCTCAACTTTAATTTTTGAGTCAGAATTCTGTAAGCCAGACTAATTGAGATATCTATGGTATTGGCTATTGCTTCTGCTGTTAATCTCAGTC
The DNA here is from genome assembly GCF_009828535.3 of Hylobates moloch. Lineage (NCBI taxonomy): Eukaryota > Metazoa > Chordata > Mammalia > Primates > Hylobatidae > Hylobates > Hylobates moloch. The sequence goes on along the minus strand of NW_026652277.1, from coordinate 128,237,021 downwards.
TTTGTCAATTAGGGCATGAACAAGATGTATTTTTTTCCTCGATGTGGACGCTCTGCCACTGTGGTCTTCATCTTCAATATCATCTCGTCTTTTCTTAAAATGAGTTATCCATTTGTAAACTGCTGATTTATTTGGGGCATTGTGCCCATAAACTTTTCATAAAGCATCAATGATTTCACCATTCTTCCACCCAAACTTCACCATAAATTTGATGTTTGTTCTTGCTTCAGTTTTAGCAGAATTCATGTTGCTGTAGTGGGAGCTCTTTTCAAACTGGTATCTTATTCTTCTTAGTGCCTCAAACTAGCTCCTCTTCAGACATGTTCTAAGAAGTTAGTACAAATTTCTTTTAGTGCAGAAAAAATCTGAAAACACATGCATAGTTTTTTCATAATATGCACTTTCCATTAACTTTTTTTTTTTTTTGAAACGGAGTCTTGCTCTGTTGCCCAGGCTGGAGTGTGGTGGTGTGATCTCAGCTCACTGCAATATCCACCTCCTGGGTTCAAGCGATTCTCCTGTTTCAGCCTCCTGAATAAATGGTATTACAGGCACCTGCCACCATGCCCAGCTAATTTTTGTATTTTAGTAGAGATGGGGTTTCACCATGTTGGCCAGGCTGGTCTCAAACTTCTGACCTCAGGTGATCCATCCGCCTTGGCCTCCCAAAATGCTGGGATTACAGGCATGAGCCACAGCACCCCGCCGTCCATGACCTTTTTGAAAACTGCTTGTATTCTCCATTTGAAAAAAAGGCATCAGAAGAATTTAGTCTCTCCCTTTCTGCCTTCTCTCCTTGCTCACCTTCTTCACACCTGTCCCCAGCCCAGAGCTCTTCCCAGGGGTAACTTCTATAATGTTTGGGTTGTGCCCTTTCAGATCTATTCATATGCATTTGTGCCGGGCATGGTGGCATGTGCATGTAGTCCCAGCTACTCGGGAGGCTGAGGAGGGAGGATTGCTTGAGCCCAGGAGTTCTGGGCTGTAGTACTCTATGCTGATCAGGTGTCCACACTAAGTTCGGTATCAGTATGGTGACCCCCTGAGAGCAGGGAACCACCAGGTTGCCTAAGGAGGTGTTAACCGGCCCTGGTCGAAAATGGAGCAGGTCAAAATTCCTGTGCTGATCAGATCTGTTTCTATGCATTTCCATATATTTGTGCATATAAATGTTTTATATTTTAACATAAATGAGATCACTCGCTATATATTGTTCTTTGTAAGTTGCTTCCCTTTTAAAATTTAATATGCCTTGGCTATCTGGCATCTCTCAACCTTCAGGTGTCCTTAATTTATAAATTTTAGTTGGTAAAATAACTTTTAAAAATACATGCAACTATAATTTATGTTGTCATACTTCTTTCATTTTAATGGCAGGTTAAGTCACTTTAGATAGCTTGAGATGTGACTCCTAGTGTAAACCAAATTTAAACTAAAACGTGAGAGAAATATTAGAAACCTCTTTTTATCCATCTAGTCTTAACTCCTGCTTATTTCTATGTAGGCTGCCTGTATTTTATATTATCCTCAAAACATCTTGCTTCTAAATTTTTATACGTAGACATTGTGCCATCTCATTAAAGTGCTCTGATGGCACATCTGGTTATTTTTTCTGATTTTCTCAGCAGAGACATCTGTTTTTGTTTATTATAGCTCAGCAGGAATTATGAGAGAAGTCATTTTAAGAAAAAAAGATTTACTCTTTTTTTTGAAGCAAACTAACAAGTTTATAGAAAGAGCCCGTCTTGACTTCAAACTCATTCTCTATGACAATTTGAGATGGTGCAGTATCCCTAGAACAGAGTGGCCAATGTAGGTGGGGTGGAGTGTGGATGCAGAAGCTTAGGAAGGCTAGAAGTTTAGATCTTCATGACATAGTTTTTTACTTTTGCCAAAGACATAAATTGTCAAAAAACTGGGCAATCTCATAAATACAAAAATGTTTCCAAAGACAAACACACATGGTTTTATATTATCTACCGTTTTGGATTTTTCACTAGTACTCTTGCAGACGGGTGCTTCTGCTCAATAGTTCTCTGCTGTGAAATTTTTGAACAAGTTTTTATCTCCTGAGACGGTTTGGGGCTGGTGGGAATTTGGGCTCTGGCTTTGTGCCATTTGCAGGTGCCAGGCGGATTATGAGCACTAGAGCATTTCACAGGAAACGCTCATCTTCACTGTAGTGAGTTTAAAAGTGGCGGGGCTGGCTGCCTGGCAGCAATTCTTAGAGAGTTTCTAAAGGCCCCGGAAGTGAGGAGAGGGCTGCTCATGCCTTTTGGGTAGTGGATTAGAAGGCGGGGTCCCCTTTTGCAGTCGGGTGCCTAGCCTTATAGAGCGCTGCTTGCTCAATGACAGGTGTAGTGGAAATTCCCGCCTACACCTTCGTGTGCATCGCCATGGACAAGGTCGGGAGGAGAACAGTCCTGGCCTACTCTCTTTTCTGCAGTGCACTGGCCTGTGGTGTCATTATGGTGATCCCCCAGGTGAGTTATCTTATGTTTTATTTAGGGAATTGTTAGTTATACTGTGACAGTTTGATGGGAAGAATTTAGCTTATTACAGTTAAATATGATGGTCAATTCAGAGTATGATTTGGACAGAGTATATAATATTTAAAAATATGTTTTCTTTAAAACATTCTTTTTCTGTTGTATAAGTAATATATGTTCATTTCAGAAAATTTAAGGAGAAAAACGTAAAAAAAATTGCCTAACCTGGGTGCAATGACTCACACTTAAAATCCCAGCAACTCAAGAGGCTGAGGGTAGGAGGATGGCTTGAGTTCAGGAGTTCAAGGCTGCAGTGAGCTCTGATCACTGCCACCGTACTCCAGCCTGGATGACAGAGTGAGACCTCATCTCAAAAAATAAAAAATAAAAAGTTCATAATCCTAATTCCCAGAGATGACCAGTATTGTGTTTTGTGAACGCAATAATCTTGTGTGAGGAAAGTCGATCACACCTTCCAGCATCATCATACTGAACATTCACTCATTTATTCATTCAACAAACATTTATCCACCATCTTTTATGTGCCAGGTGCTGGGAACACACAGTGCATCAAGTTTCTGTAAGTGTTAACGAGAGGGCATATGGCACCCGTGTGTACTCTTTTGTCTAGGGTGGTCGAGGATGGTGTGCCTCTCAGAGGAGGTGACATGTAATCAGAAACCTGAATGAGGGAGGCAGCCGTGGAGATATCTGAAGGATATGAGTTAGATATTCAAGACTGTTAGAGTTTCAGCACACTGTTTCTCATTGCAGGAGATTAGTAGTTTCCAATGTCTGGTATGCATCAACACCCCGAGGAGCTTGTTTTTAAAAACAGTTTCTTAGTGAGAAACACTACCCAGAAATTCCTGAAATGACTTTCACATTCCCATATTTTGGCAACTGCATCCCCATAAAATCCAGAAGTGCTTCCCCTCTTCCCAAAAAAGATGTTTTCAGACCTGTATTTTAATTCTTGATTTGCAAAATGTCACTATAACAGTACTTAAAATATATTAATGCTCTCCTGTGATTATATAATCATTGAGCAATAGTATATCAACATTTAGAGCAAAGCATTTTAAGTTTTGCATATCGTTTGAAATTTAATTTAAGCTAACGAGTGTCTTCCTTTTATAGTAGCACTTTACTTAATGATTAGGATCGGTGAGCCAAATATTTTATGTAACGAAATTTCCAGGTGATTGATACACAACTAATTGAATGCAATAAAACTACTCAGGACAAGGAGGTCTCTGCCAGTTTGAGAGACCTTCATCCACACCTTTAAAAAAGTAGTTTGCAGTGATGGTAGTTGAGTAGATGGCAGCTGCCTTTAAGTTGGTGAAGAGTTGGGCAACACCAGAACCTTGGAGTTCTACACTAATAGGGAAGATGAGAAAGAGGCTGATGGAGATTTCTAGAAATAGAGCATTAATCCACAACCACAAATCTCTCCCCTCCAATAATTTTTTCCCCAAGTGATAATGTCAACACAATACAAATACTAATTTAATTAACAATTGTTAATTAATTTAATTTACAATTATAATTAAGGTGACATTAGCTCTTTAATAGAGGCATCCCAGAATCTCAGTGACTTAACATAAAGGATGTTTGTTACCTGCTTGTAGAAAGTTCCATATATTTGTACCTAGTTGGCCAAAGTGGGAGTGGTGAGTGGGTGTTTGGGTCCATGGAGTCATTCAGGGATGCAGGCTGACAGAGGCACTGCCATCCTTAACACATCAGCCCCAAGGCCACCCTAGGTCTCAGCATCCAGCTGAGGGATGGGGGAGGAGGGAGATTTCGGAATATAGGGTGTCTTTGTTAGTTACCTTTGGAAGTGGAACACATTAGGGAGAATAAAAACTGAGGTGGAGATAAAGGTTTTGCCATTGAGGAATGTATCAGCTGCAAACAAATAAACAAATGAACAAAAAGTCTGTACTAATAGTTCAGTTACCACTTTCAAATTATTTTCTGAAGATAATTTATAAGCCAGGGATTACTGCCACAAAGGGCGCAATTTGTTTTGTTTGTTTTTTTTTTTAAGAAAAGTAAATAGATTAAATAGAGACAAGATCTCACTCTGTCACCCAAGCTGAAGTGCAGTGGTGTGATTATAGCTCTCCGTAATCTTGAACTCCTGGGCTCAAATGATCCTCCTGCCTTAGCTTCTCCAGTAGCTGGGACCACAGCCATGTACCATCACACACAGCTAATTTTTTTTGTTTTTCTGTAGAAATGGGGTCTTGCTATGTTGCCCTGGCTGGTCTAAAACTCTTGGCCTCAAGTGATTCTCCTGCCTCAGCCTCCTAAAGTGCTGGGATTACAGGTGTGAGCCATTGGGCCCGGCCCACAATTTGTTTGTGTGGCTCCTTGATTCATTTCGGCTAGATCAGTCCCAGAAGGAGTGGGGAAATTCTTGGTGCCACCAGCACTATCTGGGCATGTCTCCTTCCAAAACAGTCTTCCCAACTGGCTTTTATCACAGTTCAAACCCTCCAAAGTGGATGGGGAGGAGAGACACACTGAAACTTTCCTCTACATTTCGTAAAGATGGAAAGCTTTCTCAGACTGTGAGTAGAGTTCAATACATTTAAACAGAAAAATAAGGCTCTTCATTGTTCTGAAAAAATACTGAAGGAATTAGAATGTTTAAGTAATTATTTTAAAGATTTTATATTTTCCTTTAAAAATACTACTTGTGATGATCTATTCTGCTAAATTTTTTTCAGAAACATTATATTTTGGGTGTGGTGACAGCTATGGTTGGAAAATTTGCCATCGGGGCAGCGTTTGGCCTCATTTATCTTTATACAGCTGAACTGTATCCAACCATTGTAAGGTAAGGATGAATTAGTTTCTGGTTGTTTTCCTGTTACCTTTCACTTGTGTGTTGTTTCATTGTATTTGGCCTTTACACGTAAATGCTTCTTTTTCATAGAAGTTACCTGGATCTCTGAGATGGGAAAATGACATGCTGATACTCATTTTGAGTCTGAGGCTTTGTACCATATTAGTGAGGATATTGAACAAATTATTTTGAAATAACACTCTATTATTCCAAAAACATTTTAAGTTTCAAGTACCATAGACTTCCACTGAGTCTCTGTATTGACGCAAAGCTAATTTCTCAGGATGTGTCTCTCAATGTTCTGATGCCAATTGTGTTAGTCTGCATGGGCTGCTGTAACAATATACCACAGGCTGGGTGGCTTAAACAATAAAAATTTATTTTCTCACGGTACTGGAGGCTGGAAGTCCAAGAACAAGGTGTTGGCAGGTTTAGATTCTCCTGGGGCCTCTCTCCGTGGTCTTCAGGTGGCGCCCTCTTGCTACGTCCTCAAGGGGTCTTAACTCTGTGTGCACCGCTGATGTCCCTCCCTCTTCGTATAAGACAGCAGCCATATTGGATAGGGCCCCACCCTAACAGCCTCATTTTAACTTAATCATCTCTTTAAAGAACTTATCTACAAATACCATTGCATCATAAAGTACTAGGGGTTGAATCTTCAACACTTGAACTTTGGGAGGCACAACTCAGCCCATAACATCAGTAATCATTGGCTCCCTGAGATTACCTCATCTGGAGGTTCTCAAAGCTGGCAGCTCGTCAGAGTCATTGAGGCATTTCATAAAAAATACCAGTCTTGGGTCCTTACACCAGACCTGCTGGGTCAATCCAAGAATGACACTGGGGATTTTTTTTCTTTTTTCGAGATGGAGTCTCATTCTGTCACCTAGGCTGGATTGCAGTGGTGTGATCTCGGCTCACTGCAAGCTCCGCCTCCCAGATTCAAGCAATTCTCTTGCCTCAGCCTCTGGAGTAGCTGGGATTACACGTGCACGCCACTACACCTGGCTAATTTTTGTATTTTTAGTAGAGATGGGGTTTCACCATGTTGGTCAGGCTGGTCTTGAACTCCTGACCTCGTGATCTGCCAGCCTTGGCCTCCCAAAGTGTTGGGATTACAGGCATGAGCCACCGCGCCCAGCCGAGACTCAGGATTTTTAACAAGCTGCAGGTGACTCTTAGTTGCCACCCATTCCCCTCTTTGGGAATGTCTGATGTGATTCCCACTGATCTGGGAACCTCAGGGACTTTCAAGCTTTTAAAAAGCTTTTCCAAACACATTTTACTTGGAAACTCTTTATGTGGTGAAGAGGACAGAGGTCCTTTGTGGAAGCTCTGTTGGATACCTGGAATCCCCCCAGTGCTCCTGCATTCTTGCTCCAGGGGGCTGCAGCAGAACTTCCAGGCTTTAACAGTGCATCCTTTGTAAACCACAGTTCTTGTTGCAGGCCTCATGTCCAGATAAGACAGCTGAGACCAGGGAGATCAAGTACCTGGTGCAAGACACACAGCTGGGACCTCAGCTATAAAGGGAAGGGATCCTTTCTCTGATTCTCCATTGGATTTTTTTTTTTTTTTTTTTTTGAGACAGAGTCTCACTCTGTTTCCCAGGCTGGAGTGCGATGGTGTGATCTTGGCTTACTGCAACCTCTACCTCCCAGGTTCAAGCGATTCTCCTGCCTCAGCCTCCTGAGTAGCTGGGATTACAGGTGTGCACCACCATGCCCGGCTAATTTTTGTACTTTTAGTAGAGACAGGGTTTCACCATGTTGGCCAGGCTGGTCTTGAACTCCTGACCTCAAGTGATCCACCCTCCTTGGCCTCCCAAAGCTCTAGGATTACAGGTGTGAGCCACTGCACCTGGCCCATCAGACTTTTTGACTATTTTTTTTTTTTGCAAAATGATCCTGTATTCTGAAGTGTAAATAGTGATTAGGGTCACACTGCTGCCAAGAGACACTTGTCCCACAGATCTCCCTCTGTGAAATTCCGTAATAGTTGCCTATCTGCAGTCCTCCCTTAAATCCTCCAAGTGGCATTTTCCTAACACCTGCTTTATCAATAGAAGTTTTCATTTTCTAAGGGAAAAAATTTGTTAGTGAGCTTGGATAATTTCTTAGCCTATTAAAGACCCAATCTTAATGGCAACAAATAAACAAACAAGATATTAAGGTTTGTCACAGGAAACTTTTAAAAAAATCTAACTGCTTAGCTAGTGGGTTCATCCCTTTTAGGAGTATATTATTTGTCATGTGTTTCAAGTGTGAAAGGCAAGTGACTTTCTGTAGAGATAAGTCCATATAACACCAGCCCAGAGATGCCTCCTCCTTGTCTCCACAAACAGGAAGGATGTAGGACCTAGACAATCCATTAGTCAAGAGATAGCATAAATCCTTCCCTAGGAATTTTCCATGCCCACACACCTGCCTGCTGAAATGCTAGGGCAGGCAGCCCTGTGGACCAGGATGGGTAAGTACACTTGTGTTGGCTGTAGATAGATTAATGGATATCTAGATGGATGGACAGATGGATGGACGGACGGATGGATGGATGGATGGATGGATGGATGGATGGATGGATGGAAGAATGGATAGATAGAGTATGTACACACATATATCTAAGAAAAAAGTTTATCAGACTAATATGTGACCAGGGGTATAGAATAGCAGAGGAATAACTCCCTGCGTAATTGTCTATTAGCACAGTTGTCTGAGAGTAGAGTTTTTCTTCTTCCTCCATACTTCCCCTCTAGGTCACCCAGAGTGCTATTATTAGACCACTCTTGCAGTCTAATAATAAATACATCTTCTGTCCATTTTACAGGTTGTGGAACTGGAATTCACACAAGATTAGGATCATGGCCAAAGGCACCTGGCTAGTCAGTGACCCATGAGAACTCAGATCCACATCTTTTGGCCCTTTCTGTCACCCAGTGAAATACATGAGAATTTTTATGGGAGACAGGGCTCAACATTAGCGAGGGATGAGTTGCTAGCAGTAGAGCTTTAGTAGCAGAGGGGAAGAAGGTATTTTGGGGTAAGGGCTTCGTGGACTCTTCTCAGATCATATTGTGAAAGTGGCAGCCCTGTGCAGATGTACAGTAGCAGACAGGCAGAATAACAGATTACATTCTAGCACTTACAGGCTGACAATGATGGAGACTAGTTGAATGCAATAGAGAGTGAAGTTGCGTAATTGCCAACTTATGTTGTGGCTTTGGCTCCCTTGTGGCTGACCCAGGGAAGAAGCCACTCTACATCAGGGAGAATATCTTTGGCATGTCCTGTGGGACCCTTCTGGCCTCTCAGATGGATTTCTGCTCAGCCAGGAAAAGCTTCAGATTTTCCCAGTTCAGAATTCAGATTGGACCAGATCCATGCAGTGCCTGGCACGTGTTAGACTCTTGACACACATGTGCTGAGTGAATGTATGTTATACGCTAAGAAAGTGACAATCCAATCAAATAATGTCAATGTGCATTGCAATTATGAATATTATAGTATTTTTAAAGATCTTTTCTTTGTTGGCTTGATTGTTGGTTTACAACCACAGGTACATGACCTCAAAAAAATCCAATATGTAAATATTTAATACAGGAAATCTTTAACCTACTCTATGAGCTCCCTAAACACCCTAACACTGCATGCAAAACTTTACTTATGTACGATTTCTTTCTCAGAAGAATGCCATACTTTTTATCAGTTCACTATAAATGTGTGTGACCCAGAAAAGATGAGGCACCATTAATTTATAGAGGTACCTACTCACATAAAAGGACAGTCTTTCCTTACTAACATTCTGTACATTTTCTCTAAGTAACCTTTAAAGAAAAGCACATTAAGATATTCCTTGACTCTAAAAAGTTGAAATAGAATAGTCCACAGGTATACAGATACTTTGTTCTCTCAAATTCCCACTCCCTACCTGAAACAAATTCCTGCTCTAGAAGACCTTATTATTCTTAATGGTAGGCTGGATCAATACACATAAGGGCCTCACCTGCACAGCAGATGAAGAATGGCTTGCCTCCACAATCCTACCTTTTTTTGTCTTGAATTATATGCGTGCTTCTATACCCCACTGTTTCACACAATGTAGGTATTGTGATTCTTGAAAAATTTAAGTAAAATTATTTTCAAGCTTACATTTTTTTTACGGTCATGTGTTGCTTAATGATGGGCACACGTTCTGGGAAATGCATCCTTTGGTGATTCTGTGGTTGTCAGAACATCATAGAGTGAACTTACACAAACCTAGATGGCCCAGCCTACTACACATCCAGGCTGTGTGGCACAGCTTATTCCTCCTCGGCTGTGACCTTCCACAGCATGTTACTGCACTGAATACTGCAGGCAGTCGTAACACAATGGTAAGTATTTGTGTATCTAAACACATTGAAAGATAGAACAAGGGAAGTAAAAATGTACTATTACAATCTTGCGGGGCCGCCGCGGTTGACGGAAATGTTGTAATGTGCTGCCTGACAGCCCTTATCCTCGTTGGGGAGGGTGGGAAAGGAGCTGCAGGAAGCAGGTCCCTCAATCCCTGGGTCACTTGTGCCTTACTTGTCTCGGCCTCTCTCCTCTGTTTCCAGGTCACTGGCTGTGGGAAGCGGCAGCATGGTGTGTCGCCTGGCCAGCATCCTGGCGCCGTTCTCCGTGGACCTCAGCAGCGTTTGGATCTTCATACCACAGGTGTGCTTCGGTTTGCAGACCCTTCCCAAGGGGGCACGGAGGCAGTTTCTAATTGTCTATTAGCGACTTCTCTATTGTTATTTATTGAAAGCCAGTACATCATTTCCTAATGGGGTTTGTAGAAACAACCCCATTACCAACAGCTCGCCAATCGGTGAGTAGGGTGGTGGCTGCTGTGCGATTGGCCATTGGTGGCCTTACACCACCGCTGAGCTGTTCATTACAACTCTGCCTGCCACAAAAGGGAATGTCCTCACCCTTCCCTGGAAGCCAGGCCTGGGGAAGGGAGAGCTCCGGTCTCTGTCCTCCTCAGGGCATCTGCCCCCACCCCCTGGCCCGGCTTTGCCTCTGTGTTCCCACTGAGTGCCTGCTGGACAAGGCGAATTCTGGGGGCTGCCTGCTCCAAAAAGATTCTGTGATGCCTAATGGAGAGCGTTAGGAACCCATGGTTCTCAGTTGACCCGAACCTGAGGGGCTCCAGCAGTGTGAGCCATTTGCCTGGCTTCAAAGAGTGAGAGCAGGGACGCTTAGTTTGCAGATCCTCAGGTAGGGGCTGAGAGGCCGGGAAGGCACGTGAGCACCGCTGCACCTGGCTTTAGTGGACTCTTCTGCTCAGGAAGAAGATGCGGGATGTGGGGAGGGCAGGTGTGACTTGCTGGCCCACAGCCCCTCCCTCTCCCTCCCCTCCAGTGCCTCCTTTCTCTTTTCTGATTGCCCCTTAGACTCAGGCTGCAGGATTCCCTCCCGGCCTCCTCCCCGCCCCCTGCATGCATCACCTCTCCTCCCGGCTGCAGGCGCGGGTTTCCTCCAGCCTCATGGACGACATTCTCCCTGGATGTCTCACCACAAACTCAATGTCTCCCAAGTAGAACTGGCCGGTGACACCTGTCTCCCGCTTTTGGTTAAGGATAGGTCAGTGGCCTCAAGCATGACACTGTGGCATCGGCTTCTTATTCGTACTGTTCTTTCATCACCAAATCCTCACATTCTCCTTCAAAACCACCCCTGCATGCCTGGCTCCAGTGCCTCCCAGTCTTCTCCTTGCGCTTCATCCCACACCCTGTCTGGGTAGCATAGAAGGCACCATGGCCATGACGCAGTGCCCCTGTCAGCTTCAGAATAGAAGTCCAAACTCAGCTGATATCCAGGGCCTTTTCCGATTGACCCCCTGCCCACCTCCCCTGTTCTGTTCCTCATGCAGCTTCCCCTCTTCTCCACACTCAGCCCCACTGCAAGCCTTCCCCTCTCTTCCCTGTCCTCACCCCACCTCCTCCCCTTCCATGCCACTGCCCAAATGTCTCCTCCAAAGACAGCGCTCCTCTCATGTATCTGTTAAGTAGCCTTCCAGGTAGCCGCTTTCCAGGAGGCCAGCCAGATCTAGTGACCCCGCCTCTCCTTTTTCTCAAGCATGTCTGTACAGCATTTAGCGGGTGCCTCTTTCAGTTGCTGTCGCAGTGTGGCTTTATGATTTGCGTGTGTGCCTTCATCGCCCCAGTCAGGCTGTTGTGCTTTGCAGAGCAGGACATTTTGCATCCCCACAGCTGGGCCTAGCCAAGAGTTTCCCTCAGCTTATGTGCCATCCATGCTGTCATTCACCTACTATTTTAAATCAAATAGATTGACTTTTGGAAATTAGCTCTGTCCTAAACAATATCAGTGAGGTCATGGGTGTTATACTAATTATGTGTTTTTCTAAAAGACACTGACATAATCTCACAAGTAATAAAACAGTGCTTGGTATCCCCCGGAGTTGCCTTGTACACACAGCAGGTACACATACAGCTCTTCGGGAATCTCTGGCTTGGCATGAGTGTCTCCCTCGTCCCCGGGGCAGGCGCTCAGTAAAGTGCTTGGATGTGCCATTGGGGTGTTAGATCCCAGCCACTTTCTCAGGCTGACTCTGAGGTTAAGAAACCATATGGGCTGTGTGGGAGGTGTTTTGGGGGAGTCTACCACCCTTTTTAGGTCAGGAACTTTTCTAGAAGAATCTCCTTTGTGCTAGCACTTGTTTTCCTTATTTTTTTTTCGAAAAAGATAAAATGAAAAAGTGTTTATTAAAATAAGAAGTTGAAACATGCAAATATAAAACAGATAAATTTATAAAAGGTAATTACCAGAAATAAAACCAAATAAATATATTTTTAATGGATATCTGTAAGGCTCAATTAAGGACTACGGACTCAGAAGGGCTCTCTAATTTTATTTAACAGATATTTAAACAAGCTCCTTTTATTTTTATTATTCTTCTGAGACAGAGTCTTGCTCTGTTGACCAGGCGGGAGTGCAGTGGTCTGATCCCGGCTCACTGCAACCTCCACCTCCCAGGTTCAAGCGATTCTCCTGCCTCAGCCTCCCAAGAAGCTGGGACTACAGGCATGTGCCACCAAGGCTGGCTAATTTTTTAAATATTTTTTAGTAGAGACAGGGTTTCACTATGTTGGCCAAGCTGGTCTCGAACTCCTGACCTCAGGTAATCTGCCAATCTCGGCCTCCCAAAGTGCTGGGATTACAGGCATAAACTACCATGCCCTGCCTAAACAAGCTCTTTTTGAAAATGCTTTACAAAAATTAGTCTTCATATAATGCAGATACTGTTGTTCTCTCCATTTTACAGATGAGGAGACTGATGGACAGAAAGTAATTATTAGCCCAGGGTCACACACCTTAAAGGTGACAGCTGGGATTTGAACCCAAATACCATGCTCTCTTGCCTTTTACACAAGGTCCAACAAACTCTGTACAAAAGCGAGCACAGAGCAGTCAGCTCCTTGTCCAGCCTGGCCATGAGTGGCCCGTCCCTTCTCTAAGACAGGCTCTGGCCACAGGATGTGGTGTATATTTGTGGAAGTAGTCTGTGAATGTGCTTCCTTTGGATCTAAGGAGTATTACCTATTGTTTGTAATGAGTCAAAAAAAATGATCAAATTTCCCATTAAACTTGTTTATGGATGTCAAACTGCCTGGGGAGCCAGTGTTTTCGTTTTGAGAAATGAAAACTCTGATCTGGAAGATGTTTGTATTTTCTCTTTTGAAAACAGGCACATGAAAAATCACTCGTTCTGATGCTTTTATTATTAACCATTATTTTCTAGTAATCTAAAAAAGGACACGTAATTAGCTTTTTGTGTGCTCATTAACTCATCTGGCAATCGTTGACTGAGTGTTGGTTTTCAACTAGCCACCCTGCTAGGTGCTAAGGAGCAGATGAAAGAAATAGCCTGTCTTGACAGATGTCCAGTCTAGTGGGAAGGGCAGGAGAGCAAACCATCACCAGCCCTGAAGAGAAGGGCTGGAGTGGGGAAATGCCAGGTACGGTGATTTAAGAGATACAACAGCAGTAATGATGGAACATTAAGAAACATCTTGTTTTTCAATATATAATAGCAGTAGGGCAGATGCGGTGGCTCACACTTGTAATCCCACACTTTGGGAGGCCAGGGGTTCAGGACCAGCCTGGCCAATATGGCGACACCCCGTCTCTACTAAAAATACAAATATCAGCCGGGTGTGGTGGTGCGTGCCTGTAGTCCCAGCTACTCGGGAGGCTGAGGCAGGAGAATTGCTTGAACCCGACTGCCTGACTAGTCTTACTACCAAGCTAAGAATATATATATATGCAGTAATGAGAGCTTACATGTATTGGCTACTACTGCAGCCAGGCACTGTTCTAAGCGCCTTTTGCATAATATTTAATTTCATCCTCTCAACAGTTGTTTGCAACAGATACTATCCTTTCATCCATTTTACAGAAAAGGACTCTGAGGAGCAGAGAGGTTAAGTAACTTGCCCAAAGCCACACAGGTAGCAGGTGGCAAGTACCCAGGCAATGTGGGTATGGAGATTATAAAAGGGTCAAGAACATTTCTTTTTTCTTTTCCTTTTCTTTTCTTTTCTTTTTTTTTTTTTTTTTGAGACTGGGTCTCACTCTGTCACTGAGGTTGGAGTGCAGTGGTGGAATCTTGGCTCAATGCAACCTCTGCCTCCTGGGCTCTAGCGATTCTCCCACTTCAGCCTCCCAAGTAGCTGGGACCACAGGCATGTGCCACCACACCCTGCTAATTTTTATATTTTTCATAGAGAGTGTCACCATATTGCCCAGGCTGGTCTCGAACTCCTGACCTCACGTGATCCGCCAGCCTCCCAAAGTGCTGGGATTACAAATGTAAGCCACTGCACCCAGCCTTTGAGAACTTTTTTTTTTTTTTGAGACGGAGTTTCACTCTTGTCGCCCAGGCTGGAGTTTGGTGGCACAATCTTGGCTCACTGCAACCTCCGCCTCCTGGGTTCAAGCAATTCTCGTGCCTCAGCCTCCCAAGTAGCTAGGATTACAGGCATGTGCCACCTCGCCTGGCTAATTTTGTAATTTTAGTAGAGACAGAGTTTCACCCTATTGGCCAGGCTGGTCTTGAACTCCTGACCTCAGGTGATCCACCCACCTCAAGCCTCCCGAAATACTGGCGTTATAGTCGTGAGCCACCATGCCTGGCCCTTTGAGAGCTTTTCTTTTTGCCAAGGGAAAATAGCCAGCAGAAAGGAAAAGATCAAAAATATGTGAGGAGGTTGGACGATGGATGGAGGGAGATCTCTGAGGAGTAGGTGAGAGGCGATGGGGTCTGGAGAGCGTGAAAGGATCCGCCTGGCCGGGAGGAGGGAGGGGTGGGAAAGGGGGGACTTATTTCGAAGTTTGTTTGGGGTTTGGGGGGTTGTGGGGAGCTGGTCAGGGGAGCAGGAGTGAGGAGGAGGTGGAGAGGTATGATTTGTTTCCTGCCTGACTAGTCTTACTACCAAGCTAAGAAGAAAAATTCCATTCTATTCTGGATCCTCCATTTGATTCTATTTTGCTTTTAGACTTACTCAGTGTTTTTCAGACCCTGACTTAGGGCTCTTTTGGGTTTCTAGATCATTGGATATACTTGCCATGTCTTGAGAGACCAGAAAACGTCTTTAAAATTCCTTTGGAATGTCACTTGAAATTCTGCTACTGCGTCTGGGTTAAGCTTACTCATATATTTCTAAGAATTAGGTTATCAGTGCTCTGCAAAACAAAATAAAAAACTGCCTTCCCAGGTCTCGTCTGTTATGGATGTGATCTGGCATCACTTCACACTTGCTCTATGTATTTTATGATTCTCATTCTCAGAGGCTATAAACATACCAAGTGCGTAGATTTGTCAGAAAACCCATATCTTAATTTATTTTTATAGGGTCTTTCCAGCAAATATATTTTGCTAAAGGAGTTTAAATTAAGTAAGGACAGATTGTGTTTTTACGGATTGTATAGAGATTTAGCTCTGTTAATAAAAACCACCCAGCATCTTCATGACGATAAACAGGTAATAGATATGCAGACTTTAATTTTTAATGTGACCTGCATTTTTCAAAGCAAACGCCTTGGCGCTAGTCTAAAAGGCTGCCTTTTATGTGCCAAAATCCGGAAAATAAAGAAATCACACCGAACTGTATAGGAAATTATATGGATCCCTGCCCCATAAAGTAGCAATTTGTTTTCACTGCCTTTGTTTAGCTTCCCCCAAATTCCGTAGATTCTGGTTGATTGAAACCTGTTTTCATTCATTCATTCGCTATCATTTACTGAACTCTGATAGTGTACTGATTATTGGGGCAGGGACAGGGTTGACTAAGACAGTCGCTGCTTGGCATGTCCTGACCCAGGGCTCAGTTGCTTGTCACCTCCACAAGACTCCGGGGTCTGGAAAGATGGGGCAAGCAAGGGTCTTTTTTCTTTCTGACCACAGTTCCTAGGACAGCACCTTCAGGAGTAATAATGCAGGCAGTAGCTGGCAATTGAGGAGGCACTCCACAGTGGGTCATGAAGGAATGAATGAGTGAGTAATGAGATTAAGCCTCGTTGATGAGGAAAAGAACTCGAAGTCCAGCACAAGTAACCAAAGGTCTCACCGAGTAATCACAGTGACAACTGTTATGTCAAATTCAATTCCATTACCCTCTGAAAACAGTTAGGAAATTCTATTCTCCGAAGGATGCGTTCCTTTCTTGATGTGTCACTTATTATTTTTAATTCCTTCTAGTTGTTTGTTGGGACTATGGCCCTCCTGAGTGGAGTGTTAACACTAAAGCTTCCAGAAACCCTTGGGAAACAGCTAGCAACTACTTGGGAGGAGGCTGCAAAACTGGAGGCAGAGAGTGAAAGCAATTCAAGCAAATTACTTCCCACAACTAATAATAGTGGGCTGGAAAAAACAGAAGCGATTACCCCCAGGGATTCTGGTCTTGGTGAATAAATGTGCCATGCATGCTGTCTAGCACCTGAAATATTATTTACCCTGATGCCTTTGTATTAGAGGAATCTTATTCTCATCTCCCATATGTTGTTTGTATGTCTTTTTAATAAATTTTGTAAGAAAATTTTAAAGCAAATGTGTTATAAAAGAAATAAAAACTAAGAAGAAAATTCTCAGCTTTAAAAACTGCTTTCTTATTGCTGCAAAATATTTTTCACCATTTGTTTTTCTATGTAGTTGATTCTCAACCTTTCCCCACCACCCCCCTACCATGTGCATGCCAGAGGGAGTTCACCTATTTCTTTTCTTTTCTTTTTTTTTTTTTTTTAAGATGGAGTCTCTCTCTGTCACCCAGGCTGGTGTGCAGTGGCGCGATCTCGGCTCACTGCAAGCTCTGCCTCCCGGGTTCCTACCATTCTCCTGCCTCAGGCTCCCGGAGTTCACCTATTTCTATCCACGCCAGTGCCACCCCTCCATGGCTTCCCAAAAGAAGGGGCATGTGAGAATGCATTTCTTTTGACAAAGCTCCTTGCAGATTCTATTTCTGATATTATTTTCCCCTCTTATGAGAATCGTAGCTCTGAAAACAAGTCTTATTCAGAAATGCCCTCTCAAAAAATGCTTGCCTTCACAATTAAACCATAAAAAATCAGAGCTACAAAAATGATGTCTTGCTTCCCAGAACCTTGAGCCAAGAAGGCTTGAATGTGCAGACGGTTGTGCTTGTGTTTGGTTCAGATAAGGGACACACACCTGCCAGGGTCCAAGAGTGAGCTTTCTAGTCTGGTATTCTTATTTTTCCCAAATTTACCAAATTCTCCCTGTAAGTCTTCTTTACAGCCCAGAGAGGCTGTGACTTTTTAACCCACTGCGAACTTTTTCAGTTGGCAGATCATCCAGGAAACTGACTTTAAGTACCATTGTTGCCATTGTAAAAATGTCTGTAAGTATTCTTGCCTTTAAAAAAATAATTTACATGAAGATTTTACTCTTTTTTTTACTATACATTTTTTCCCAACTCTACTTAAAACCATAGTCTTTCAAAAACATTAATATCCTGGACACTTCAACTGCAAATTATGTCATCATCTTATCTGTGGAAGAATGCATTTCAGATTTATAGTCAGTTTCCCATAGGTTTTGGGTTTTTCCTTACTGTGGTTTCATCATAAGTTCATTATTATTTTGTTGCTCTGGAGATTTTGCTGTTAGGTATGTCTTATATCCTGCATTTGAATTGGTGAAACATTAGCATTATCTGCAGAAGAAAGTAAAAGAAGTCAGTTATATAGATGTTGTGAGTTTAAAAAGCATTGTCAAGGGGGAAAAAAAGGAGGGATTTAACCTGAATTATTGATTATTCATATGAGTTTAGTTTCCTGGGTAATTGCTTAGTTCTTCACTTGGTCTTTCCATTAAGAAAGAAAAAATAAAGCCAAAAACTTTTCTTCCTTTATAAAAGAAAATAACATATATAGGAGTTTATGAAGAAAAAGGAGGAAGACATTTCTTGAACCTTTCCCTTATTTCTTATTTTGTCTCCTTTTTCTTTTCCCTCAGCCTATTTTTCTACTGCCATTAAAATTTTTCCTCTTAGTTAACATTTGATACTTTCTTTCTTTCCTTTTTTGAGACAAGGTCTGGCTCTATCCCCCAGGCTGGAATGCAGTGGGCTCACTGCAACTTCCGCCTCCTGGGCTCAAGCAATCCTCCCACCTCAACCTCCCGAATAGCTAGGACTGCAGGCACCTGCCATCATGTCCAGCTAATTTTTGTATTTTTTGTAGGATTTGTATTTTTTGACAGGATTTCACCATGTTGCTCAGGCTAGTCTCAAACTCCTCAGCTCATGCAATCCACCAGTCTTGGCCTCTTAAAGTGCTGGGATTACACAGGTGGGAGACACCACGCCTGGCAACACTTTCTTGACTTTACTTTTATATTCTGTTAGTTTGCTAAGGTGATCATAGCAAAATACCACAGACTGAGTGGCTTAAACAAGAGAAATTATTTCTTCACAGTTCTGAAGGCTGGAAGCTCCAGATCATGCTGCCGGCACGGTTGGTTTCCTCTGACACTTCTCAGGCTAACACCTGGTTGCCCTCCTGCTGTCTTTTAACATGGTCATCTATTTGTGTATACACACTGCTGGCTGGTATCTTTCCCTCTTCTTTTAAGGCCATCAGTCATATTGGACTAGGGCTCCACTCCAATGACCTCATTTTAACTTAATCACCATTTGAAGATCTCATCTCCATATATGGTTGCATTCTGAGGGTTGAGATTTCAACATATGAATCTTGAGGCATTTCTTTACATTTTTATTGCCCACTGTCTTTGTCAGTATGTGCAACCTTCTGATTTTATACTTGGAAAATGGTGATGGTCTATAATAGTTGGAACCTAATCATAACACGTCCGATCTGTCTCTGATTGCAAATATTTCAAGGAGTACTTTACCATAGCATTACAATGAACAGAGAACAAACCACACACAAGTAGGTAAACTTCAGATAGGTGACCTTGTTTCTCAGTTCTGTGTCACTGAGGTTAATGCACTAACTTGACTTTGACAGGCTGCGAAGTGTGAGAGGCAATGGAAGCCTGGAAATAAAAAAGCCCTGACTATAAGCATTCCTGCTTAAGCAAACCAATCTCTCTTTACCTCCATCTTCTCATTTGGAAATTCAGGATTATCATACAATGTCCCTCTGGGAATGGGAATATTGAATGAAATAATATATCAACACCATTTAACGCCACTCTGCACAGCCCCGACATTTTACAAGGCTATTTGTCCATTCACTGTATGCGACTCCACCCTCATTAGGTGTCCTGCCCAGTCTTGGTCTTGGCCAGTGGGCATGGGGGCCCCATCTATCAGTGCTCCACATGTGTCGCTGTCCTGATTGTGCCCTACCACACACCGTTGTCCTCCCTTGTGGACTCTGCAGTTTAGCTACCTGGAGATACTTCTGCAGTTTCCCTTGTGCTCCAGTGGTTAGTTTCGGTCCATGATAGCTGCAGGGAAGACTCACTGAAGCTAATGACGCATAAACTTCAGACTCCTTCAGTTGGACAGGCTCCTGTGATGGAGCTTAGTAATGGGTCCACTTGGACATAAGCTTTCACAGAATTTTGTACATTTTGCAAAAGTAAGATCTAGTCACTACAATCAGCTGAGACCACCATCTTCCACTTGGTTTTCCCTTCTATCACATTCCTCCTCTGTCAGATGTTATCAAAGTGGTCACAGGCATTCTTTTCTTTTGTGATCTTGTAATTTTTTTCCTCTAAAGAGGGCTCTTGAAACTGTACAAACTTCAGACCCCACAAAAGCTGAATCTGTCCCCTGAATCACTGTTAAAAGGTATGTTGTTAGGGAGGTTTATACTCAAAATATGCTCTGAATGTGGAGGACCCACCTGTGCCTTTCTCTCACCTATCAAAATGTAAGAAAAATACTAATGAAAAAGGTAGGCCAAGGGGTACTTAAAATATATGGTGAAAAGAATTTTCTTTTTTTTTTTTTTTTTTTTTTTTTGTCACCCAGGCTGGAGTGCAGTGGCGCAATCTCGGCTCACTGCAAGCTCCGCCTCCCGGGTTCACGCCATTCTCCTGCCTCAGCCTCTCCGAGTAGCTGGGACTACAGGCGCCCGCCACCACGCCTGGCTAATTTTTTGTACTTTTTTTTTTTTTTTAGTAGAGACGGGGTTTCACCGTGGTCTCGATTTCCTGACCTCGTGATCCGCCCGCCTCGGCCTCCCAAAGTGCTGGGATTACAAGCGTGAGCCACCGCGCCCGGCCGAAGAGGAGTATTTTCTTATCGAAGATGGTAAAGCTGACTATGGCAGCCAATGTCTTTGGAAACTTCCCCCAACAGAATGTCTGGAAGTTTCGATGTTTGTTGTTTTGCCTGAATTTGCCAGAAGTCAGTGATGGCTGCTGTTTTTATGTCTGAAGTCTACAGTGCACCAACATTTCACTGGCAACTGCTTGTTCTCTAAGTAGACTCTTTTTAAATTCCTGGCCTCTCTCTGGGCTCACCCATGCCAGTTGGTGTCAGCCGTTCTGCTGGAATTGAGGATCTGAAGAACATCTTAAGCAATTCTTGGGTAAAAGAGCCACTGTCAGAGATTTTATCTGTAGGAACAAGTTGGGGGAGCAGGTGGTCAGCATGCTACCTGATTCTTGATTAGTTAGCAGTTTCAGGGGAGCAGGTCAAAAGTACACCAACCCACCCTGGTCAATGTCTAACTAGAAGTCTCCCTAAAGCCTGGCTTATAATCTCATTAACCCCATGAGGACAATTGCACTGTCCTACTTCCCTGCCCCAAACTGCTGTACACATGGGAATCCCTGGCCCCTGAGCCTGGTAACTACAATAGTCTTCTGAAGAATGCAGGCTTAGGTTCTGCATTTACTGGCCACGGACACACCAGCAAGGCTAACACCCTGCAAGCCAGGAACACCCACGGAGAGCACAGCAGGAGGGGGAGGGTGTCTAGAGAGACCCCAAATGTGCTGCGGAGATGAGTCCCTGGGGACCTCTGCAGCCCAAGCTTAAAAGTCTCCGAGAAGCGTTGGGAAGATGATGAAGCCCAGCTCCCCTGCAGTCTCAGGGAGATCACGTCAACTTTTCGGACTCCAACCACTCACCTGGAAAACAACACTAGATTCTCCCCAGGTGGTTCCTGAGGTCCCTTTTAGAAATCACCCTTAATGATACCTAAATCAGTTTTCCCATCCATTTTCTGAAGGGCCCTTCACTTAAGTCATAGTGCTACAGCTCTGCGTTTAAAAAAAAAAAAAAAAGGATTTATTAGTCCTATCTGTATAGACTGCACTACTACAGAGAAGGTTTCTTTCTGGGTTTCATTTCTGAGTATGTCCTCCTCTTCTTGCTTTTCAGGAAAACATAGAGTCCTAACCTGGGCGGCGGGGAGAAAGCCTTCTCAGATCTCTTCCGTGGCTCCCATTACTTTTTGAACACAGTCTTGCATCCTAGCCAGATTTCCAGCACTTTCACACCCTGGTCTTGCACAAACCTCCCCATGAACCCCCCACTCTTTCCTCAGCTCATTTTGAACTTCTTGCCTCTGAGGCTTTGTCTCTCCAGAGATTTTTCTCCCTTCTCTTCTTTGTCCATCAAAATCCCACTGATTGTTCGGGGCCTTCCTCACTTCCCATTTATGCTCCTGGACTGGCCACTTGGGTCCACTGTACTCTCTCTCCTGATCCTTCACAACACCTGCAGTATGTGCTGTTAGAGGACAGTCTTACTCTGCCTTGTTTCCCTTCTTGAGGGAGCAAACATCTCAGAAGTTCTTAAATCTTTTATAGTTCTTGCAGTATGTCTTGGACAAAGTGACTGCTCCATAAATGTTTGTTGATTGATTTTCATAGTAGGAGCTCAATAAAATATGTATACCACCTGTGATACTGGGAGCTATGTATTTGGTCTTCATTCACATTTCCTCACATATAGCTCCTAAAACTCTTGGAATCTCCAGAGTGATAACAGTGTCTTTTGTATGCTAATGAGATATCTGGTGGCTGGAGCCCTGTAGTAAGCTTCAGGATAGGAGCTGGTCATCTGGAAATGACAAGACATGATTAGAGAGTGGGGACTTTCAGCCCTCTCCCCAACCTCTAGGGAGAAGGGGTTGAAGGTTAAGTTGGCCACTAGTGGCCAATGTTTTAACCATCATGTCTACATAATAAAGCTTTCATTTAAAAAAAAGAAAGCAAAACACAAGACAGTGTTTAGGGAGCTTCCAGATGGCTGAATATGTGGAAGTTCCTGGAGGTTGTGCCCCCAGAGAGGGCACGGGAGCTCCTTGCCCCTTCCCACATGCCTAGCCCTGGCCCTCTCTTCCATATGGCTCTTCATCTGTATCCTTTGTAATATCCATATTAATAAATGGGTAAAGGTAAGCAAAGTGTTCTTTTGAGTTCTGGAGCCACTCTAGCAAATTGAACCATTATTAATTGAACCTGAAAAGGGGCTTGTACGGACCCCGATTTATAGCCCATCAGTCAGAAACCCACAACCTGGGGCTTGTGATTGGCATCCAAAGTAGCGTAAGTCTTGTGGGGCTGAGCCCTCAACCTGTGGGATCTAACACTGTCTCTAGGTAGCTGGTGTCAGAATTGAATTGAATTAGAAGACATGCAGCTAAAGTGTCTGCTAGGGAATCTGCAGAATGGGATGCTTGGTGTGTAGCGAGACAACCCCCACACACCTGGTCACAGAAAGTGTTCTGTATTCAGTGACTGTGACAGTATTGAGCATAGCCAGAGAAAAAGCTGCTTTTCCCCACCACCCCCGCACCGGCCCTCAGACCACCTTACAAAGAATTGTACATATCTCAACTTATCAGAGACCTACGACAACTTGCAAGGGATTCTTAGTTCATTCCCAGTTTTCAGATGGGCAATCCAACTCAGAAGTCAGGTGATTTGCTCAAGGTAAAAATGCAGGTCTCTTGACACCAAAAGTTTGTGCTTTGGTTAAGAGCTTGAGCTTTGGCCGGGCACAGTGGCTCAAGCCTGTAATCCCAGCACTTTGGGAGGCCGAGGCAGGCTGTCCTGATAACATGGTGAAACCCCGTCTCTTTAAAATACAAAAAATTAGCAAGGGGTGGGCTGTAGTCCAGTATAGAAAAAAAAAAGAGCTTGAGCCTTGACGTCAGATATCCAGACTGGATTTTACCATTTAAGAGACCCTGGGCCCTTCCTTACTGTCTTAGAGCCTCAATTTACTCATATACAGAATGGGGATAGTGATAATAGTACCTACTTCATAGGGTGGTTGTGATACATGATCTCATACATGTGTCTAGCACACGGTTAATGCTAAATATACATTATCGAAAATATTATTGTCACTAATTTGACACATCACACTGCCTCTCTGGAAACAAACTTGTTAACTGTGCCTCATGCCTAGAGCTCAGTAGACACTCATCAAATATTGAATCCCTTCTTTGAATATGTGGGCTAAAGCAGGGATCCCAAATCGTCAGGCCACAAACCACTACTAGTCCGTGGCCTGTTAGGAACTGGCCTCACAGCAGGAAGTGAGCCATGAGTAAGCAAGCGAAGCTTTGTCTTCATTTACAGCCACTCCCTATCATTTGCATTAATGCCTGAGCTCTGCCTCTTGTCAGATCAGCTGAGGCACTAGATTCTTATAGGAGCGCAAACCCTACTGTAAACTGCGCACACGAGGGATCTAGTTTACGTGCTCTTTATGAGAATCTAATGCCTGATTATCTGTCGCTGCCTCCCATTACTTTGGGAGAAAACCATCTAGTTGCAGGAAAACAAGCTCAGGGCTCCCACTAATTCTACATTATGTTGAGTTGTATAATTTTTCATTATATATTACAACATAATAATAATAAAAATAAAGTGCACAATAAATGTAACGCGCTTGAATCATCCTGAAACCATCTCCCCATCCACAGTCTGTGGGAAAATTGTCTTCCACGAAACCAGCCCCTGGTGCCTAAAAGGCTGGGGACTGCTGGGCTAAAGAATCATGTGGTTCTATCCTAGATTATCTTCTGAATAGTGTTTCCAGCTCCAATCAATCAACAACATTAGTCAGCCCTCACCCCCTTCTTCCTGCTTCCCCCACCAGCTGACCCAGCAGAGCCAGGCACCCGACTAACTGTGGGCAGCCAAACGAGCTTGGAAATTGGACAGGCTCACCCATTATTCACCATACCTACAAATCAGCTGGAGAAAGCCCAGGCTGGCAGCCAGATGGAGGGCTCACGGGCCAGAAAAGGAAGGGCTTGGCAGAGACAGCACCATGGAGATGACAGGTTGAGGTCACTTGCTCCTTTCTCCAGGGCAATGGGTGACAGAGACAGCCATGCAGGCCAATGGAAAAGAAGACCAGGGGGAATGTCCTGAATCAAGTCACCAATGGGAAGCAGTTTCGCTTTCCCTCTGTCTCTCAGGGCACAAGACCAGCCAGGCACTGGGAAACAAGTTTTGGTGCCAGAGACTTTGGTGGCTTCCAAGACTGCTTTTTCAGAGACAGGTACTTGAATTCTTGCTTTCAGCTGAGGGGTCGTTCCGTCCGTGCTCTGGGAGTTTGGGGGTGTATCTGAATAGGGTCGGGGGACAGTGATGGACAGGCCACTGTGCCAGGACACACCACATTGCTCGCTCACTCCTCCTCCCTGGCAGCTGGTTATTCTTAGCCACAGATTGCTTGTCCTTTCAACTTAGTTTATTAGAGCTGTTTTGAGAGAGTTGCTGGACACGGGAGGCTGATGTGAAACAGTGAAGTCAATAAGGTAATCGGTGGCTGCAGGGCAGCACTCCTCAAGCCAGCCACCACCAGGCTGCTCAGGCCTGGGCCCCTTGCCTTCTCTTCTCTCAGCCCTGGCAGGCCCGCTCTCTCTCAGCTGACCAGCCCGCTGTACAGCAATCAAATTAATGTACCAAATTAACACAGAAATGCATAGACTGCTCGAGGAATAGGAATAACACACTAAACTTCATTGGAGGGCTTTAAAGTCTCGTAGTGTGAGAATCTTCAGAACTGGAAGAGAAAGCAGAGGCCACTAACAACCAAGCCCACGTTTTTCCTGCCAACAGCCCTTGCTGAGGAAGCTGCCCACCCTCCCAGAGGAAAGGTGAACCTCTGTGTGTGGGTGGCCATGGTTCGTACCATGTGGCCCAGTGCCCTGATTACTGTGCTTTGGACAGAGAAGGGCAACTATGCCAAGGGCCGATTCAGAGGCTGGTTTAGCCCAGCAAGCTGGCCTGGTGCTAGAATTTTGTCCAACACGGGATGCAATGACCAACTGGTACAACTGCACTTTCTCTCTCTGGACTTTAAACCTGAGCCATACAGAGAGAGTCAGAGCAAGAACAGATGGGGAAAGCCCAAAACAGGGAAACAAAGGCAGGCGGGGATGCCGACAGTGGAGAAGTCTCTGTGGGTGAGGGGTGGGAGACCGGCAGCCAGCCCCAGGACACCCGGCCCGGGCTCCGGGATGTCTGTCCCCTGTATTTCCATTCGGACTCTCCCAAGCAGCCCCCTTTATGAGACTACCTCACTGGGTCTCTCCTATTTACCACCCAAAGGAGCAAGTAATCCATCTGTTCTGTGTTACAGATGAGGGAGTGGAGGCTAGGAGACCACAGGCTTCTCCTCAGGTTACAGAACCAGTCCAGGACAGAGAGGGGGCCGGTGACAGTGGCAGATGACAGAGGAGACTGAGTCCAGCTGCTGAAACTTTCTGTAATGTCCTTATTATTAGAAACAAGTTTGTAGACAGAGTTGAGTTTTGAGTTGCTCGTGGGTCATGCCCCTCACCACTGCTCCTCGGGTAGTTCTGGGAGCAGAGACTACAGCTCTGAGGTTTTCTGTCAACCTTCCCTAGGTTGTGCCCATAGGGAAAATGGTTTAGGAAAGGGGGATGAGGCCGGGCACAGTGGCTCATGCCTGTAATCCCAGCACTTTGGGAGGCTGGGGCCAGCGGATCACAAGTTCAGGAGTTCGAGACCACCCTGGCCAACATGCTGAAACCCTGTCTCTACTAAAAATACAAAAATTAACCTGGCGTGGTGGTGGGCACCTGTAATCACAGCTACTCGGGAGGCTGAGGCAGGAGAATTGCTTGAACCTGGGAGGTGGAGGTTGCAGTGAGCCGAGATCTTGTCGCTGTACTCCAGGCTGGGCAACAGAGCAAGACCCCATTTCAGGGGGGAAAAAAAAGGAAAGGGTGAAGAATGAGTAGAAAACTCCTCCAGATGCAGACCTACTTACCGGCTGGGTGTCCTAAAGGCAAATCCAAGCCAGTTTTGTGCTACTGTCTAAAAGCCCATGGAGACCTTGTTGCTTATACCCCAATATTTAATGGAAAGTGAGCTTATGGGGATATCCTCTTTATCCCACAAGAAACACCAATAGGCTAAGTCTTATTCTGAGCGGCTGAAGACCTAAGGAAAAAAACTGTCAAGACCAAACTTTGTCTGGATGGGAAAATCCTTAAAACAACGTGTATAGCCCCCATTTCCCTCCTCACAGGCCCATGGACACAGCACGGATAGCGGTTGTCGGGGCAGGTGTGGTGGGGCTCTCCACGGCTGTGTGCATCTCCAAACTGGTGCCCCGATGCTCCGTTACCGTCATTTCAGACAAGTTTACTCCAGATACCACCAGCGATGTGGCAGCCGGAATGCTTATTCCTCACACTTATCCAGGTGAGAGATTTCAGTTCCTCTATCAGATACAATAGATGTCATATAGAATGATGTTAGTGGAATTCTATTGATAAAGATGGCTGGCTATAGGTGTAAGCATAATATGCAGTTTTTTTTCTTTTTCCTTTCTTCTTTTTTTTTGAGACAGGGTCTCACTCTGTCTCCCAGGCTAAAGTGGAGTGGTGCAATCTTGGCTCACTGCAGCCTCGACCTCCCAGGCTCAAGTGATCCTCCCATCTCAGCCTCTCGTGTACCTGGGACTACAGGTGCACACCATCATGCCTGGCTAGTTTTTGTATTTTTGTGGAGACAAGGTCTTGCCATGTTGCCCGGGCTGGTCTCCAACTCCTGACCTCAAGTGATTCATCCCCCTTGGCCTCCCAAAGTGCTAGGATTACAGCCGCCATGCTTGGCCATAATGTGCGGTTTTAACGTCCTCTTGGTTCATCTCTTAGGACAGCCTCAGTTATGCCGCAGGACAGAAACAACATCCAAATCTTAGCAGCTTAAAAGGCAAAAGTTTCTTCTTGCTCACACTACATGTGGATTGAGCATCGGCAAGGGGCCAGCTTGTCATCAAGGACCTAAGCCGATGGAGCAGCTGTCATCCTGATTGTCATCAGCGCATGTGCCCAGGGGCGGAGGGGAGGGGACCTCTGAGGTTCTCGCCTCTGTGATTAAACACTCTGGACAGGAAGCAACTTTCAACGCTTCTGATGATGGCTCATTGGCAGAGCAGGCCACATGTCTCCACCCTCAGCAGGAGGCCAGCAAGCGTGATTCTATAGTTCCAGAAGATGGATAGCAGAAGCATGCAATGAACAGCACTGACAACTACGTGATTGGCGGCTCTGTCTTCCCACTGATAACAGTAATGACTATCAAGTCAGAAATTACTTGTAAGGGAGCTAAAATTATCCTAACTTCTAAGCCTGTATAAGAACAATTATCAATATGTTTGTAATCAGTCAATCATAATTAGTTAATATGTATTAAGACCTGAAGATGCACGGATTTTTTTTTTTTTAAGACAAGAGTCTTGCCCTGTCACCCAGGCTGGAGTGCAGTGGCACGATCCTGGCTCTCTGACTCACTGCAACCTCCACCTCTGGGGTTCAAGAGATTCTCATGCCTCAGCCTCCAGAGTAGCTGGGACTACAGGCATGAGCCACCACGCCCGGCTGATTTTTGTATTTTTAGTAGAGACAAGGTTTTGCCATGTTAACCAGGCTGGTCTTGAACTCCTGGCCTCCCAATCCTCTCTGTTAAAGGCGTGAGCCACCATGCCCCACCAACGCATTGATTTTTGAACACTTCCATGCATCCTTTCCTTTCTGTATTTTCCACTTGAAATGGGGGAGGAAGAAAACAGCATTAAATAGAAACCAAAATCATGCTGCAATAATGAAGTTTATACACACTGTCCCCATTTCCTCATTTCCACTCTATTTTTCCTCTTTAATTTTATTTTTTATTTTTTTGTCAAAGTTATATATGCCCATAGTTTAAACCATCAAATAGGTTACAACATTGATTACAAACCCCAACAATCTGGAATGTAAAAATTGCCCTGTCCTTTTAATCTGGAAACTCATGTTCTTCAATGTAAGAAGCAGTCTTTGAGTTACTCAGTTGTTAACTTCCTCCCTTCTGAAGTCCTTTTCCCTCTTTCTGGAAAAGTTAATATGCTGGACCTCCCAGACTGGTCCTCCAATTCTTTTAGCTTTGTCCCCCTCCTATTTATCTCTTTCTATTTTACTTTCTGGGAGATGTACTCAATTTTATCTTTTACCTTGCTATTGAATTTTTTATTTCTACTATAACATTTCTAATATTCCAAATCTCTTTTTGGTTCTCTGAATTTTCCTTTGTTATAACACCTTATTTGTGTTAGAGGATTGCAATGTCCTCTCTTATCTTTATGAAGATACTAATAACAGTTTTTAAAAACTTTCTCCCTGAATAGTATCTGAGTATCTGTCATCTCCAAACTGTGGGAGGTTTTTGTTTTTGTTTTCCAATTTTCTCATTTTTCATGATAGAGATTTTTCTTGGCCATGTGGTATTCTTTCCCTGTCTGCTGATGTTTATGAGTGGACCCTGAACAGCAGATGGGAATTTCTGAGTGTTTGCATATGGCTCGTTGCCAGTGAGCTCGCTGGAGTAAGAGGGCAGGGCCATTTATTTGGGGACATCTGTGATGTCATTCAGTTTAAGTTTTTCTTCTTGGGCGGGTCATGTTTCCCAGGGAAGAGGGTACCATGTCCTGCCTGGGGAAGGTGAAGGCCCAGATGCCAGCTGGCATTTAAGAAGGTGACAGGGGAAGAGGCTGGGGTCCTAGCACCCAGTTTGCATGTGTTTCCTTAACACTCCTGTTCTCAGCACAGCATCCCTGCCTTTGCTGGTGCTTTGTGTTTTCCAGTCCAAAGACCCCAAAGAAAGAATAGACATATCTTTTATTAGGGTGGTAATAGCAGTGGCCTTGGCATTGCAGGTCCAGGAGCTTGGCTGGTCAGCTCCTGGGAACTCCCTCCCAGGAAACAAACACAGGCACCTGGGGCATCCACCAGATGCCAGCTGATATAGTTTGGCTGTGTCCCCAGCCAAATCACATCTTGAATTATACTTCCCATAATCCCTACATGTCGTGGGAGGAACCCGGTGGGAGGTAGTTGAATCATGGATACAGTTACCCCATGATGCCGTTCTCGTGATAGTGAGTGATTTCTCAGGAGATCTGATGGTTTTATAAGGGGCTTTCCCCACTTTGCTCAGCTCAGCTCTCATTCTTCTCTTCCTGCTGCCATGTGAAGAAGGACTTGTTTGCTTCCCTTTCCACCATGATCGTAAGTTTCCTGAGGTCTCCCCAGCCATGCTGAACCATGAGTCAATTAAACTTCTTTCCTTTATAAATTACCCTGTCTCGGGTATATCTTTATTAGCAGTGTGAGAACAGACTAATACACCAGCTTACACTAAGTGCTTTTCTTGTGACGAGAGTTCTTGGGACCATTTTCCAGGCTCTCCCTTGCCTGTACCAGGCCTGAGTGAGTGTTCAGAAGGCTGCCAGCTAGTCATGGAATCATCCCTCAAAGGCGGTCTCTCATCTGAGGGCTCATAGGGCCATCGAGGCCCGAAATCTCTCTTTGACCAGGTGGCTGGGTCTCCTGGACCAGAGTTTTTCTCTCTGTGGTGCTGCTAGATAAAGACTTTGGTCTTCTCTTTGGGTTTCTTTCCTAGACACTATTCAGATGAGCCACAGTCATAACTATCTCCTGTGCTCATAAATGTCAATACCATATGGAGACCATGCCTGTCCCATAGGGTTGTTGTGGGGATTAAATGAGTTGATATATGTAGAGTATTTAGAACAGTACCTGGCACATAGTAAGTGCTATATCAGCATTTGCTATTGTTTCCACCATTCCAGCTATAGTTCTGTTTTACCAGGACTTGAACATGAATTAGGTCACCAGGCTTCCTAGACCCACTGTTGGATGGGAATTGTCTGTTCTTTGGGATGACTTCTGCAGCATGTGAATCTCAGCCAAGATTTTGTTTTTAAGGTTTGGGGTGAGAACAGGGAGTTGCATTTTAATACAACCTCACACACTGGCATAGATTGTTGGGTAAAATCTATTTGAGGCCTAATTTAGTTCTTTCTGCAGCTTATTATTTATTCCTTATTTCTAAAGCAGCATCCCCAGTGTGAAATTTTGGAATGTAGTGTTAATTTCACATGGGCACATGTTTAAAGATGGCAGTACAGATTTGCTACTAAAGAAATATTTATTGGCCCTATAACAAGCGAATTGTCTGAAAATCCCGCTACTGACATGCCTTCAGTGACCTGGGGGCTTTGCCTGGGAAGCAGGATGTCTCCAAAGGTCTTTCTATCTGTTCCTTGAATTTCAGGGACACCTCTCTAAGTGGAGCCAACTTAGCACCCTCTTTGCCTCAGTTCCCTCGTCTCCTCTGTGGCTTCCCTCATAGCAGCCCCTGAGGCTTATTGTTCCCTGGTCCCTGGCCTAACCCTAGCCACTCTCTCATGATCCTTCCACAGGAATCAGATGGCCGCATACTTCAGCCACAGCTGGATTTGTCTGTGATTTTGGGTCATTCCTGCTCTCTCTGTGCCTACACTGGACACTATTATTTTGAGGCTTAAATGCTGCCTCTTGTTTCCTCCCCAACAGGTCTGGCACTCTTCCAAAAGTTGTGTCTGGGTCCAACCCCATGTGCTGTGGCAGAGGTGCCTGGGGGATGGTATAGTCCCTGCACGCCCCTGCTGGCCTCAGGACTGCTACTCTGGCTGGCACCTGATTCCATGGTGTGGAGGGTAATGGCAGCCCCTGCCGGGAAGTCTGGCCTGCAGGGGGCTCACCTCCAGCATGCAAGCCTTGTTTCCTTGTACCAGGAGGCAAGCCCCTGGGACCCCCATCGAGGTGCAGTCTGTTCCCTGTCCTAGTTGGCCTGGGCCCCACAGACCTGCTCATGTCATCCACTATGTTTTCAGCCCCCAAGAATGAGGCCCTCCGTCCTTGGTCCTATTGTCTCAATTGTGTGGCCAGCTGGATCCCACAGCCATGAACTAAGCTCTGCTCAGGTTGGTTATAGACCCACCAAGGACCTCTGGAATATACCTAGTACCAAAAACCACCTTCCAGCTGGCTCGCATGCCAGGTTTTGCCCTTATTGTCCTGTTTTCCCTCCACTGATTAATCATATGAGCAGATTTGGACAGCATGTGTCAACATGCAAATCTCTTGTTGCTGACAGATCCTCTGCCACAATGTGGCTCTTTATATTAATGTTCCTCCCTGCCTCCTTATTTTATTTTTGCCTCCTTATTTTTTTTTTCCAAGTTTCTAGGAAGGAGCTTATTTGAAGCACTGTCATTATCATCATTTTCCTTTCTGTTCCACTTCGCTTTTCTCCATGATTACAGATACACCCATTCACACGCAGAAGCAGTGGTTCAGAGAGACCTTTAATCACCTCTTTGCAATTGCCAATTCTGCAGAAGCTGGTGATGCTGGTGTTCATTTGGTATCAGGGTAAGTAAAGAAATTTGAAGTTATTTTAGAGTGTAGTATGATCTTAACAGGTATTAGAGTTCAACATAAAATATTTACTGAGTAGCTGCTGTGAGCAGAGTGCTGACTTAGATGTAGGAGGATTCAGAAAGAGCATTATAGGCTTTACCCCAAAGAACTGAAGAAAGACAAGTTATGGTATTAAACTTTTTAACAATAAACAACAATCACAGTTTCTCATCACAAATACAACTGATTTTGGGTTTCCTCAGAGACCATGCAGTGATTTGCAAATTTGGTTAAAAAAACATGCAGGAGGTAAATGCTGGGTTTGGGTGATGTGGGGATGGTGCAGCTGATGGAAAGCAAACAGGTATGACGTTGGGATGGCTGCAGAGACCTAAGGGAGAGGGACTTCTTATTTATTCGGTGTCCTTGGAGAATGAGATATTCCAAAGAAGGAAATTTTGTAGGTCACTAAACTTGCCTTTTGAAGTGCCATTTGGAAAAAAATATTTCTGAAACTGTTAGCACGCTTCTATTTCATTTTTAATGTATAATTTCAGTAGGCATGCATAATTAAATGAAAATTTGTGAATAAATGCTATTTAACATTTCCATTGGTAAGACTAGCACTTAAAACATGACCTCTTTTAATATCTTCTTAAACTGAGATCACTTAATATTCTGTCACTTTCATTTTACATCTCAGTGTCATCATATGATGTAACATACATGTCATTGGTGCATATTACACATGTAACATACATGTGTTATCCTGTGTGATAACACAGTCTTTCTGCGGCCTTCTGAAAAAATGTGTCTTACCTCCTCTTTTGATGTCAGGCTGCCCACTGATGTTTTCTGCTAGTCTAGTGTATGCATTTGCATTGAGTGAATTGCTACCCTTTTTCTCTTCTTGTTTTTCCTCACCATCACAAACACCAAGACGATGCTGACGTCAGTAATTTCCCAAAAGCCCCTCCCCAAAGTAGCAGCTTTGCTTTTCTATCAATCTATAGATTGATTCTTCTGTATAACTAAATCTAGAGCCAGTTGATGAGCCAAGTAGAAAAAAAATTCTCTTTGATTTATGGTCACACTGTCTTTGTCCAAAACCAACATGAGTCAGTCTAATTCACAAATTTTGGCTCTAAGCAATTTTTGGAAACAGCCATGTCCAGAATTCAAATCCCCTGTGCATCTTTGGCATAAGTATATAGCCTTATTCTTCTATTTATTCCTTCAAAACAACATATTCAGCATTCTTCAGTAACAAGTTCTTTCTCAGGTATTAGGGATATAGCAGTGAGCAATTTAGTAATACCACTAAGCATATAGTACATGCTTAACAAATATGTGTTAATTTTTAAGGAAGACACAGTCCTGCCCTTATGTCGCTTATGGTCTGTAGGGAATGCAGTAAATCAAATGAGTTACCAAACTCACTGGGACATGAGTTACCAAAAGGAAGAGGCTAGGGTGCTATGGAAGCATATGTCTGGAGAAGAAACTTGCTCTGGGAAGTGATGAGAAGCCATCCAGATCAAGGTGTTTCATCTGAGACCATCAGGAAGAGTGTAAGTTAGTCTGGTGAAGTTGTAGAGGTGAAGTGGGGGCGAGGCGGGGTGGGAGACGAAGGAGACAGCATTCCAGGTGGAGGAAACAGCATACACCTAGACCTGAGTCTAGGGCGACTGTGGTGTGTGGGAGGGACTGAACGAAGTCCAGAGAAATGGGAAGCCGTTGAGGGAGTTTACACAGTGAAGTGACTGGTCATAATTGCATTTCAAAAATATGTTTTCTGTAGTGTGGAGAATAGATTTGTGGGAAGAGATGATAATGAGATAGATTGGGTGTGGATAGTAGAAACAGAGAGTAGATGGACTTGAGAAATGCCTAAGAGGAGATTTGATAGGACTTCTCAGTTGATGGTGTGTGAGAGGTGAGTAGGGAGAGAGAATCAAGGATGATTCTTGGTTTCTGGCATTAGCACCTGCATGGATGGGTACCATTTTCT
The DNA here is from genome assembly GCF_009828535.3 of Hylobates moloch. NCBI lineage: Eukaryota > Metazoa > Chordata > Mammalia > Primates > Hylobatidae > Hylobates > Hylobates moloch. The sequence goes on along the minus strand of NW_026652277.1, from coordinate 128,203,427 downwards.
GAGTTAGGTAGGATTGGGAAAAGAGTGGATGTGTGTGTGTGCGTGCATGCATGCGTGTGTGTGTAAATGCATGAGACTTCTAAGTGGACTTATCCAGTGGGGAGTAGGTAACATGGGTCTAGATCTGTTTTTGGAGCTCAAGAGAAAGAATGGACTGGAGATATAACCTTCTAAGTGCTCAGGACTGGAAATGTAGCCTTCTAAGTGTCTGGCCTGTAGGTCTTGGTGAAGATATGGAAGAGGGCAAGCTAGCCCAGGGCAAGAGTGGGCCAGCACAGAGCCCTGCAGTAAAGGACATTTGTGCCTTCATGGGGACTGCTCTGAATCAATTACCCGGAGATACATATTCCGATGTGGGAATTATTAGCAACTATGCATAGCACTCAAATTATTTTCCTTGCTATTTTTGAGCAATGATGATTTATAACTTTTTTTTTTTTTTTTTTTGAGGCAGGGTCTCACTCATCTAGGCTGGAGCGCAATGGTCCAATTCAGTTCACTGCAGCCTCCACCTCCCTGGGCTCAGTTGATCCTCCCACTTTAGCCTCCCCAGTAGCTGGGACTACAGGCTTGCGCCTCCACACCCAGCTAATTTTTGTATTTTTTGTTGAGATAGGGTTTCACCATGTTGCCCAGGCTGGTCTTGAACTTCCCCTTTGCCTCCTAAAGTGCTGGGATCACAGGTGTGAGCCACCAAGCCTGGCATTATAACATTTATTCATTTACTGATGAAAACAACCCAATATTTACAAATCTAAACATCTGCATAGCAGCTATTAGTAGTACTATTATAGCCTTCTTGTTAACAACCAAATCTAGGCAGGAGCTTTTTAGAAAAGGAGTATTAAATTCCATCTTTAAAAAGCATGTTACTTTTAAGATGTTTTATTTGCCCAGTCACCAACATCTGCTATTTAGCTACTGAGTTATCTGAACCTAAGGGAATTGTAAAATAGATCATTTTCTCTTTGCGTTTATAGAAACTAAATTTTTAAAATGCTCTAGGCCAGGTGTAGTGGCTCATGCCTCTAATCCCAGCACTTTGAGAGGCCAAGGCAGGCGGATCACTTGAGCCCAGGAGTTTGAGACCAGCCTGGGCAACATAGTAAGACCCTGGCTCTACAAATAATTTTAAAAATTAGTCGGGTTTGGTAGCAAGCACCTGTGGTCCCAGCTATGCGGGAGGCTGAGGTGGGAGGATTACCTGAGCCCCGGAAGTTGAGGCTGCAGTGAGCCATGATTGTGCCACTGCACTCCCGCCTGGGTGATGGAATGAGACTCTGTCTCAAAAATAAAATAAAATAAAATAAATGCTCTAGAGAATGTCATGTGAAGTTTACTACAAATATGTTATTTCACAAATTTCAGGAAAAAATTTTCACTTAATATGTTTGAGTTGGCAGATATTTCAGAGCACTCCGACCGAAGAAGTGCCATTCTGGGCTGACGTGGTTCTGGGATTTCGAAAGATGACCGCGGCTGAGTTGAAGAAATTCTCCCAGTATGTGTTTGGTCAGGCTTTTACAACCCTGAAATGCGAATGCCCTGCTTACCTCCCGTGGTTGGAGAAAAGGTCAGTTGAAATGCTCCCTGCTATTTCCTTATCTGTCATAGCCATAAATCACTTCGTAGCTATTCATAAAACACATACTGAAAAGTCTCTGGCGTCCCTCAGAGCTCTTTTGCATTGCCTTGCCACTCACAAATGGCTAAGGCTTTGTAAAACAATCTGAAGACAGTGTTTGTGTCACAAGGACTAAGTCACACCATGCTTCTAGTAATTTGTCTTCTATTTTTGGTGTGTACTTTGATGCCTGACTTATTCCCTACCCTTCTTGCCCCCGGTAAAAACCCTCTTAGTGAAACAGTATCTTAGTTTTCCTCATCTGTAAAATGGAACAGTTTGGAGAATATATTTCCAGCTATAAAATGATATGATTTACTCTAATTCTTTGGATGAGAGAATCTTTGCTTATTATAAATTATTTTTGACTTTTTTCTCATTTGTGGTAAAGCAAAAAAGTTTCATTATTTCCTTTTGTCTTAAATAAGAACTCTGAAACTAAGGACCTATCCAAATTATGTCACTGCTTCCTCATTAAGTTCAGCCCGTGATAGCTTGAACTTGCATTTTGGCTTACTTTTCAGGACTTTCAGGAAACTAGTACTTAGTTTCCAGTTAGGAAACACAGCAAGAGTATCTCTTCATTTGAGATACACCAGTAAATCTGTCTTTAGTTTAGTCTGGACTTCCAGGCATGTTGAGAGTTGTGAAATACTGATCCTTTCAATTCCCATATGTGTATATTTTGGTAAATAGGAACAATGTGAATTATTGTGTAAATGTTGGGAAAGTGACTTGAAGTAGGCCGGGGCAACAGTGATCTGGTACCAGATGTAGGTTATAGGATAATTGATTCATATAATTCATTAATTACACAACTTTTTGTTGAACACTTATATATATCTGGCATTATGCTAGAAGCTAGTCAAAAAGAAGGATAAAATATGATTTCTTTTTAAACTAATTTCATGGTCTATTACGGATGACTGTGTGTATGTGTTTGTATATTAATTAACAATGACAGTAACACACATGGTAAAATAAAGTACAGACTTATGCAGGTTAGAATGGGAGCAGAAAGGAGGAAGCCTAGATCTGCTAGGCACATGTCAGTGGCATCACGATCTAGTTTTGTAGCTTTTCAAGTGCTCTTCTCACTTTTACCTCTTAGCAATTTATATGGGGCATTTTGCTTCTGTAAGTTCTAGTTTCATAAAACCCATGCCCTTTTGTGCCTTGTTCACTGGCTCATAAACCACTGTTTATATGCCAAGTTCGGACTTGTCTACATCAGCTGATAAACGTATATTTTGAGCTATCACATGATGGAATTGCCCACCAGCCAACAAGCAAATTTTAGCAGTATCACCATCTTTCCTGAGCGGCAATAGTGTGTAGTGTTGAATTTTCCCCCTTCTAAAAATGACTAGAAATACAAAATTGGAAGCATTGATGCTAGTGATAAGGAATTGAGGCATCATATAACTTATCTTCATAAAATCCAGAATAAAATAAAATAAAATAAAACAAAAAAGTTAGAACCTGTGGAAAAAGGCAATAAAATAAAATTTAGGTAAGTGGAAATTATTAGGCATGGCAAAAAATGGTAGAGTTTACTTTCAATACAATGTATAACTTTTTTAGATTATGACTCAAAAATAGCTTAAAATGGAAGAACATGTACAAAATATTGTGTATAAAAGGTGAGGTGTCATTAAGGAGTTTAACTTTTTTTGGTATTATTAGTGGTTTGGGCTGAAGTTTCATTATTACCCCCAAGTCCATTGTGTGGCTTTCTCATCTTGGATTTTTGTCTTAATGATCAGTAAGGTTTCTAGAAAACTTGGCTGGAGCCCTGCGGTTTCCAGCAGATCAGAAAGAGGCAGATGAGTGAGAACCTAAGAGTATTGTTCTCCCTCAGAGACATGGTCAAGGGCTGATTAAGGGCTTTCCTGGGTGGGGATGGCCAGGGGTATGTGTCAGGGATGGTAATGGACACAGAGCTAAGGGAGGTAGAGAAACTAATAAACTCTTCCTACAGATTCCTAACATTTTGCTTCATTATTTTCGCTTTCTTTTTACTCCTTATACATATTTTCTTTCAGAACCATTTGAAAGTAAGTTGCAGTTTTTCTCTTGTGGCTCAGGCTGGAGTGCAGTGGCATGGTCTCAGCTCACTGCAACCTCCTGGGTTCAAGCAATTCTTCTGTTTCAGCCTCTCAAGCAGCTGGGATTACAGGTGCCTGCCAACACGCCCAGCTAATTTTTGTATTTTTAGTAGAGACAGGGTTTCACCATGTTGGCCAGGCTGGTCTCGAACTCCTGACCTCAGGTGATCCACCCGTCTCGGCCTCCCAAAGTGCTGGGATTACAGGCATGAGCCACCGTGCCTGGCCCCATGTTTAAATATTTAAATACTTGCTCTCAGAACAAGGGTATCCTCTTACATAAACACAGTAGTATAATAAAATCAGTATCATTATATTGATACAACACTATAATCTATGGACCTTATTCATATTCTGCCAATTGTCCAAATAATGTCCACATATAAATATAAATACACACAACACATAATTTTTTTCCAGTCCATAACCCAATTACAGTCACACATTGTGTTCAGTTGTCATGTCTCTTTAGTCTCTAGTCTGTCTTTGTCTTTTATTACATTTACAAGTTTGAATAGTACAGACCAGTTGTTTCATATAATAGAATGTCCCTCAATTGGGGTTTGTGTGATGTTTCCTCGGGATCGGATTGAGGTCCTGCATATTGGGGTGGGAATGCATAGAAGTAATGTTGAATCTTTATTGCATCATAGCAGGAGGAAGATGATATCAGCTTTTCCCCTTATTGGGGCTGTCAACTTTCATCACCTAGAATGCCAGGTATCTCTACTGTGAGGTTACTACTTTTTCTCTTTGTAATTACTAAATATTTTGTTGTGACATACCTGAAACTATGTAAATATCCTATTCCCATGAAACAAGTTCCTATGAAAGTAGTACTTTCACCTGCGAATTTTAGCATCCATTGATGATTCTTTTTTTTTTTTTTTTTGAGACGTAGTCTCGCTCTGCCGCCCAAGCTGGAGTGCAGTGGCGCGATCTCGGCTCACTGCAAGCTCCGCCTCCGGGGTTCACGCCATTCTCCTGCCTCAGTCTCCTGAGTAGCTGGGACTACAGGCGCCCGCCACGACGCCCGGCTAATTTTTTTGTATTTTTAGCAGAGACGGGGTTTCACCGTGTTAGCCAGGATGGTCTTGATCTCCTGACCTCGTGATCCGCCCGTCTCGGCCTCCCAAAGTGCTGGGATTAGAAGCGTGAGCCACAGTGCCCTGCCATTGATGATTCTTGCCTAAACTATTTATTACTGTGATGTTTTCCAAGTGATCACTTTATAACTCCATCTATATAGTTTGCTTTCTACTGTAAAGAAGTTTTCCTTTTCCTATATGTATTTATATCAGGATGAACTAATTGATACCTATTTTATTCAATGAATTATAATTTACCCCCTCCATCATTTTGATGTTCAAATTGTCCAAGATTAGCTGAGTAGGAGCCCCTTCAAACTGCTCTTGTGTCTTTTTGATATGTTCACTTGATTTGCTTTTTTTTTTTTTAAAGCACTTTTTTACTTTGGGGCTCAACAAAATTCCACACACTCCAAATTTGGAGAAGAAAAACATTTTCTTTTCATGAATATTTTCCACCATCTTTCCCTTAACACAAACCTGATGGAATGCCACAATTTAAATTTATGAATTCAGTGCAGAAAGAAATTGTCTTTTCTCTTTTTCCATTCTCTTTTCCTCTGTCCCCTGAAATTTTCACTCTGTTGCAATGTAAATCCTGATTTGAGGTGTAGTTAAAGAACACACCTCCATAACAACCACCTGGAAGTCCAAGTTGACATTTAGAATTTCTAGATTCCTAAGAGTCCTGCATCTTCACATGGCAACAAAGGGGCCCAGGAGCATGCCGGGAAGCACCGCGCTCTATCCATATCTTCCCTGAAGACAGGTGTCTTTGGCCACTCCTTGGGCTCTGGGGTGCACACAGTGGCACAGTCTGCCCCTGGGAGGAAGACAGTGCAGGTCCTGGAAGAGGACAGGGAATATGGGGATCCTGGGTCACCAGAAGAAGGGCTGGAAGTGAAGGGAGAGGGCTCTGGCTGGGCGCATGCCCGAACCCCACACACTCACTTCCTCAAGAAGAAAGCATGGCTGGAGAAGGGCCAGAGCGGGGTCCTCTGGGTGCCCAGCTGAAAGAAGGTGCGGCTCAGATGAGCCAGAGTAAGTTTTGAGTCCTAGTGACAGCCTTGAGCTTATGGGTAATCAGGGAAGGGGGTGTGAAGCGTTTCTTCACAAACTTTCTTCGGCCCAAACTTTCATTGAAGCATTGGCTCTAAAGTCTAGAAGTGAAATGCAAAGGCTTAACTCCTCCTGGGAGAGAGGGCTCATTGCTTTCACCTTGCTTTAAGAGGCGAATTGTTGATAAGGCCCTGGGGAGATGAGGAGAGTTCTGATGGGGTAGGGAGGGGGCGTGAAGGCCCAGGGCACCTGAAGAGGTGTCACCGTGGGAAGGGGCAGAGGCAGGGACGCCAGCCTCCCCCCCAGCACACAGTCACCTCCTCTGAGGAGTCCTCATAAGTCTCCCAGTTGGCCTGGTGCCGCCCTGCGTCGTGGGCAACGTCCTCCTCTGCGGGGGCTGGGGGTCCCCAGGCGGGACCATGAGTGGGCGCCAGTCCCCGCCCCGGCCCGCTCCTGCGCACCCTCCCAGCTCCCACTACTCCGAGAGAGAGTGTTTTAGCTCCGGGCAGCCCCCGTCATTTCCACACCGAATCAAATATTATCTGAACGATGTCTTCTTCCTGCTTCCAAAGCATCGCCTTCTAGAAGACAGGCCCCGTAGTTCCATCATCTCTGTGTTTTCAGGCCTGACCCCTGACTGCGGGAAGAAGGCCTGGGTCAACCCTGCCACCCCGTCCTGGGCTGCGGGCCTGCGGTCAGCATTTCCCGCTACTTAAAACGACCCCCGCCAGGGGGCTTGGGGCTGCGAGGACCGCAAAGCCATTGGCCCAAGACCGGAGGAGAGGGCGGTGTCTGGGAATACGCCGCCTCCCGGCTGTGGGTCGGTTATGGGCAGCGGGGAGGAGAGGACCGAGGGCTGCCCTTCTACCCGAGTCCTGGGGAGACCTTCTTCAGTTCGTTTGTTTGATACGCGTGCCCGCCAGGAAGGTGGTTGAGACGTGAGTGCCTCAGACAGAAGGCACAGGGTGTGCTACCGGGGAAGACTTCAGCGCCTCTGCTCCTCACCCCCTTGTGCCCCTGAGACCTGGCTCCCTCCTGACCCCGGTGTGGGGCCTCCACAGACAGCGCCCGGTGGCCCCTGGCCATGCACATTAGCTCCCTGCAGCCTGGAGCCTGCGTCCGACCAGGCTGGTGGAGGAACAAGGCCACGTGTCCCCTTTCCTCCCGCAGGAGGCATTGCAGTACGGGACTTCTCTCAGCCCAAGTCGGGCCTTTCAGGGCGAGCATTTCAGGCGGGGAGGGCGGCAGGGCCGCGTCCCGGTGAGGGGGCGACACCTGGGCCTCCCTCTGGGCTGCCACCCACTGACCTCCCTCCAGGCGACCCAGATGGGACGCCACACAATCTCTGTTTGCTCCTCACACTCAAGGTCTATTTTGTTGCCACCTACGCCTCTTCCACACAATGTGAGTGTTCAGCCTTCAGTGTTCTCACTCAAAAATAAGCATTTGCTCAGCAAGCCACACAGCAATGGCTTCAGCCTAAGCACGATTCTTTTGAAATAATACAAACTTCTACAAAAAAAATTTTGTACTACAAATTAGATCTTTATTATTTTTCAAAAGATGGAAGAGATCATCTCCTTCTCAAACAAAAAGTAAAACAATAATGCCCAATAATATACAGAAGAAACACAAAAACCCCACAGAGTTTGAATCACCCATGCAGGTCATATTCATATCATATTCTGCCAGTGGAGTTGAATTCTGCTGCTTTATTACTGTCTCATTCCAGGAAATGAGTCAGTGAGGCATTAAGTCTTCCTCCAAGCAGCCCACCTAAATCAATCCTCCCAGAGGGACCAGGATTGTCCTGCCTTTGACAACATTCAGAAAACTGAGAGGCCCATTTCTGTGCTGGGCCCTGTAACATGGACACATTGATCTCTTTCCAAGAGGCCACGCCTTATCCTGTGTCCCCAAGGAGGCCCAATGCTGACCACAGCACTGGCCACACTGAGCTACTTGCCCGGTACTTTCATTGCCCCTTCTCTGATTAGCTGATTAGGCCTCTCTGTAACTTTCTCTGGGAGAGTCCTCTAGTGCCCATCTTTTTCTTCTCCTGTATCTTGTGTTCTCCTGCTCGGCCTGACTCACAGGAATGCCTACAAAAGAAACTGGCTTCCTCGGCACCATCATTAGCCCCATTAGCCAGCCATGTCTGCCCTGGAGCTCACCAGGGGCCTGTCTTTTCCCCTGTCCCCGCTGCCAGCCACAGGCTCTCTGCATCACAGCTCCCACCTACCTGTTTAGTGCTACCTGAGATTCCTTTCTTGCCATGGCTTCAGCTTCAGTGGAGTATAGGAATTGCCTCTGATTCCAAGAGCAGAGAGGGGATGGGGGACTCTTTGCTCCTGGGAGGCCGAGTGTGTGTGTGTGTATGTGTGTACGCATGTAAGATTTGCTTAGTGGACCCTTATTTTCCTCAGGGGCACAGCCAACTCAATTTACCTCCTTGCTGAAACTCCCAGTGAGGTGAAGGAAAAGCACTGAGGATGACCATCTTCCAGGTTTGTAGGTCAGGCTGATGCAGTCCAGCAGAGGGCTAACTTAAGCTTGGGGAAATGGACACTCTTATGTTTTAGGGTGATGACCAGAGGATGCTGGGGCTATTTCATGAGCCCTGCTTCTTGAGTGCCCCTAACCCTATTTCCTCATGGGAGGTTGGGACAATGGTATTCTTTCTGTCCAGGATGAGGTCTTGCTCAGTTGCAAGAAGCCCCAAGAGGAAAGTCATCATGCTTCTTGTACCTCCAACCATGTCACCCCAAAGTTCCAGAATAACGACCTCATATGGTCATAGAAGCAGCCTGGTAGGCACTTGGTCACCTAATTTAACATCTGACTTCTGGGTACAGTTTCCTCCTATGCATTGGTGCCATCTTATGCATTGCCCATGGGATACATAATAATGATGGGCATCACTATGTGGTTGCATTACAACAGCATAAAGGTGATAAGTCTCCAGGTACATTTAGTGAGTTTTCCTCTGGGATCCAAGGCCTGGGAGCAATCCAGCACAGGAAGCCTGACAAGGCCCAGCCACTAGGATAGCTTAAAAAGTCACCAGGCACAGGTTGGACTTTTATCAGTAGCTTGACCAGCAGGGAACCCTTGAAATGGAAAAGACATTTGCACTTATTTAATTCTTGCATAGTCATCATAAAAACCCTATAAGCTAGGCATTCTTATCCCTAGGAAACAATTTCAGTGAGTTTTAAAAATTTGCTGAAATCCCAAGGCTGGCAGATTCTCTTATTCCCCCAAATTATGAAAATAATTCTGAGTTTTAATTAATTAGGATATCTGGAGCACTGAACATAAAGTTCAAATATTAACACATGAAATCTACAATGTAAGAATAAAAAAAACCCCACAAAATCAAAATAATGTTCAAATAATGATCAGTTAAAACTTTCCAAAATTGAAATATCATCCTTAATGAAACATAAGTGATATACAGGTATGGAGGGTAAGAATACTCATAGATAATGCACTGGGTCTTGTATTTTACAGCAGCATGAAAAACCCCTAAGCACTTCTTTTAAAATAAAAGGTCTTTATTGAGCAGCTATAGTGTGTTAGACACAGTGTTATGCTTTTTCCAGATGTTGTCTCATTTCATTTTCACAACAAGCCTAGGGAGTCAGTATTATTACCCCCATATTATGGATACAGGATTAAAGCTTAGAGAAGTGGAATAACTTGGCCGAGGTCATATGAATGGTAAAGGGTAGAGGCCTCCTAAGCTCTTTTTAAAGGTCTTTTCTTCTTGTTCACTTTTTGAAAGATTATCAGCACACTGAAACCTGCTGCTCAGTATTACTACAAAACTCCAATTTACTCTTCTTTCTGTGCCAATGTTAAGGGGAAAAACAACCTTTACAGAGTTATTTTACCTTTAAAAACATTTATCTATTATTACATGTTTAAGAACATAATTTAAGCTTCTAAATTGGTTATTCTTACTGAGAGAGCCAAAAAAACCTGTCCCCATAATATTTGCTATATTTAATACTTTTTATCTATGAACAGTTTTACTTATAAAACAAACAAACAAAACAGTAGCTCCAGCTGCATTCTCTCTCTTTTAACTACTTTTAATTACACCAAAAAGTAATCCATTGGCTTTATTGGTTCTCTGTGGCCCCAAAGTGTAGATTCTTGCCAGATTCTTTTCTGTGGTTTCCTTGCCTCAGGTAAACAGTATACTCCCTTCCTTGGATTTTTAGAATAAAAAGCAACAGAATTTAGATTCTGTTGTTTGAAGCATTGATGCTGGCAATGCAGCTTGCATTTAATAGGAAGTGCAGTGCAGGTTCATGTGATCTCAGAGCAAGCACAGCCTCTGAGTTCTTCTTGCCTCCTAAAGGTGCTGGGCACAGTACAAGCCCTCAACAAACACTTGTTGAATAATCAATGAGTCTAATCCAGAGGTTTCAAACTGTTCTTGAAACTGGTCAGTGGACATACTTCAGAGGTCTCTGCAGAGGGAGGGAGTGTGAAGAGACTGAGCAGATGGAGCTCTGCCTAGCAGCTTGACCTTCAGTCAGATGCAGAGAACTGCAAAGATGCTGAGATGACAGCCTGTGACTTGTATTTGATGGAACAGGAAGCTGAGCTATTGGGGTCAGGATCTAAGATGCCATTGAGTAGCAATGTTGGTCTCTTCCACGCTCATCAACGTGAGGCATTCTCTCTCTCTCTCTTTCTCTCTTTCTTTCTTTTTCTTTCTTTTCTGAGATGGTGTCTTGCTCTGTCTCCCAGGCTTGAGTGCAGTGGCGCGATCTCGGCTTGAACCTCCACCTCCTGGGTTCAAGGGATCTTCCCATCTCAGCCTCCTGAGTAGCTGGAATTATAGGCGTGCACCACCACGAACATGAGGCATTTTCTAGAAACGCAATCCAGCATCAGAAGGCCAGTTTTCTGCTGATCTTAATACAAGTTTCAGTTAAACTCTCCAAACAGGAAGTGGGGTGGAAAGTTAGAATCACTTCAAAGAGTCCCTCCTTGCTAAGTTAAAATTAGTTGTCAAACCCATGCCGTCATTGACCACCATTGCAGAAGTTTCTGTCTTTTCTTGTTATTTTCCTTTACATTAAACCTGTTTATCTGGCCTTGAAAGTACATAGCGCTCAGAACTGCTGTGATGATCATTTCTGCTCTCTTAGGGGCAGGCAGGATACAAGCATTCTGCCTCCATTTTCAAGGTCAGCCCTTCCCAGTTTCTCCCTGAAATGGCTTGGATTGCAGCAGCCAGAGAGAGAAGATGCCAAAGTTCTGCCACCCTGTATTTCTCTCCAGAGAAAAAGAATGAATAGGATGTGTAAGATCAGCAGGGTGAGTTGGCAGACAGGCAGGAGACCCAGGAGAGCTGATGGTGTAGCTCCAGTCCAAAGGCCAGCAGGCTTGAGACTCTGGAAAAAGCCAATGTCCCAGTTGGAAGGCAGTCCAGTAGAAGGAATTCTTTCCTCCTTGGAAAAGAGTCAACTTTTTGTTTTATTCAGGCTTTCAACTGATAGGATGAGGCCTACCCACATTAAAGAAGGCAATTAGCTTTACTCTGCCCACTGATTTAAACATTTTTCTCATCCAAAAACACTTTCTGCAGAAACACACAGAGTATGTTTGGCCAAGTATCTGAGCACCCCATAGCCCAATCAAGTTGACACATAAATTAACCATCACAGGTCCAAATCAGGATTTCATATTGTCTTTAGTATTGGCTAACACTTACTTCCAGTCCACTTGGTGTGGGGCACTTAGCTGGGTCATAGGGATGGTAAGAAGCATAAGATACAATCTCTCCCCTTGAGGAATTTGTGATTTATTGATATCGGTCCTCTAAAATGTATTGTGATTGATGACTGTTCAAAGTAGTGGCCATTATTTTATTGGAACCTCACAACCATCCTGTGAGACAGGCAAGGGAGGTATCCTCCCCATGATGCAGATGAGGAAACTGAGATTTGGAGAAGTGAGGTGAGTTGGCCAAGAGCTCAAAGCTAATGTGAGGCAGAGCTGGGACATAAAGCCAGGCTTTCGGATTTCACACCACTTCTCCTGTAGAACTTAGTCCATTCTGCCAAGCATTTACACTTCTGTCTGCCAGTTCCTCTGTCAGCCCTTGAGGAAGGGCACTGTCACTCACACCCTTCTGGTCCCTCTTAGCAGCGCCCTGCATGCAAGCATTCGGCCTGCGTCTACTGAACAGAGCTGCTGATAGTCTCTTTCTCTATTCTACAAGTGACCTGTGAATAAGATTACAGGTCCTGGGGGTTATTGTTTATCGGGTAGACTTTCCATTTTGCGATATTAAAAAAGTTCTGAAGGCCGGGCCCGGTGGCTCATGCCTATAATCCCAGCACTTTGGGAGGCGGAGGCAGGTGGATCGACTGAGCTCATGAGTTGCAGACCAGCCTGGGCAACATGGCAAAACACTGTCTCTATCAAAAACACAAAAAAATTAGCCGGGCATGGTGGCACACACCTGTGGTCTCAGCTACTCAGGAGGCTCAGGTGGGAGGATCACTTAAGCCCAGGAATTCAAGGCTGCAGTGAGCCAAGATCACGCCGCTGCACTCCAGCCTGGGTGACAGAGTGAGACCCCCATCTCAGAAAAAATAAAAATATTCTGGAGATGGATAGTGCATATGGATGGTGATGACAGTTGCACAACAAGGTAAATGTACTTAATACTACCGAACTTTACACTTAAAAATCGTCAAAATGGTAAATTTTATGTTATGTGTATTTTACCTCGATTTAAATAAAGACTACAGGTACTGGATAAACCATTTCTTTTCATTATTGATATAGTTGGTCCAAAAAATATAATAATTACCAAACACAGCTGCCATTTAGCTCATCAGCTACAAATATTTTGTGTTCTTCTCGTGCTAACATAGTTGTAGACATAAAGCTGGTGGGGATATGACCCCTGTACCTTTTAGTTAGGGAGACCAGGCTAATACAAAGGAGCATGCAAGAGTTAACAATATGAGATAAAATGTTTAAGGTAGCAAGTTTAGGTGTTAAATAAGTGGTATAAATAACAAATGCTTGGACATTTAAAATACCAAATCAACTTGGCATTTATTCAGCATCTAGAATAATATAGGAATTTTACAAAATTTTAAAAGGGCAAAGCATATAATTTCCTTTGTTTTGAATTTTCAAGTGGTTTCCATTTAGATTCAACTTTAGAAATCCCCACTTCCTAGGATGTGAAGCAGTTGATGGCTAGAATTTGGCCTGATTGGGCCCTGGAAGCTCTTGAGGTGTTTGTTCATCAGATCATCGCCTAATTTTTGTTCCTGGGTTCCTTTCCTTTACTTCCTGGAAGTAGTTGATCAGGACACTAACAAAGGCTCACTTCATGGCCTCTGTTCCATAGGATAAAAGGAAGTGGAGGCTGGACACTCACTCGGCGAATAGAAGACCTGTGGGAACTTCATCCGTCCTTTGACATCGTGGTCAACTGTTCAGGCCTTGGAAGCAGACAGCTTGCAGGAGACTCAAAGATTTTCCCTGTAAGGGGCCAAGTGCTCCAAGTTCAGGCTCCCTGGGTGGAGCATTTTATCCGAGATGGCAGTGGGCTGACATATATTTATCCTGGTACATCCCATGTAACCCTAGGTGGAACTAGGCAAAAAGGGGACTGGAATCTGTCCCCAGATGCAGAAAATAGCAGAGAGATTCTTTCCCGATGCTGTGCTCTGGAACCCTCCCTCCACGGAGCCTGCAACATCAGGGAGAAGGTGGGCTTGAGGCCCTACAGGCCAGCCGTGCGACTGCAGACAGAGCTCCTTGTGCGAGATGGACAGAGGCTGCCTGTAGTCCACCACTATGGCCATGGGAGTGGGGGCATCTCGGTGCACTGGGGCACTGCTCTGGAGGCCGCCAGGCTGGTGAGCGAGTGTGTCCATGCCCTCAGGACCCCCATTCCCAAGTCTAAGCTGTAGATGACATAAAATGACAGCAAATAGACTGAGAGACTGTTGATCAAAGCACAGAACAGGTTCAAATAACTTTTCCACTGCATGAAAGTTTAATTAGACATTTCTTTGTTTTCAGCATTAGAAGTGGTGTAACATGTAAGCTGAGCACAGTGGCATGCCTGTAGTCCCAGCTACTTGAGAGGCTGAGGCAGGAGGATCACTTGAGCCCAGGAGTTTGAGTGCAATCTGGGTAACATAGCCAGATCCCACCTCTAAAAAAACCACCAACAACAAAAGAAACGATGCAACATGTAAGCTTACTTAGGAAGTCTAGCATTAATGGCATAGGGCATAAAGCTCTATTTTTTGTTAAAAATAATTCTTATAGAGTAAAATTTCTTTAGAACTGATGTCCAAGGACCTATGCAGATTTATATGAATGTTGGAAGCTGTAGAGATTTTGATATCATTTGGCTTATAAATCCACAGGAGGAGATAATGTATGGAAAACATTTAAATCACTGTCAGTTGCAGAGCTGCCCGTAATCTTCTTAGGTTATAGCCAAGTCAGCAACATAATTCCTCTAAATAAAATTACATTGTGCTCACACAATGCTGGATTATGACGTTTAATTGAAGACAAAGCATGCTTGCTCCTAGTACTAGCAGCAACCTTTTCCTCCTCTCAGCTGGTAATGATGGTAGGAGACAGAGATGAAGTTGCCTATGGATGTCATATCAATTCAATAGCTGCCTGGGGTCAAACACCTAGGGGTTGTACACTCCATTACTGTAAATGATTGAGAGCTGGTTTGCAGTATGGTTGGCTTTGCCTAAGCATTTTTGAAGATGAACAGCATGTGCAGCCAAAGAACTAATTTGCTAATTAAGGTGGAACAATCATTCTGAATGAAATATAATCAGAGTATTCCGCAGTTTGTTAAGAAGTATTGGGGAGGAGGGGAATGTGTCTCACAAAAAAATGAGTTGGAATTGTTGAGTTAAATGAATTTAACCTGGTTTTTGACTCAGGCCTAATCAGAGCCTTTAATGTGTGCATGTGTATTGTGACTCCTCTAGAGAGCTTGGGTGGATGGAAAATGACATGCTGATATTGAGGTAAAGAGGCTCGAGGAGGCTGGGCACGGTGGCTCACGCCTGCAATCCCAGTACTTTGGTGCAATCCCAGTACTTTGGGAGGCCGAGGTGGGTGGATCACTTGAGTTCGGGAGTTCAAGACCAGCCTGGCCAACATGGTGAAAGCTCATCTCTATAAAAATACAAAAATTAGCTGGGCATGATAGTGGGTGCCTGTAATCCCAGCTACTTGGGAGGCTGAGGTAGGAGAATCCCTTGAATCCGGGAGATGGAGGTTGCAGTGAGCTGAGATCGCACCATTACACTCCAGCCTGGGTGACAGAGCAAGACTCCGTCTCAAAAAAAAAAAAAAAGGCTTGAGGAGAAATGGATTTAATTTTAATTTTTGGGGAAGACTAGTTCTGTTAAATGATACAGTAAGTTATATTTTGGACATCCTGAATGAGATACAGGGTTGCCAATGAAAGTGTGGGAAAGAGAAAGCTCTCAGCACAGCTACAGCTTTAGTGTTGTGTTCATTCAGAACTTGCATATGATTTTGTTTGCAGAGAACATTCTGCTGGTAGACAGTGAGAGAAGCCCACCAGTGTTTTTTACAGTCATAATCATTCCTTGCAATATTAACATTCTCAAGTAAAATCAAGTGTGGGCTCTTTTCTATAGATTTCCACCAGGGGGTGGTGTTGTATCAGATTCACATACATTGGTACATTCAAAAATTTAGAAATGACTAGAAATAAAAGATGGATACCAGGTATATAGAGTGTGTGTGTGCTTCTTTTGAGGTTTTGGAGTTTATATACCCCACGTGCAACTCTTCTGAATTCTGTTTTAAGTATTTGAGAAATGTATAAGTTTAGACAGACTGGAAACACACATATGCATCATACGTAATCTGTGAGAAATAAAAGGTTATGATAAAACGGCATTTTTTAAAGGAGGAAATAATTTTTTAATAGTTAAAAATAAAAATGAAGGCCACTGTTCAGAATAGGTAGAATTTCAGTCATTTCGAAGCAGCTTTAAGTGTACTCCTTTGTTCACTATGCCTGTGGTTTAGATCCTGTGGCATTTTTATTGTGTGTGGTGGGCTCACCTTCTATGACCTTTGCCTATTTGTTACTCTAGTTCAGCTTCACTCTGCATTTTATATTTCTAAAGTGCAACGCTACAAGAGTGCAAGATTGGAGGCTTCTTGAGAAAGTGGTCGTGGCTGCATGCCCTGATTTCATCTTCACTAATTGCTTAATATTTGTTCCCAGTGTCTCTGAAACATTATTCATTTTGGTCAGTAGCTGCCAACCTGGGCTGCACCTTAGAATCACCTGGGAAGTTTTTAAACGATGTTGATGCCCAGCCCTGCTTTATGAAATTAGAATCTTTGGTGAGTGGGGCGGAGCTGCTGCATCAGTGTTTACTTAAAGCTGTCCACAAAGTTCTGAGAGCCAGGGCTGAGAACAACTGAGCACTCCTTCCCTCCCCTCCTTCTAGGTCCCTGCTGCTAGCGTCACAATTATCCTTCCCTTCCTTCTTCGCAATCTTGGGGCATCGAGCTCAGAGGGATGTGCTCACTTAGGCAAGTGTGTCCTTAGGCACTTTTGGGCAAGGTGGCCTAGAAGAATTAGCTGTCCCAAAATAGCTCTCTAGAAATACTGGAATCACCTTGCTGGCTATCGGTCAGCTGCTCCAAGACAGCTATCTGTCTTTATCTGAAAGACAACAGACTGAATGTACAAATGGACAATAGCTAGACCACATATAAAAATAGAACTCTGGCCCACAAGCTGCAGCAACCTGCCCAGGAAACCAATTCCCTTATCTACAATAAACAAGACAGGAAGCCAGCCTGCTATACGAATATATCAGACTTGCAGGAAGCCATACTGCTAGCTCTAGAAATAATCCAGAAAGATAAACAATAACTTCTGTAACAATTTGCACAAAATGGCCAGGACTTGATTAATAATTGACAGCGTCCCTAATTTTTGCCCCCACCTCCAACTTAGAACAAATCAGAGAAAAAAAAATATGCTTGCCCCCACTTCTAACTTAGGACCAACCATATAGGATGCTCTTCTTCTAGTTAACTTGCCTACAGTGTCCCCATGCCTATCAGGACATATGCGGAGTCTTCTCTTTTTTCTGTTGTGAAGCTTTCTCACCCCTCTGCCTACCTTTGAATCTCTGCCAAATGTAAGTGTGATGGGCTGACTCCCTTGCTACAGTAAAATCTAAAGAAATAGCCTTTGCATTTCTCATTTGACTGGTATATTAGTCAGGGTTCTCCAGAGAAACAGAACCAGTAGGACATATGTAGACATATAGAAAGAAATTTCTTATGAGGGTTGGCTCACACAATTATGGAGGCTGAGAAATCCCATGATCTGCTGTCTGCAAGCTGGAGGCCCAGGAGAGCTGATGTAGTTCTAGTCCAAGCCTGAATGCCCGAAACCCAGAGGAGCCAGTGGAGTAAGTCTGAAGGCCACAGTGCTGAAGTCCAGGGACAGGAGAAGACAGATGTCCTAGCTCAAGCAGAGAGCAAATTTGTCCTTCCTCACCTTTTTCTTCTATTCAGGCCCTCAACGGATTGGATGATGTCCACTCACATTGGTGAAGATAATCTTCTTTACTTAGCTTACTGATTCAAATGCTTATCTCTTCTAAAGATATCCTTATATATATATACCCAGAAATAATGTGTTGCCAGCTAGCTGGGCACCCTTAGTTCAGTCCATTTGACACATAAAATTAACCATCACAGCTGATCTTCATTTACTTCAAAGATTTCAATGTTTATATAAGTTGAGGTCTTCCTGGGTAATCGGTGCTACTGCCTGAGAATAGACTGCTTTATTTTTTCTTTCTTGTTTTCTGTTTCAGAACACCTTTCATTTTTTTCTGAACATGAAGAACAACTGATTTCCTTCTTAAATCTCTGCTTTCAAGTGTCTGGCCTTTGTGGCTGAGTGTTTGCCTGCTGCGCCTGTGACCCAGAGGAACGAGGCTGCTTTGAGCCCTGTCATTGCCAACGTGTGCTTCTTCAGCAGGCAAAGGTTATACACGAACTTTTAGGATTTTTTTTTAACTTTTGGGATTTTATTTGCTTAGGAAGAGAAAAAAAAGTTAAACAGAAAGGCTATAGCCCAGTTGGACACAGTTGTATAGAAGAAAGGCTATTTTTTAAAATGACATATATTCTTCTTTTATTGAATAATGCATTCAAATCAACTGATATTTGAACCAGTTTTTCTCAATCAATTAAAATCTTTTAGAGAAAAGGAAGAAAAGGATGGTGGAACATGTGTCCACTGGGAGTTGTAGTTCTTAGAAACCTGTTCCAGGACTTTCATAACTTGTCAAATATTTGAAATAAATGTAGCATTTTTTTATTTCTCTCATTTTTCTTCTTAAGGGTGTGAATGATGGAGACACATTTGAAACCTGCTTCCTCAGGATATCGTTCACTTGAGAAAAGCCAATTGAGATATTTAAGTGGTCCCTTTCTTCTTGAAAAATCTCAGTAGTTTGCCACCACGCCTGGGGGTTTTATTATCCTAAGTGACTTTGCTGCCTATAAATCACAGCCTTAAGTAGCCAAAGGGAATGTGTTAGCCAGATCTTGTAAATATAACCAATGTTTCTTCAATTATTAGCAGAACAATTGACTTCCATCTACTCAAGGCACCTGTCAACCTGGCCTGCAGCCATGATTCCCACAATTCCACCTCCCAGAGCCTGTTCCCCTTGAATTATAATTTTTTTAATACTGGTGCATGTTCTATGGTATGAGCCCAGGACCCAATTTTTCATGTATCCCAGTATTTCTCTTCCTTGCAGATCCAAGTCGTCTGTCAATGGAACTCAACCATTGTGGTTGAAACTCCACATGGTCTTCTTGCTCTGCCCAGGACTCCTTTCCTGGGAAATCTGCTCAGACCTGGAAGATTCACTGTGTGGGCAGTGTCCCTCAGGCCCTACCTCTCTGGTCACAGCTTACTTGAGCAGAGGAAACTGTCAGGTTTAGGCCCCATTGCAGGTAACAGAAACCCCCTAAATATTTGCTTAAACAAGGTGGGCATGTATTTCACTCACATAAAAGAAGCCTAGATACAGGCCGTTTAGGGCTGTTGTGAGGTGTCCAATGGTCATCAGTAATCCAGGCTCCTTCCAGCTCATACTATGCTATTTCAAGGGTGTGGCCCTTGTGCTCACATCCAAGATGGCAGTCAGAGCTCCAGCCATCACATCATTATATCCACCCTCCAAGGACACTTCCCAGAAGGTTCACATAACACCTTTGCCTGTATTTCACTTCATAGGATTTAGCCTCAGGTTTATACTGAGATTCAAGGGAAGCTGGGAATGTAGTTTTTTGTCTTGGTGGCAATGTAAAAGTCAAGGTTTTAGTAGGCTCTGCAAAAGTACCAAACTATAAATTGAGTTAGGCCAGTGTTTGGGCTCAGAAACTGAAACCCCAGAATATGGCACATTGACATGCTGAACTGAAGAAGTCTCAAGGTCTGTCTGACCTTCTCTACCCCAATCCTCTGTCTCTCCCAAAGTACAGTATGCAGCTGTCCTCTGAAGTTCCATTATCTGCCTGAAGTCCAAACCACCAAAGAAAAAAATCAGTTACCTTTGGTACCTTCCCTGAGTTTTCATGAACTGAACTCATATGACAGGAAGAAAGACTGAAGTCTGTCAACACACCTGGACGGACTTCTGTCACAAACCATTGTCTGCTCCGCAGACCCAACTAACTTTGTCCCAGGCCATTATATGTTCTTTAAACCCACTGAATTCCCCTAAAGATCATTTACAACTCCCCTAAAATCATCCACACTTCCCCATCTTCCTTTCTTCTAAGAAAAAGGGTATAGAACCATCTGTACCCCATTGGATCATGGACACTCACTCTAATTCACCCTTGTGCATGTTAAGAAATTTGTATGCCTTTTCTTCTATTAATCTGCCTTTGATCAGTTGATTTTCAGTGAACCTTTAGAGGGTAAAGAGGAAAATTTCCCTTGGCCCCTACACTAGTCAGATTAAGACTTTGTACTAAGGATTTCCTGGTGACGGTAAGCTCTGGAGACGTGTAGACTGGGGCTTGGCAATCCAGGTTGTTTAGGTTTACACAGTGGAAGCCAGGCAAGAGAGAGGAAGAAGAGAAAAGGCAGAGATGGAAGCACCAGGGCGCACGTACTGCTGGGGAAGCAACGAGAATGACCTCGGTTCTGATCCAGCTCTATTTCTTATCTTCTGTCTCACTGGACAGTCAATTCTATATTCCTCAGAAACCCCACATTTTAAAAAAATGCTTTTAAAACAATTATTGTTTTAAGAAAGTAAAAAAAAATGGGAGCTGAAGAATTTCAGGTTCCCAACAAAGTAGTTGCTTTTTCTGTAATAATTTCAACAATAAGAATGCTTTTTATAGCTGTAGAGTAAAATCTAAACATCACAGATCAAATCCAGCATTTAGCAACTTTTGCTTAAAAATCTTGTCCCTTCTTTTCCTATCACTAACGTGATATTTTACAGGTCCTTTTTTCCTTTATGGTTATAATCCATTGTTAAGATAAATAAGGTCAAAGCTACCCAAACAAAGCCTTTGCATTGCTCAGGCAACAGTTTTTTGTTTTCGTTTTGCTTTTTTTTTTTTCAGTTGGTGCTAGCTTCTAAATGTATTATTAGTTCCTAGTCAAGATCTTGTTATAACCAATGGTGACCTCAGTAATGCAGATTATTTTCTTTAATTAATAGAACTGAGTTATGGCCAATTTGTGTGGCAAAACTCATATTTTAGGAGTAATGCCTGTATTTAGTTTCTTGTTCATGGATTCTATTGGGGGAATATTTTATCATAATCCTCCTTTTTCCTTGAGCCCATTAAGTGGATTCTTTCCTTTCAACCAAAAACCCTGTATAAGTCAATTTATAAAAAACAAGTGGATCCCTGTGATGGGAAAGCAGAGTTCAACTATCCACTAGACCAAAGGTCAGCAAACTGCTTCTGTAAAGAGCCCAGTGGTAAATATTTAAGGCTTTGCAGGCTACATGGTCTCTGTTGCAACAACTCAATTCGTCAACTTTACCTTTGTAGTCTGAGAGTGGTCATAGATAATGCATAAACAAATGATCATGGTGTGTTTCAATAAAACTTTATTTAAAAAAACTGGCAGCATACCATATTTGGCCTGAGGACTATAGTTCACCTTATATTAGACAATAAGCTCTGTGTGGTCAGGGAGATGTCTGATTTAGCACTTTATAGCCAGCTCAGGCACCAAGCCTGGTACTTGATAAGCATTTGTTGAGTGACTAGGTAAGTGAACTATTAATGCAACATCAATGGATAGATTATCCCAATTTAAATTTGATTTTTTTAAAAAAGCAAGCCCCATTCAACAAGCTCTTGTTTTGGCCTGCTGATTGATTTTCCTTAAAATGTAAAAATCTATCTACTACTAAAATTTCACAGCTTGAATATACCATTGAGAACACATTCATGGCCTAGATTCTCAGGCAGCTGAATTATCTAACCAGCTAGAAGGAACAGGCTGTAGAAAACTTTCTTGGGAGCAAAGCCAGCATGTGTATGCCTTCACCCAGGTCTGCATATCTTCCTGGCATTACTCTACTAAGCCATGAAGCAGGGGCCATGAAGCAAGGTAAGGGTGCCTCTGGTAAAGGAGCAGCTGAAAGCCATGTCTCTTCCCTGTTTTTATGCCTTCTGCAGCCTCCAGGCCTGTTGTACCTAGGATTTGGCTCCTGCCACAAGAGCAACAAGATAATAGATTTTTTTTCTTTATTTCTTCTAAAAAAAATCGGGATACATGCGCAGAACTTTCAGGTTCATTACAGAGGTATTCGTGTGCCATGGTGGTTTGCTGCACCTATCGACCTGTCCTCTAAGTTCTCTCCCTTCAACCCCCACCCCACAACAGGCCCCTCTCTGTGTCCATGTGTTCTCAATGTTCAACTCCCACTTATGAGTGAGAATACACAGTGTTTGGTTTTCTGTTCCTGTGTTGGTTTGCTGAGGATGAAGGCTTCTAGCTTTATCCATATCCCTGCAAAGAACATGATCTCATTCCTTTTTATGACTGCATAGTATTCCATGATGTATATGTACCACATTTTATTTATCCAGCCTATCATTGATGGGCATTTGAGTTGGTTCCATGTCTTTGCTATTGTAAATAGTGCTGCAATAAACATACATGTGCATGTGTCTTTATAGTAGAATGATTTATATTCCTTTGGGTATATACCCAATAATGGGGTTGCTGGGTCAAATGGTATTTCTGGTTCTAGATCCTTAAGGAATCACCATACTGTCTTCCATAATGGCTGAACTAATTTACATTCCCGCCAATAGTGTAAAAGCGTTCCTATTTCTCCACAGCCTCACCAGCATCTATTGTTCCCTGACTTTTTAATAATCGCCATTCTAACTGGCGTGAGATGGTATCTCATTGTGGTTTTGATGTGCATTTCTCTAGTGACCAATGATGACGAGTTTTTTCCATGTTTGTTGGCCACATAAATGTCTTCTTTGGAGAAGTGTCTGTTAATATCCTTTGTCCACTTTTTGATGGGGTTGTTTGGCTTTTTCTTGTAAATATGTTTAAGTTCCTCATAAATTCTGGATATTAGCCCTTTGTCAGATGGGTAGATTGCAAAAATATTCTCCCATTCTGTAGGTTGCCTGTTCACTCTGATGATAGTTTCTTTTGCTGTGCAGAAGCGCTTGAGTTTAATTAGATCCCATTTGTCAATTATGGCTTTTGTTGCAATTGCTTTTGGAGTTTTAGTCATGAAGTCTTTGCCCATGCCTATGTCCTGAATGGTATTGGCTAGGTTTTCTTCTAGGGTTTTTATGGTTTTGGGTTTTATATTTAAGTTTTTAATCCATCTTGAGTTAATGTTTGTATAGGGTGTAAGGAAGGGGTCCAGTTTCAGTTTTCTCCATATGGCCAGCCAGTTTTCCCAGCACCATTTACTGAACAGGTGATCCTTTCCCATTGCTTGTTTTTGTCAGGTTTGTCAAAGATCAGATGGTGATGTGTGGTGTTATTTCTGAGGTCTCTGTTCTGCTCCCTTGGTCTATATGTCTGTTTTGGTTACTGTAGCCTTGTAGCATAGTTTGAAGTCAGGTAGCATGATGCCTCCAGCTTTGTTCTTTGTGTTTAGGATTGTCTTGGCTATACGGGGTCTTCTTTGATTCCATATAAAATTTAAAGTAGTTTTTTCAAATTCTGTGAAGAATGTCAATAGTAGTTTGGTGAGAATAGCATTGAATCTATAAATTACTTTGGGCAGTATGGCCATTTTCACAATATTAATCCTTCCTATCCATGAGCATGGAATGTTTTTCAATTTGTTTGTGTCCTCTCTTATTTCCTTGAGCAGAGGTTTGTAGTTCTCCTTGAAGAGGTCCTCACATCCCTTGTTAGCCGTATTCCTAGATACTTTATTATCTTTGTAGTGATTGTGAATGGGAGTTCATTCATGATTTGGCTCTTTGCTTGCCTATTGTTGGTGTAAAGGAATGCTTGTGACTTTTGCACATTAGTTTTGTATCCTGAGACTTTGCTGAAGTGGCTTATCAGTTCAAGAAGCTTTTGGGCTGAGATGATGGGGTTTTCTAATATATAAAATCATGCCATCTGCAAACAGAGACAACTTGACTTCCTCTCTTCCTATTTGAATACGCTTTATTTCTTTCTCTTGCCTGATTTTACTGGCTAGAACTTCCAATATTATATTGAATAGGAGTGGTGAGAGAGGACATCCTTGTCTTGTACTGGTTTTCAAAGGGAATGCTTCTAGCTTTTGCCCAGTCAATATGATATTGGCTGTGGGTTTGTCATAAATAGCCCTTATTATTTTGAGATATGTTCCATCAATACCTAGTTTATTGGGAGTTTTTAACATGAAGTGATGTTGAATCTTATCAAAGGTCTTTTCTGCATCTATTGATGCAGGGGTTTCCTCTTTAGTTCTGTTTATGTGGTGGATTACATTTATTGATTTGCACATGTTGAACCAACCTTGCGTCCCAGGGATGAAGCCAACTTGATTGGGGTGGATACGTTTTTTGATGTGCTACTGGATTTGGTTTGCCAATATCTTATTGAGGATTTTCGCATCGATGTTTATCAGGGATATTGGCCTGAAGTTTTCTTTTTTTGTTGTGTCTTTTCCTGGTTTGGTATCAGGATGATGCTTGCTTCATAAAATGAGTTAGGGAGGAGTCCCTCCTTTTCAATTGTTTGGAATAGTTTCAGGACGAATGGTATCAGCTCCTGTTTGTATTTCTAGTGAAATTCAGCTGTGAATCCATCTGATCCTGGGCTTTTTTGGGTTGGTAGGCTATTAATTACTGCCTCAATTTCAGAGCTTGTTATTGGTCTATTCAGGGATTTGACATTTTCCTGGTTTAGTCTTGGTAGGGTGTATGCGTGCAGAAATTTATCTATTTTGTCTAGATTTTCTAGTTTATTTGCATAGAGGTGTTCATAGTATTCTCTGATTGTATTTCTGTGGGGTTAGTGGTGATATCCCCTTTATCATTTTTTATTGTGTCTATTTGATTCTTCTCTCTCTCTTCTTCTTTATTAGTCTAGCTAGTGGCCTATCTATTTTGTTAATTTTTTCAAAAAACCAGCTCCCGGATTTGTTGACTTTTTTTTTAGGGTTTTTTTTAATGTCTCTATCTCCTTCAATTATTCTCTGATCTTAGTTATTTCTTGCCTTCTGCTAGATTTTCATTTAGTTTGCTCTTGCCTCTCTAGCTCTCTTAATTGTGATGTTAGTGTATTGATTTCAGATCTTTCTAGCTTTCTGATGTGGGCATTTAGTGCTATAAATTTCCCTCTTAACACTACTTTAGCGGTGTCCCAGAGATTCTGGTATGTTGTCTCTTTGTTCTCATTGGTTTCAGAGAACTTCTTGATTTCTTCCTTAATTTCATTATTCACCCACGAGTCATTCAGGAGCAGGTTGTTTAATTTCCATGAAATTGTGTGGTTTTGAGTGAGTTTCTGAATCCTGAGTTCTAATTTGATTGCACCATGGTCTGAGAGACTGTTTGTTATGATTTCTGTTCTTATGCATTTGCTGAGGAGTGTTTTACTTCCAATTATGTGGTCAATTTTAGAATAAGTGCCATGTGGCACTGAGAAGAATGTATATTCTGTTGATTTGTGGTAGAGAGTTCTGTAGACATCTACTAGGTCTACTTGACCCAGAGCTGAGTTCAAGTCCTAAATATCCTTGTTAATTTTCTGTCCAGTTGACCTGCCTAATATTGACAGTGGGGTGTCAAAGTCTCCCACTATTATTGTGTGGGAGTCTAAGTCTCTTTGCAGGTTTCTAAGAACTTGTTTTATGAAACTGGGTGCTCCTGTAATGGGTGCATATATATTCGGAATAGTTAGCTCTTCTTGTTGAATTGTTCTCTTTACCATTTTGTAGTGCCCTTCTTTGTCTCTTTTGATCTTTGTTGGTTTAAAGTCTGTTTTGTCAGAAGCTAGGATTGCAACCCCTGCTTTTTTTTTTTTTGCTTTCCATCTGCTTGGTAAATTTTCCTTCATCCCCTTATTTTGAGACTGTGTGTGTCTTTGCATGTAAGATAGGTGTCCTGAATACAGCACACTGACGAGTCTTGACTCCTTATTCAATTTGCCAGTCTGTGTCTTTTAACTGGGGCACTTAGCCCATTTATATTTAAGGTTAGTATTGTTATGTGTGAATTTGATCCTGTCATCATGATGCTATTTGGTTATTTTGCACACTAGTTGATGTAGTTTCTTTGTAGTGTCATTGGTCTTTATATTTTGGTGTGGTTTTTGCAGTGGCTGGTAATGGTTTTTCCTTTCCATATTTAGTGCTTCTTTCAGGAGCTCTTGCAGGGCAGGCCTGGTGGTAATAAAATCCCTCAGCATTTGCTTGTCTGTAAAGAATTTTATTTCTCCTTTGCTTATGAAGCTTAGTTTGGCTGGATATGAAATTCTGAGTGGAAAATTATTTTCTTTAAGAATGTTGAATATTGGCCCCCAATCTCTTCTGGCTCGTAGAGTTTCTGCTGAGAGGTCAGCTGTTAGTCTGATGGGCTTCCCTTTGTATGTGACCTGGCGTTTCTCTCTGGCTGCCCTTAACAGTTTTTCCTTCATTTTGACCCTGAAGAATCTCATGATTATGTGTCTCAGGATTGATCTTCTCATAGAGCATCTTAATGGTGTTCTCTGTATTTCCTGAATTTGCATGTTGGCCTCTCTTGTTAGGTTGGGGAAGTTCTCCTGGATCATATCCTGAAGTGTGTTTTCCAGCTTGTTTCCATTCTCCCCATCTCCTTCTGGTACTCCAGTCAAGTGTAGGTTCAGTCTTTTTACGAAGTCCCATATTTCTTGGAGGCTTTGTTCATTCCTTTTCATTCTTTTTTCTCTATTCTTGTCTACATGTCTTATTTCAGTAAGGTGGTCTTCAAACTTTGATATCCTTTCTTCCACTTGGTCAACTCAGCTGTTGATACTTGCGTATGCTTAACGAGGTTCTCGTGCTGTGTTTTGCAGCTCCATCAGGTCATTTATGTTCCTCTCTAAACTGGTTATTCTAGTTAACAATTCCTCTAATCTTTTATCAAGGTTCTTAGCTTCTTTGCGTTGGGTTAGAACATGCTCCTTTAGCTCAGCGTAGTTTTTTATTACTCATCTTCTGAAGCCTGCTTCTGTCAATTCGTCCATCTGATCCTCCGTCTAGTTCTGCGCCCTTGATGGAGAGACATTGCAATCATTTGAAGGAGAAGGGGCACTCTGGCCTTTTGGGTTTTCAGCATTTTCTCACTGATTCTTTCTCATCGTTCTGAGTTTGTCTAGTTTCAGTCTTTGAGGCTACTGACCCTTGGATGGGGTTTTTGTGGGGGCCTTTTGTTGTTGTTGTTGTTGTGGCTTTCTGCTTGCTTGTTTTTCTTTCAATAGCCAGGCCCCTCTTCTGTAGGGCTGCTGCAGTTTGCTGGGGGTTCACTTCAGGCCCTATTCATCTGATTCACTCCCGTGCCTGGAGATGTCACTCAAGGAAGCTGGAGAATAGCAAAGATGGGTGCCTGCTCCTTCTTCTGGGATGTCTGACCTCTAGGGGCACCAACCTGATGCCAGTAGTATCACTTCTGTATAGGGTATCTGACAACCCCTGTTGGAGGGTCTCACCCAGTTGGGTAGCACAGGGAGCAGGACCCATTTAATGAGGCACTTTGTCCCTTGGTGGAGAAGGCGGGCTTCACTTCAGGGAAACCCACTCATCTGGGCTTCCCGGATTCCTCAGAACTACCAGGACTCCCGAGAGGCTAAGTCTGCTGGTCTGCAGAGACTGGGGCCACTTCTCCCTCTAGGGGCTCAGACCCAGGGACATCCAAATTCTGTCCCTGAGCCTCTGGCTGGCATTACTGGAGATCCTGCAGGGTAGCCCCGCCCAATTGGGAAGGATGGGTTAGACCTGAAGAGGCACTCTGGCCGCAGACTGCCACAGGCGGTGTGTTGGGCTGTGGGGATAAGTCTTGGGACCAAACCATTCAGCATCCCTGGCTCCAGCAGGCCAAAAGTGCAGCCTGGAGGTATAGAGATGGGTGCCGCCATTCCCCCGCCCAGGAGCTTAGCGTGTTAGGCAGTTGTGAGTCCCACTGCTGGCTGCTTCCCCGCCCCCAAAGAGCTCAAAGGGCTTAGAGAGCAGGCAGCCGCAGCCCCTGCTGGTCACTCCTCCCTCAGGGAGTTTGGTAGGCTTAAGCAGATTCCAGCTGAGAGGCTGTAAGAATCTGCGTGTTCCAGGGTTAGGATGTTAGGCCCGGTAGCATGGGTTCATGAGTGAGAACTTCCGATCCGTGAGTTGCACAGTTCTGTGGAAAAAGCACAGTTTCCCCTACTGGGTAGAGTGCTCACTCACTGCTTCCCTTGGCTGGAGGAGGGAGGCGGTGAGTGAGGGGGCCCAAGGGTTCCCCTTCCCTGTGTGGCTCTTAGGTGGGCTGCCCCACCACACTGCTCTTCTTTCTCTCTGTGGGTCACGCCAGCCTTCTAGTCAATTTTGATGACAGAACCTGGATACCTTGGTTGCTGGTGAAGAATTCATACACTTATTATGGCTTATTTTGGATGGGAGCCTCTGAGCGCTGCTGCTTCTAGTTGGCCATCTTGGCCCCCAAGATAATAGATTTTAAAAAGTCAGACCTGTGTCAACAAACTGCTTTGGCCGGAAAGCCTTCTGTTGAGGCTGTTGGCTTGTCTCTGCCTGGCCCTTCCCACACTGCCCCAGTGCACTGCTGTCTACCTGGCCCACCAATAGCCCTTCAGTATGTCGGATCTTCCCCAGGGCTTCCCTTGTCCTGGCACTCACTCAAATATGAGTTGACTTCCCTGAACAAAATCCTCTGGACCAGGGGTCTTCAACCCTGACTGTGCATTAGAATCACCTGGGCAGCTAAAACCAACCCAAAACCAACCAACTGAACAAACTAAAAAACATACCTGGGCCCACTGCCAGACCAAGAGAATTAGAATCTTTATGATGCAGATGGCGAGTATTAGTATTTTTAAAAAATCTGCTCCCACCCCCACCTTGGTGATTTTAATGTGCATCCAGGATTGAGAACCACAGATTTAGATTTCCAGTCCTGGTTATACATTAGAATCACCTGGGGGGTTAAACATATACAGGTGCTTAAGCTCTATTCCAGACCTCTCAGATCAAAATCTCACAGGGTGGGAACCAGGAATGTCGATGTTTGACAGCTTCTCTGGGAGCTTCCTGATGAACAGCTAGGGCTGAGAACCAGGCCTTAGGCCATGCCAAGAGCATACTGTTATAAGGTGGGCCTGGGCATGGGCATGCTAGAACCTCAGCCACCTGAGCCTGTGGAAAGGAGAGAAAACCTGGACTAGGCCAAAAGATGGATGGCGTTGCAGCCCTCCCGCCCAGGTCCCAAAGACCTCTGACCCGGATGCCCACCTCAGTCCCTTGGCCAGTGCTGTCCAAGCCTGGCAGTGCAGGGGATGCCCATCATCAACATTGCCCAGGACATTGAATTGGTCATGGCACTGTATTAGTCTGTTTTCATGCTGCTCATAAAGACATAACTCGAGACTGGGCAATTTACAAAAGAAAGAGGCTTAATGAACTCACAGCTCCACGTGGCTGGGGAGACCTCACAATCATGGTGGAAGGTGAAAGGCACATTCTCACATGGTGGCAGACAAGAGAAGATAACTTGTGCAGCAAAACTCCCCTTTATAAAACCATCAAATCTCATGAGACTCATTCACTATCACAAGAATAGCATGGGAAAGCCCTGCACCCATGATTCAGTTATCTCCCACCGGGTCCCTCCCACAACACATGGGGATTATGGGAGCTACAATTCAAGGTAAGATTCGGGTGGGGACACAATGCCTAACCATATCAGACACCAAGGCTGGCATCTGGGAGGCCTGAGCACTTGCCAGCCAGCAGATCTGGCTTATCTGCTGCCTGGGGGGTTCTGGTATATCGCTGGTTTCTGTGCCAGAAGTAGGATCCTGTGTTGAACCCCATCTTGTTTCTTTGAGAATTTGAGCCTCTGCTTAGATCTTGCCAACTCCTTTCCTCTTCCTCCCCAGGAGCAGACTTGCTTCTTGTGCCCGAGAAGCACCAGAAGAGATTTTAGAAATATACCTCCTAGGTCCTACTATCTGAAATTCTGATTTATTAAGCCTGGAATTTGGCTCAGATTTAGAATTTTGAAGAAGCTCCTCAGGTGATCATGATGCAAAAAAAAAAGCATTGGAAATTTTGCCTCAACCTAGGATCTAGTCTTCCCTCCCACATTCCACCTCCCCGTCAAAATACTAGGAGCTCCTTTTCCTTAGAGCCACCAATTAGACTGCTTGTCTAAATAGCCAGTCCAGCTGAATTACTCATGCTCCCCTCTCCCTTAATCTGTGGTTTGCCCACGGTCCCCTAGACATGATGCCATAGGGTTTTTTGTTTTTTTTTTTACCTCCTTCCCCCATTCCTGTCTTCCTAGGTTGATCAAGTTTTCTTTTAGTCCTTCCCCTCTCCACTGCCACTAGTTAAGATGTTACACTTCATTCCTTCCCTCTCTCTCTTTCTCTCCCCTCCTCCCTTCCTTCTCTTTTCTCCTTTCCTCCTTCCCTTCCTTCTTATTTTCCTTAGTAGTTAACCTAAATATTTTATATGCACACTTGACTTAAAAGGTGTAAAGTTAAACTCATCATTTTTATCTCAATCAATATAAGAATCTTAGAATACTGTAATCCCAAGCACCTCTCCCATATTCTATGTTATTGTTGTTTTATATTTTGTTTCCACTTGTTTTTAAGTCCTCCACATTTGCTATTAAGAATTTTAAAGGCTGGGCGTGGTGGCTCACACCTGTAATCCCAGCACTTTGGGAGGCCGAGGCCGGTGGATTACCTGAGGTCAGGAGTTTGAGACCAGCCTGACTAACATGGCGAAACCCCACCTGTAATCCCAGCTACTTGGGAGGCTGAGGCAGGAGAATCACTTGAACCCAGGAGGCGGAGGTTGCAGTGAGCTGAGATCGTGCCACTGCACCCCAGCCTGGGCAACAAGAGTGAAACTGCGTCTCAAAAAAAAAAAAGAACTTAAAAAATCTGTAACTATTCAGATGTAACTACAGATTTGCTTGTATATTCATCACTTCTTGTAGTTAACTTCTGCCTGAGTTCAACGTCCTTCGTGAAGTGTACTCTTCTTTCCTCAAGGGTCCGTGACTGTTAAACTCTCTTGGTAATTAAAAAGTCTTAATTTTAACTCCATTTCTAATGACAGGTGACTTGTGTATGAATTCTGGGTTTGAAGTTATTTCCCTCTGCTTCTTGAAGACATTATTCTGTTTCTGTGGCTCCCATTGTTGCTATGGAGAGGTGTGCTGTCAGTCTAACCGTTGTCGTTTTGTAGGTAATTGGTTTTTCCTCTCTGATTGTTTTGAAAAATATTTTATCTTTGTCTTTGATGTTTGTTCTGCAGTTTATTTTTAAATAATATGTCTAGGTGTGGATTCTATTTTTCTAGACTGCTTCTTCAACCTGGGGATTTAGGCCTTTATTATTCTAGAAACTTTTCATCTGCTATTTGTTCAAAAATGTCATCTCTTCCTTTCTCTCTATTCTCTCCTTCTGGATCTCCTATTAGACCTTCTCCAGGCTGCATGCCTATTAATTTCATGTTTTAAAAATCTCTACCTCTTTGTGTTCCATCTGAGTAATTGCTTTAGATTAATTTTCCAGTTTTTAGTCTGTTCTCACCTAGGTCCGATCTGCTTTTTAACCTACCCAATTAGTTTTACATTTCAGTAATTGTATTTTAATTTTAGAAATTATATTTAATTGTATTTAAATTCTTTCTTATTTCATTAGATCTTATTCTTTTCCTGTGGTATCAATTATTTCTTTTATCTCCTTAATCACTTTGAATATACATATTGTATAATCCAGTATTAAAAAAAATTCTGGTTTAAAATTTATTCTATTATCTGAAGCCTTTGGGGGAGGGTGCTAATCTTCCTATTTGATTTATGTGGAAATTAATACATATTGTGGATTACGTCTTCATGTATTTTGTAATTTGGGAGTTGTGGGACTATGTTCAGTTGATATTTTCCACTGTGGAAATCCCGTAGCCTGGGTTGGGGAACTATCTTTCCAGAAAAGTTTTGAGTTGACTTCTGTCAACACAATCACCAATCTAAAACCAGTTTTTATATTAATTTCTCTTTGGGAATTTCTGCATCACAGGAGATGCCCAGAATCCTGTATTGAGGTAAACTTCTTTGAAATTTTCCTCAGCAGATAGATAGAGTTTTTATAATTCTCCTCACAGATAGGCCCACACTTCATGGGTTTCCCATGCCTCATGCAGGGATGTCATTTCTAATCCTTTCTTTGTACAGCTTCAAACCCTCTTCCCTTGAACCTTTCTTGGATATTGGAAGCCAAACCCCCAGCCATGTAGCCATAGGGTTGTTCTCTGCACATGTTTGTCTAGTATAAACAATCATTTTGAGAGTAGGACAGTCTACACCCAGAATTAGAAAGAAAATGATTTCTCTAATTCTTCAGGGACATAGTTCTACAAATATATACCTTTAATCTGTGAAACAAGACACTTCCATCATGCTAGGAAGCCTTCTTCAGTCTCTAGAATCTATTCCATTCCTTCCAGCAGGGAAAAGGGCTTCTTTGTGATGCTCGCTGGTGCAACTCCAACATCCAGTCAGTGCTTGATACACAGTAGGTTCTCAACCATTATTGTGTGATGAATAATGACCAACAGGTTAATATCTATAAGACTGAGAGAGTCCTTATGAGTCAGTAAGATTTAAAAAAGGGCAACCCAATAGAAAAATACACAAATGATATGAACAAGAAGGTCACAGAAGACTAGTCAATTGACTGATACATCTGTGAAAATATGTCCAATGTTACTTTTAGTTAAATAATTATAGCTCAACAATGAGATTTAGTTTTCCACTTACCAAACCAACAAAGATTATAGGGAAAGTTGATTTCCAAGGATGTGGAGAAATAGACATTAATAAACTATAGGTGAATGTATAAATTACTTTTTAGAAGGAAATAGTCTCAGTCGTTTTAAAAATTAAAAAATATTTGTTCCCTTTGACCCTATATTTCTCTCCTAGTAATTTATCCTAAATAAATTTTGGTACATCTACATGATGGAGTACTATGCAATCATTCAAAACATTGTAAATCTATATGTACAAATATGAAAATGTGACCAGGATATGCTAAATACAGCAAGTTGCAAATAATGATGTACTCTAATATCTTTTTTGAAAAAATATTAATAACAAAGTATAAATATTTACATTTCATTGTATACCAAAGAAAAATTGGAGCTATATCCTCAAAATGTTAACCTTGATTGTTTTGGAGAAGAATTGTGGGAGATGTTTGTTTTCATCTACACATAGATTTACCGTGATTACATTTTGTGTTATAAAGGGATGTTAATTGTATAATTTTAAAAAAGAATAATATAAAAAAAGAAAAAGACCTACTGTTTTTGGTATTTAGGAGGATACTGGGGACTTTGCCCAATAATTTCTCTGGGAGGTTGCAAGTGAGAACCAAAATGCAGGGGATTGAGGAGTGAATATGTTGTGAGGAAATGAAAACAGCAAACATAGCTCTTTCAAGAAGCTCATCTGTTGGTTTCTTTTTTTTTTTTTTTGAGACGGAGTCTCACTCTGTCGCCCAGGCTGGAGTTCAGTGGTGCGATCTCGGCTCACTGCAACCTCCGCCTCCCGGGTTCACGCCATTCTCCTCCCTCAGCCTCCCAAGTAGCTGGGACTACAGGCGCCCACCACCACACCTGGCTAATTTTTAAAAAATATTTTTAGTAGAGACGGGGTTTCACTGTGTTAGACAGGATGGTCTCGATCTCTTGACCTCGTGATCTGCCTGCCTCGGCCTCCCAAAGTGCTGGGATTACAGGCGTGAGCCACTGCACCCAGCCCATCTGTTGTTTTCTATAGGAAGCAAGGTACAGGGAGAGCCATTTCAGATGGGAGAGACTTGAAAATGCTCAGATGCTGAGGGAAACAGGCCCTAGGATGGGAGAAAAGGAAGATCCAGGCCACAGAGGGTTAATGTGGGCAAAGGTCAAGGGACCTTGATGTACAGAGTCCCTGGAGGAAGGCAGGGGAGAAGATGGTAGAGAGAACTCCTCCACTGAGGCGGAGGAAGGCTAGCAAGGGGAAGTGGATGTAGGCACGTTTGTAGGCATGTATAAACACTATGCTGGAGTTCTCATCTAATGACCTTGGTTATTCCCTGTAAAGTGGAAAGCAAAATCATTTGCCGATAATGGGTGGGATACTGCAGGATGGAGAAGGAGTTTGAAGAGAGGAGTGAAGTTTTAGAAGAGCCATATGAAAGATATCTGACCAGGGGCACATGAAATTGATCACCAAGTAATGCTTGGAGGTTGGAGATCCTAGATTGGTGGTGTCCCAAATTTGCAAAACTAATTAATTAATTAAACAAAGGAATATTTATTAAGTGCCAATGGTGTGGTCACCAATGTTTTCAAACAGGGGGAAAGAGTGGTGAATGAGACAAAAGTCTAGTCTTCATGGAGCTTATATTCAACTGGGGGAGACACCATACGTAAGTACATACCCTAATTTGAGGTAGTGGTAAGTGCTGTGAAGAAAAAAAATGTATTTTTAATAGGAAGAATCAGTGTCTGCTATTTTATGTAGAGTGCTTTGGTTGGGCCTCTCTGAGCAGGTGGCACTTGAACAGAAGCCTGAGTGAAGTGAAGGAATTATGATCCATGTGAATATCTGGGGAAGGACATTCCAGGCAGAAGGAACAGCAGGTGCAAATGCTCTAAGAGAATGAGTGTATTTGGCATGTACAAGCAACAGCAAGGAGGCCAATATGTCTGGGTGCAATGATCAAGAAGGAAGTGGGAGAAGATTGGGTCAGAGATGTAGACCCAGGTCAGATCCTGCAGGATCTGGGGCCATGGTAAGGCTTTTGGATTGTGTACTAAGCACAATGCGAGGCTGTTGGAGAGTTGAGGATAAAGAAATGACATGATCTCATTATTCTGGCAGCTATGTAGATAATTAACTGAAGATGGGGCAAGAAAATGAAAAGAGAGAAAGCAGTGAGGAGGCCATTGCAACAGTCCAGCAGAAAGAGGAGAGTGGGTTGGCCTAGAGTGGCAGAGGGGACAAGAAGTGGCTGCATTCAGTATGTATTTTGAAGGTTGGAATTACAGGATTTGCTAATGGATAGATGTTGGATGTGAAAATAAAAAAGGAGGTAAAGCTGACTCCCAGGATTTTGGTCTGAGCATCTGGATGAATGAAGCTGCTAGG
The DNA here is from genome assembly GCF_009828535.3 of Hylobates moloch. Classification (NCBI taxonomy): domain Eukaryota; kingdom Metazoa; phylum Chordata; class Mammalia; order Primates; family Hylobatidae; genus Hylobates; species Hylobates moloch. The sequence goes on along the minus strand of NW_026652277.1, from coordinate 128,168,583 downwards.
TTCTGAGGTGGAAAACATTGAGGGAGGAGAAGGTTTAGTGAAGGGGGTGGGAGGTACAAATAATCAGGTGCCAGAGGAGCCATCACCACCATTCAGTTCTCAGTGCCTTGGAATCATGCAGCCCTGTAATCAGGACCAGGTTAGCCTGCAGGCAGACTAAAAAGCACCCAAGCCCAGTGACTTCAGGGTACTCAGAATATCCTCTCTTTCTTGACTTTACTGCCCTAAAATTTCACCTGAAATTTTATTTGTTATATGTAGTAACTTTTAATAGGAAGAGAATTTCCTCTCCATTCTCACTGGGGGTAGGTTGTGGGAGAGAATATACAAGGAGACTTCAAAAAGTTCATGGAAAAACGAAATTAAAATATAGAAAATATAAACTTTATTTGTCATCAGAAGTTTCATCAAGTTCAAGACACCTTTGTAAGTCACGTTACCAGCCATTTAGTTCACCCCTAGAGAACTGGGGGCCCTGGGAATTTACCCATGTCAAGGCAGTCTATTTTACATTATTAACTGAGAAAAAATTGGTGACTTTTACACATTTTTTTGAAGATTAGGAAACAGAAGTTGGAAGGAGCTGCATTGTACTCCTAAGTCTAAGGGGGATGCCTATTCCCATCAAAACTCCACAAAATAGCCCTTGTTTGATGAGAGGAATGAGCAGGAGCATGGTCATGGAGGAGCAGGACACTCTAGTGACGTTTTCCCAGGCATTTTTCTCCTAAACCTTTGGCTAACTTTTTCAAAACACTGTCATCATAAACAGGTATTATCATTCTTTGGCCCACTAGAAAAATGCCTTGAGCATCCCAAAAAACCATTGCCATGACCTTTGCTCTTGACTGGTCCACTTTTGCTTTGACTGGACCATGGCCCCCCTTGGTAGCCATTGCTTTGGTTGTGCTTTGTCTTCAGGATCACACTGGTAAAACCGTGTTTCATCTCCTGTTACAATTCTCCTAAGAAATGCTTCAGGATCTTGATCCCACTTGTTTAAAATTTCCATTGAAAGTTCTGCCCTTCTCTGCAGCTGATCTGGGCACAACTGCTTTGACACCTGTCAAGTGGAAAGTTTGCTCAACTTTAATTTTTCACTCAGAATTCTGTAGGCCAGATCAGTTGAGATGTCTGTGGTGTTGGCTATTGTTTGTGCTATTAATCATCTGTCTTCCTCAATTAGGGCATGAACAAGATTAATTTTTTCCTCATAAATTGACATGGATGGTCTGCCGCTCTGGGCTTCATCTTCAACATCATCTCATCCCTTCTTCAAAAGAGTTATCTATTTATAAACTGCTGATTTCTCTGGGGCATTGTGCCCATCAACTTTTCAAAAAGCATCAGTGATTTCACTATTCTTTTACCGAAGCTCCACTGTAAATTTTATTTTTGTTCTTGCTCCAGCTTTAGTAGAATTCATGTTGCTCTGATCAGGCCTCTTTTAGACTGATGTCTTATCCTTCTTAGTGCCCCATAACTAGATTCTATTCAGTCATGTTATAACAAGTTAGTAGGAGTTGATTTTGGTACAAGAAACTTTTGAAATTCATGCATAATTGTTTCATAATAGGCACTTTCTATGAACTTTTTGAAGACCCATCGTACATGAAGTGTGGAGAGGGATGGTGTGTCAGTGTCTGAAGGAGATGCATAAAAGGAACAATGCCTGAGAAGGCACAGCTCTTCAAGCAGACACTAGTGGGTTTACAACTTAATGTGAATGTGTTTCAGGTCTCAGCTGAGAGTTGGCTTTGATAATGTAGAGTTGGAGATGAGGAGGGTTGTTGCAGTAAAAGGTGGAAATGTTTGGGAAATCCACATATATTGGGTCTCTGCTCAGGTCAGAAGAGTTTGTTTCCAAGGGGTGGTGGTGTGCTGAGCACAGAGGTATAGGAAGATATGTTTTGTTGAGGGTGGGCCATGCCTATACCCATTAAGGCTTATGTGAAAGAGTAGAAAATACTGACATGTACAAATGTAAAGTGGGCATATGAACAGTTGGCAATGCATTTGCTAGTTCTTATATTTGGAAGAAGACAAAGGAAAATGTATTTAGAAGAAAGGATGTGAAGGGGTCACAGGGGAATACTTTCAATCCTAGACAAGGCAGGGCTGCTGAGATTTCTCTGTCGGATAACCCAAGAAGTGTTTGTAGAAACCATGTGGGTTTTTTTCCCTTTTTGTCAGTCATGTATTAAATACTTTTCGGCTATGAGTGGAATGATTTAAAAGAGCTATTCAGAAACAAGGGAAATGACTGCTTGATCAGCCTAATCCTGGGCTTTTAATGGGAGAAGGCTGAGATGGGTTCATTACGACTATTTTAAGCTTGCAACAAAGGGGTTTATCCACAAAGCATTTCTGCAGGCTTTCCTAAGAGAATTAGAAACTTTCACAACTATCTAATTTTAATCTTCCCAACATCCTTGTGAGGTAGGTAAGAAGGAATATTTTTACACTTTTTTTTTTAGCAGATCATAAAATTTCATGACAAGTATTTTCCAAAGAAACCATGTGGGGCCAAAGTGCAAAGCCAGTCAGAGAAGTCTGTCTTCTAAGAGCAAAGCTGTTTTTCTTGCTGAAGCATTTTGTTTAGTGTATACTTTCTACTTTCTATTGTGACCTTATGGCTGTTGATGGCTTTCAATATAGTAATGCAGAGTTTAGCATTGATCACCTTAGTTTTAAAGGATTCCTTATGGTTTTGAGAGTGGAATGTGCATAGTGTGTGCATATATATATGTATTTTTTTTGGCCAGGCATTTATAGGTTTCAGAGTTGCAGAAAATTTCTGTGATACATGAAGCTGTTGAACCTCAGGAGCAATCTTTTGTTCAGCAGCTCAAAAAGCCTTTCCTGGAACATGAACTGCTAATGAAAGGCAGAAATTTTTTTAAGTCATTGCTAGTCATTATCTTCATACTTCCTATTGTCTGAAGGGAGAACTAATTCTATTGATCTGCCCAGCTAAGTTTTATCCCTGTCGGTAACAAAGACTTAAGTTCTAACAATGGTGATGAATAATAGACAAACACAGCCAATTTATCCTGGGTTGTTAAAGCCTGAAACATAATGAAACTTCTCTCCTTTGTTTAATGTGGGATTTGAGGCAGACTACATAGAAATAGTTGTACTTCATTAAAGCATTATGGTCAAAAAGATAAAGACCTTTGTGTTAAAGAGGGTTTCTATGTTTTAAAGAGATTTGATTGTGACGGGTTATGGATTTAGCTTTCATTTTCATTTCTTATCAATGAAAGTTTAGGTACCTCCTTTTCACATTTAATTTGTTAAAAAAGCTCAGGGCTGGAGGACCCCTGTGAAGTCAACACCATTTTGCTGTTAATCCAGAATTAGGCAATATGAAGGATTTAACTGGTCATATTGTAGTGCTTAATGCTCACCACATCCCCCGTTATGCTGAAATTGAGTGCTGGAATATGATGATGTGGCTTGCAAACAATTTTCATTATCATTCACCAAACTTAGGAAGGCTCTAATCTAATGTATCAAATGTACGAAATCAAGATTCCCTAGAAATTTCATCAGTGTAGCTTTTAAGTGCTTCAAGAAAGACACTAGATGTACATTATAACATTGCTATGAAGCTATTCTTGGTGCATTCCATGAGGCTGCAGCAAAAAGTGAGATGATTTATTCTGAAATAATTATGTTACATAATTATCTAATTTTGTGTAAAGAAAATGCACAGTTGGGCAATGGCCACTTAATTTTGTTAAATCTCTGTGTTCAAAACTTATAAAATTCTGTAAGTTTCTGGGAGAATGTTCTATGGTAAAGAAAGAGACTCATTTCAGTCTTTGGTGGTAAGAAACAGAAAAAGGCCGGGAAAAAGGTTCTTTTCAGCTTCAGAAGGTCTAGAATCAAGCTTTTTCAATGTCAGCGTATCTGATGTTTTGTGTTTTACAGTGTGGTACTGTTTTATTTTGAAGAATATAAGGTGGGGGCTTGGGGAGTACCACAACCTTCATTCTTGGAGTCCATGCAGATCTTAATGAGGTCCTACTTCAAATCATGCCAATGTCTTCTGCTCAAAAACCATCAGTGACTCCTCATGGCCCATTTAATGCAATTCAAACTTCTCAGCCTGCTCTTTTCCAGACCTATCTAGAACCGTCCCATTTCCATGGCGGGGCTCATAGTGTTCTTTTCAGGCAGGGGGAGTGACAAGTTTCAGAGGCAGGAAAGCACAGCGGGTGCTGGGGTACAGTGAATGGGGGCACCTGAAGGTCAGGTCCACATACACCAAGTTCAGCACTGTGGGTTTCCTGACATCCTCTGTTGCATCCTCTGTTCACTGAGCTCCTCTCGGTGCCAGAGACTGGTTACTAGCAGGGAGGCAAAAATGAATAATTCACCATCCACATCCCACCCTGCATCTGCTGTGGGACTGAGGCTGGTAAACAGTCACGGCAGAGGCAGCTACGTGCTTTCATACCTGGTGGGGCCAAAGTTATAGCAATAATGGAAATTTGTTTCCTGAATTTTACATACTCTTTCCCCACATTAAGGCAGGATTTAAAAACCACAAAGACATTAAAATAAGGACCGCTGCTATTAAAAACCTTGCCAGTGATCTCATAGTCGGTGGTTGAAGCAGCTAATGTGCACATGCCGGCAGGAAAATAGCAAGACACAGACTCTTCCCCACTCTTCTTTGTCATCCATCCTACAGGGGCTTTTCTCCTGGCCGCCCTTTCTGATAGGGAACTATTTCTTCTTCCTTCTCTCTTAGCGACAGCAACATTCTTGCAGACAGCATTTGCCTCCCTCTCTGAGCAACCACCTGAGCCACTGGGGTGGGAGAGGCGGAGTAGCCCCTGGCTTTCTGTTCTCTGGGGAGGAAGCTACTCTTGTCTTTAACACTAGAAACATTTTTGAGGGAGGGATGGGGTGAAGTGTGCTCTGTAATTGGATTTGTATTGAATACTGATGATGCTAACTCACAAATGATCAAGGCTGAGGCTATTCCAAGGGGCCAGTGATAAGGAATCAGGTGATAGAGCTGGAACAGTACCAAGGGCATGCTTTGAACAGAAATAAAGTGTGAAGTGAGCACAGAAAACAGGAAGAGGAAGGTGAAGGAGAGAAAAATGGTGTGGTTACATGGCACACAAACCCCACAGAAAGCAGAGATGAAAGGAAGAAAGGAGCTGTCTTAGAATAGCACAGGTCGAAAGGGAAGGGAAAGATCCACTAGTTAAATTGGATAAATGTGCTTTCCCAGAAATAACAGAAACCTTAATGAGATACTCCCTGGCATGTGATGACTCCAAGGAAAAAGACTAGGGATTTGCTAGTAGCAACAGCAGCATAGCTCTGGTTTCCATTTCTCTTCTCGTTTGCTCTCTTTTTTTTTGTAATTGAGAGAGGGGTCTCACTATGTTGTCCAGGTTGGCCTCCAACTTCTGGACTCAAGCAATCCTCCCACCTCCCACCTCAGCCTCCTGAATAGCTAGGACCACAGGCACACACCACGGTGCCCAGCTTCATTTCTCCTCTTATTTCAGTTGAGTTGAGATCCATTAAGCCCAAGCCCCAAACTATTCAACCTGAAGGCAAGAGAAAAAGGAACATAAATGGGTGCAAGACTAAAATAAATGTCCTTTATGATTTATAGTGAATGGCAACAATAACAAATTATATATGATAGCATCATATGATAACCATCTCATGACAATACCTCAGTACCCAATGAGGAAGTTACTATTATTACTGTTATTATTATTCTCATTTTAAAGATGAGGGAACAAAGCACAGAGGGTAAGGGTAACTCGTGAGCTGATGGGCATTGCATCCCAGCTAGGGCACTGAAGATTTCTGGGTGCTACTGCCTCATCAGAATAATCAAGGGACAGGCTCTCACTGTACAAGGTACCTATGGGTAATCATAACTCCTTCCTTTCACTCTACAGCTTTGGGAAATTCCCAGAGCAAATAGGGGAAGAAAGGAAGAAAGGAAGGAGGGGGAGAGGGAGGGAGGAAAAGAAGGAAGGAAGGAAAGTTCCTTTTGCACTCCCTTCACTTCCCTGTAAGGTTCTAGGTGGAGAACGGAATGGCTGCCAAGGGGGCTCCTGCTCTTTTGAATATGAAGGCCCCTTGTTAATGCCTAAAACTTTGCTAGTAACTGTGCTTAGAGGTTTGAGGGAGAACATTTACACCCATGGGTACAAGGACACCTTGTAATAAACTGCTCCCTACATATTGCCCCCTGACCCTCAACCGTCACCTTGGTGGGAGCCAGCATGCCAGGGTTTCTAAAAGTTTGATCACGGACCACCTGTAGCTTAGCTTTGGGGGAGTCACCACTGACTTAAAACTCTCTGGAGGTGGGGCTTTTGAACCTGCCTTTGAATAACTCCCTGGGAGATTCTCATGTACACTTAAGTGTGAGAGCCTCTGTATTATATCTGAAAATAATGTAGTTCTTAGCCTTTCCCCAGGGCAAAAGCAGTAATGTGATGAGAAAGAAAAATGGCTTTTGACCTCAGGATTTTTAATATATTCACAAGCTAAGTTGAAATGACACAGCCCTGAGATTTTTGCCTTTAAGCATGCTGTGCCTCACTTTATCCTGTCAGTTGCTCGGTAATCATTTCTGACCTTAAAAGGTTTTTTTAAAAGCCCTTGACTTTGGGAAAGTTTTAACCAGGAATGTTTTTGACTTCAAAGTGATCTGTAGCTGGGAGATTATTTCTGGCATGTGTCATAATGCTGAGATGAGTGGAAGGTGCAGGAGGGTCCACACTGTATAGGTGGTCCTATGAAAAAGATGTTTTGATCATTCTTAACCTAAGCCCTTTCATTGTCATAGAATCCAGGAATGCCTCATTGTGGGAGCTAATGTTTGTAAATAAACCTCTCTAGCAATGCCTCAGATGTCTTTTCCAAACACATCCAAGAAAGTGGGTGTGTCCGTGTGTGTATGTTGCGTCTTTCATCAGAACTTCCTGCCCAAGGGCTCGAAAGCCTAGGGTTCCCTCAGAGCCACCACTGCAGTGTTCACCCTGTCCATGCACTGTTCTCCCCACATCCACATCTTTGACCTTAGTTCTTTGTCCCCCAGTGGCTTATGTGATGCATTCCCTGATTCTTTCCAAGTTCCTTCAGGGAAACAAAAAGGTACCAGGTTGAAGGTATTATTATTTGTGAGCCAGCCAATATGGGTTTGACTATGATTCTTTTTAGGTTAGGATGGATTAGCAACAAGAACTGTGGTATCTTGAGTCTGACTCCAGCAGAATTGGGGTGCGATGTCTGTTGTCTGTTAACAATTCCAAAGACATGATTAAGGCCTACCCCATGCAAGGCATTGCTGGTGGTGCAGAAGTGATTAAGACCCCCATCCCAATGCCTGAGAAACATCCCAGGTAGAGGAAGGATAAAACAAGTTCACAAATGTTAGAGTAAGAACGGGAGAACATGGGTGTGAGGGGGAACTAAAAAGAGTCAGGGAAGCCTTGCGCTCTTTTTCCCTGCCAGGCCTGGGCATTAAGACATTCCCCAGGCATTTTCCATAAGACCAGCCCAGAGCCAGCCTTATTTGGTTGTGGAATAGGCAGTGGTGTGATTTTAGGCAGGGCTCCCAGCCTCAAATAGCAGTTCCAATGTCTGTCATTCTACTATAACTTTGTTCTTCTAGATCCTGAAAGCTTTCATCTTGGTGGGTTCTTCCTTGAACACAGATGTTTCTGTTAGGGTCCTAAGTCATGGTGAGCTAGTATCTTTCTTATTTATTTATTTATTTATTTATTTGAGACAGGGTCTGACTCCATCATTGCCCAGGCTGGAGTGCGGTGGCATGATCTCGACTCACTGCAGCCTCAACCTCCCAGGCTCAAGCAATCCTCCTACCTTAGTCAGCCTTTCGAGTAGCTGGGACCACGGGAACACACCACCATGCCTGGCTAATTTTTTGATATTTTTGGCAGAGATGGGGTTTCACCATGTTGCCCAGGGTGGTCTCGAACTCCTGAGCTCAGGCAGTCCACTCACCTCAGCCTCCCAAAGTACTGGGATTACAGACCTGAGCCACCTTGCTTGGCCTGAGCTAGTATCTTAATATTTAGCTACACCTTTAGGGTGGAGAGGAGAAAACTAATTGACAGTCCAGTGAACATAAATCCTCTCTGGGATGTTGCTTGGGATTGGCATTTGAGGGGAGTTGAAGAATGGGTTCAAGTGTAGCAACAGGAGAATAGGAGGAAACTAAAAATAAACTTTGCTTAGTTCATCCTTCTGTTAGGGGCTGGCTTAAGGCTGTCCTTTGAGATTTCCCAACAATAACAAAGGAATATTTGATGGCTTTAAATGGGATTAAAACACCCTTTTCTGGTGGACTTAAAAATTAATGATAGCACTTCACACCGAAAGACTTATGATTTTGCCTTCATGTAGCATTCTACTCTTAAGAATTTAATGTGACAAAATAACTATGAATGCAGGCAGACTTGATTCATTCCTCACTCTTTAATTCGACAACTATTTATTGAGCATATACTACATGCCAGATACTGTTCTAGGCACCAGGATTATAGCAATAATCAACAGAAACAAAGTCCTTGACCTTGTGGAGCTTACATTCTAGTTGGGGAAGACATAATAAACAAGGCATTATGTTACCAAATCTCACGGTCAGTTTCCAGTCCACATCTTATTAGACCTCTCAGTCTGTTCCTTCTAGAAATACTCTCTTCATTTGGTTTCTGGAACACCACATTCTCTTACCTTGCTGCTTATCTATCTCAGTACCCTTTGTTGGATGCTCACCTTCCTGACTTTAAACTGGTGAACCCCAGAACTAAGCCTTCAGATATTTCACACCTGTATGCTGACGATCCAATTTTCTATTTCCAGCCCTCACCACTCCCCTGAATTTCAGTCTTTTAGATCCAACCGCCTATGCCACATCTCCATTTGTACATCCAATAGGTTTCCCAAACTTAACGGGACTACCAAAATCTTACTGGATTTTCTACTCTAATTGCTCTTAGTTGAGTCTTTCCCTTCTCAGTTAATGGCAACTTAATTCTTCCAGTTACTCAGGAAAAAACCTCGGAATCATTCTTGACTTCTTTCTTTCTCTCACACTGCATATCTGCTCCATCAGATTTAGCTACAAAGATGTCCATCACAGCATTGCTTATAAAAATGAAAAACTGGTAATTATCCAATTGTTCAACAATGGAAGAATGGTTAATATGGTACATGTTGTAGTTAACAGGTTACTGTTTAAGGACATTTTCCTTGTGGAAAATTTCATACATGCTCAAAAATAAAGAGCTGTGAACCCATCATCTAGCTACAACAATGATCAACTCACAGCCATTCTTGCTTCATTTATACTCCCACTTCTCTCCCATCTCCCCACTAGATTGTTGCTAAGCAAATTCCAAACAACGTATTATTTAATACATAAACTATGTAACATATTATGTTACAAAAGCACATTATAAAGAAACATATATAATACGATTTCATTTTTGAAAACCATCTACATGTGTAGGAGAGCTATATCTGAATCGTGTTATGAATGTGGGTATCTTCTTTTGCTTGTGTATATTTTCCACAGTGAGCATGTACATAGAGAAAAGGTGATGAGGGGATGGGGGATGTTGATGCCAGACATTCTAACTTCATTCTTTTGTAAATTTGATTACTTTAATTCAGACTGGGTGATACGGTTTGGATGTTTGTCTCCTCCAAATCTCATGTTGAAATGTGACTTCCAGTGTTGGAGGTGGGGCCTAGCGGGAGATATTGGATCACGGAGGTGGATCCCTCACGAATGGCTTAGCACTATCCCCCCTTTGTGATAAGCGAGTTCTTGCTCTATTAGTTCATGGGCAATCTGATTGTTTAAAAGAGGCTGGCAGCTCCTTCCTTTCTCTCTTGCTCCCATTCTCACCATGTGATGCACTGGCTCACCCTTTGCCTTCTGCCATGACTGTAAACTTCCTGAGGCCTCACCAAAAGCAGATGCTGGCACTATGCTTCATGTACAGCATGCAGAACCAAGAGCCAATTAAATCTCTTTTTGTTATAAATTACTTAGCCTCAGGTATTTCTTTATAGTGACACAAAAAAGGACTAACACACTGGGTATGTCACATTGTGAGATATAAATAACCACTTGATGAAGGTGAGGATACTGTCGGCTCTGTTTTCTATTTGGACGGTCTATAAGTTAAAATGGCCACATTAGCATCTATAGTTACAGCAGGTTTTCTCAACTTACACTCTCCTGACATTCTGGGCTGGACAAGTCTTTGTTGCAGAAGGCTATCTTTTGCATAGGAGGAGGCTTAGCCACATCCCTAGTCTAGTAGGTAGCCATTAGACGCCAGTAGCATCCTCCAGTGGTAACAACCAAAAACATCTTCAGACATTGCCAAATGTCCCCTGGGAGGCAAAACCAACCCTAGTTGAGAATCACTGCACTACAGCAGGTGGCCAAGTTGAGATGCATGTTGTTTAGGAGATTAGAAATGTTTTGTTTCACGCATTTTTCTGGCTAAAACCTCTCGGAGGATGTAATTTGTGATCTGATGAAAGCTGCTATTGTGGTTTACTGACCTGCTTGTTTAATTAACCAACCTATGACACAGTGGTTAATGATTATCTGCATTTTTGAGACACATCCAGAAAGGACTGAGACAAGTTCAACTCTATAAGAAAAGCAAAGGTCGTGAATGAAAGATTGCTTGTCAGCTACAACAGTGATCCATTAGATTTGCCTCTTCAGCCCACAGACTGACCCATTTTACTATTCATTATCATCCACCACACAGGAAAATACTGTGTGGAAATTAAAAATAGATTTCTTTCAGAAAATTGATTCTACATACATATAAACAGCTCCTTTTTATTAGTAATAAACACACAGACATAAACACAACTGCAAAAGATAAAAGGCTATTTAAATATTCCATGTAATTTGAATTTTTTTCCATAATGAAAACATTTTATTAGAGAACCGTAGAAATGAGATAAAGGAAAATATGAGGTCATCCTGCTCATTCTCTTCAAGAACTACACTGTTTTGTACACACCCCCATTGCATCCTCTACCCCCAGCACAGAGTCTTATTAAATATCCCCATTTTAATAATACAGGATAGTGCTTATGCTTCCCCCCCGACCCCCAGAGAGAAACTCAACAGAGGAGCAGAGGGTCCGCACTAGTGGCACCATGATCTTCAAAAGATGACTTCTCTAGTTAGCGGCACTGTGTTGACTGCATAGAAAATGAAACTTCCAGCAAAGTCTACATCAGACGTTACCAATCCAGGTTTATCAAGCACCCTACAAACTCTGTCTTAAAGAACCTTATACAACTTAACAGAGTTCGTTTCTTGATGCTTAATTGTTATTTTCTTGAAATTATTGGGTACTCTGAATTCCAGAGAATACTGTATAAATTATTTGTAAATTTCCTTATACTTTTCCTTGCCCACTTTGGAATCAATGCTTACCTTTTGTTTTTCATGACAACATCCAGGATTTTCTTTAATGGTAAATAACAAAATAATTAGTATTGAGACACTTCTGTGAGCCAGGTATTATTTGGGCATGAAACATATAATATTTTACGCAACATTTATAATCCTGCCATATATATAGATCTGTTTATTCATGGGAAAACGGAAACTCAGAGAGGTCCAGTACTTTGTTGAAAGTCTCACAGTGCTTGAACTGCAGGGTCCTGGTTCAAACACAGTTCAAGTAAATAGTCACAGGATGTGAGGCTGGCTCTCAGTTTGTGTAAGGAAAAACTCATACTTGTTTAAATTTGTTAAAATAGAATCCATCTGCAATATCCCCTGGATTCATCTAAGAAAAAAGCAAAAGTCAATCCTAATGAAACGTTCAGGAGCCTGAGGATCTGATGTGGCCAGAGGGTGGACTAGACTGGGTGGAGATATTTTGTTAAATGTAGAGAAACAGCCCAAGTGCTTTGTTCACTAGCAGGGAATAAATTGGGTCTTTCTTAAGCCAAGAAGAGAAGAGGATTTTAGAGACGAGGGCTTCCTACGGAAAATACCCAACATTCGAAAAGGCAGAGGGGTAGGGCCCCATATTTGTTCTCTCTTGTCCATGCTGTAGGCTGTTACAAGGGAAGAGGATAGGTCCGCAGGCGCAGTCTCCCATGGAAGCATGGAAAATGCAAGAGTAAAGCAAGGAAAAAAAGAAAAGTGACCACAGCTTTAAAAAATCTAAACCCAAACTCAAACCTAAAACCCAAACCCACCCCAAATGGGTTGTGGGAAAGGATTCTACTAACAATTGAAAATGGAACATCCACCACTGGACTTCAGGCTGTGAGAGTTCAGTCTGATTAATTAAGGTCAAGGTGGTGATGGAAATACCAGCTGGGGAGCATTTTGCCGAAAGATAAATTTGTCCCTCTGTATTTCTGCGAGACAGCAGGGAGGTGTGTGTTTGGAGCTAAATTAATTTGATTTACATCATGCCATGGTAACTTCTGTTCTCTCTCCCCCCTCCCCACCAACCCGCTGTCAGATGTCTTAGCTGGCTTTTTCCCTCTCCTTCTTCACCCCCACACATTTCATAACACTGAAAGAAAGCACGAATTGGCTTCAGGCAGAATTTAGACATAGAATAACTCTAATATGATTATTCTGCATTGAGTGCTATTCTCTTCCTCCCCAATCCTTTTCTTTCTTGAGAGAGAGAGAGAGAAGTTGTAAACCCGGGCATAAGTGCTATTTATTTTTATATTGTGCTTAATGGTGCAAACTGCTTGACTGTTCCTTGTATGCTCACCTACCCTCCTCCTGTGTTTCTCCAACAACACTAATATCAGAAAATGAAGTTATGGCCCGGGATCCCGTTAGGAATGCGCTTTTTCTGGCCCTATATCTTTCAGCTCCATCAGGCTTTGGAGGCCGGGGCGGAGGGCACCTCTTGAGGGACCCTGCACAGCCGGGCCCTGGCCCCTCCGGAGGGGCGGAGAGGGCCCCCTGTGACCGCGCTCGGCCCACTACCCTTCCAGCGGCGGGGCGCGCTCGGCAGGGCAGGATAAGGTTACGCCGGGGCTTCCTCGGTCCGGAGGGAGGGAGGCGGGTCCGAGCCCGCGCCCTGGCCCGCTGGGGAGTTCTCACAGTTGGCTGCTCCGGCCTGCGGGGCTACATCCCTGCTGCCGGCCAGGCGCGGCCCGCGGGACCCCGAGCGTAGCGCCATGGCCCGGGAGAGGCCGCCCGGGAGGGGCTGCGGCGCCCTGCGCCGGTGTCTACTCGGGGCCGCGCTGTTGCTCGGCCTGCGGCTTTGCGCAGAGCTGCGGCGCGCCGGGCCTGGGTCCCCCGCCCGCAGCGCCCCGCCGGGCCCGGCCTGGCGGCCACCTGGGCCGCACCTGCCGCCCGCGCCGGGCCCGTCGCGCGGCGCCAGCAGGAGGCAGGTGACCTACGTGCGCAGCGGTCGCCGGGCGCCGCCGGGGGGCGGCGGGAGCGGGACGCCGGAGCCTGGCTGCTGTGCCCCGCGCGGGCGCCTCCGCCGGAAGGTCAGTTGCAAAGCGGTCGGTCTTGGGCCTGGGACCAGAATCCCCCTCCCGACCGCGCTACGGAGCCCGGCGCGCGGGTCCCGCAGGCCGCCCCACTGGGACCTCCGGAGGCTTCCGCTTCTTCTTTTCCCCCTGTGCTCTCTTAGGCGGCTCCACTGGTGGCATCCTTCAGTGCCCAGATAGACTGAAGTGCGTCCAAGCGGAGTTCATTCACTATTCAGCCAGTACTTGTTGGGCGTCGCCGTGGCCGGGCGCCCTTCTAGGCTCCGCGCATCCCGCGAAGAAGGACGGAGCCCTGTTCTCACGAAGGGTACACTTTAGTAGGGGAGGGTTTGCGTGATAGGCAGGGAAAGGGAAAGGGAAAGGAAGGCGTTGCGGCTGCCATTGATGTGCTGTGCTGCTCCCAGCCTTCCGCTCAAGGCCTGGACAGAGCTGGGTGGGTATCGCCGTGAATGGCCTGTCCACGCCACTGCCTTCATCTCGCTGAAGATCCACCAGCTGGTCGAATTTCCCTGGAGACCCATTCCAGGCGTTGGCTGGGGGCTGGGAGGCTGGCGCCCGGTGAGAAGCCGAGCACCCAGCCCCACTTAATGAGAAATTAATTGGATCTTCGAGGACCCAAGTAATAACCTGGGTTTGTCTTATAACTACCTCATTAACTTCTTGGCTCACACCTCATTGATTAGTCCAGTTTTAGCCTCTGATTGTTAAGGTTTTGGGCTCATCTCCTTTCTGGAGCTCGGTAATTTGCGTCGTACATGGAAATGAAAAGAACTACAGGTATGAGCTCTCCTCATCCTTTTACCCATCAACTCCTGCTTCCAGCCTCAGCCACGTTCTCCAAAGCAACTACTTTCCGTTTCTTTTAGACATCCACCCCAACCTCCACCCCGCTTCCCACCACCGGTCCTGGAGGGGAGGGAACAACTCTTCCTTTTCCTCGCTGCTGTCTTCGGCTGCCCAGTGGTGGCCTACTTTTCAGCACCACAACCCAGCACTGCTGCCAGGCTTCCCTTCCTCGCTTCCTTAGGGCCTCGCCCTCTGTCTTTCCACACCGCTGCTGTTCCTTGCCGGGCCATCGTGCTAACTTCCTGGATAAACTGAAATACCTTTTTCTATCTCGCAGACCTCACCTCCTGTGTAAAGTCTTAATTAGCTCTTCCAGAAGAAAGCAGCCACTTCCTCTCCAAGTTCCTAACTCACTGTCCGTGATACCATGTTAAACATTCAGCACAGTTTTGCCAAGGGCTTACCAGGTAGGCATCTGGTGCTGGAGGCACAAAACGAGTTCAGATTCTTGTGGGGGGAGGCTCTTAGCACAGGCATCCGGTGATTTCCAATCCTGTGATTGAGGCCTTCGGCTCTGCCTGGGGAGTCAAGAAAGGCTGCTCAAGGCAGGGGACATATTTGACCTACAATATGATGTTTCTTTCTTTTCTTTTTCTTTTCTTTTCTTTTTTTTTTTTTTGAGCCGGAGTCTTTCTGTGTCGCCCAGGCTGGATGGAGTACAGTGGCTTGATCTTGGCTCACTGCAACCTCCGCCTCCCTGGTTCAAGCAATTCTTCTGGCTCAGCCTATCGAGTAGCTGGGATTACAGGCGTGCACCACCACGCCGGGCTAATTTTTGTATTTTTAATCGAGATGGGGTTTCACCATGTTGGCCAGGCTGGTATCGAACTCCTGACCTCAAGTGACCCACCCGCCTCGATCCCCCAAAGTGCTGGAATTACAGGCGTGAGCCACTGCGTCTGGCCAACAACGTGATATTTCTTAAGAGGGGGGCTTGTTTTATTCACCTCTGGATGTCCTCAAATGTCCCATCCTTGACACCCTCAACCCCTCCCTGCAGTTTTCCTTTTAGATTCACTCAGCATCTGTTGTTTCTGCTGTCACCTGTCAAATAATTACTCTTAACTCTTTGTCTGTATCTCAAACAACAGTACTGATGGCTGGAGCCTGTCCTACAAAGGACAGGTTTGGAATGCATAGACTCAGTGGGGCGCTGGAGGGGAGGTTCACACCCATCCCTGCTAGGAGCTAGGAGGCTGCTACAGTGATTCAGGCTGGAGATGGGGGTGGCTTGCTGTGGTAGGTGTGGAGGTGGTGAGAAGTGGTTGTTTTCTCGATGTGTTTGGAAGGTGGATGAGGAGGAGCAGTTATTTCTCTCTTGTTTGTTTTGTTTGGGGGATAGAAGGAAAGCAGGAATTCAGTTTAAGATATCCTTCAGGCATGCATGTGAAAATGTCAAAGAGGCAGCCGGACGTGTGAGTCCAGAGCTTGGAGGAAATGTTCAGGCTGAGGGTGGTGATTTTGAGAGTCATCCAAGTACAAGTGGCACTAAAACTGAGAGATTGTATGTGGTCATCTAGGAAGTGAGTGTGGCTAACAAAGAGAAGCAATCCGGGCCTGTGGCCTGGGGCTCAGTTTTATTACAATTAAATTAGGGAAAAAAGTAAAGGAAATGTTTAGCTTTGTACATGGCATGTTTAGCTCTCAATAATGGTAGCTTTGCTTTCTACAGTCTGCCCCAGCTTTTTAGCCTCAGCCAGTCTCCAAACGTCATTCACTGTAACCTACAAAGGTGGCTTATGTTGACTCCTCTACCTGCAAGGCCCCATCCCCCTTTCTTATGACTCCTGCCCTTTTCATCCTTGGACATTCCTCAGGTCAAGGTTCATAGCCCAGAAACCTTCCCATAGCAACCCTGCTTCATGCTGACGCCTCCCGCACTTGGAATGACAACAGAAAGAGTCTGATTTGTGCATTGCTTTGTACAAGTTGAGGCCTGATAATCCATTTCGGATGGAATGTTTTGTCTCCACAGTTGTTCTTGATGGGAAGGATTGCATTTCCCATAGTGACCCCTAGTAAATGTTTACTCCTGAGACCCCAGTATGTGAAAGTATAAGACTCTTACTATTTCAGCCTATTCAGTAACCGTAAATGTCTTTGGTTAAAAATTTTTAAAAAATAAATGGGCCTTTTGCTATTTCTAAAATATTAAGTTTTTAGCCTCCTAAGGTAAAAATTTTCTTAGATTTCCTTCTCGATAGCTATTATTTTCGGGATATACATCTAACCTCCCCAAATCCCTAGATAATGATAATCTTGAATTTGTTTTATTCTCCCATTATTTCACAGTTGAATTAAAATATTCCTTAAAACTATAGAAACATCAGTTATCTAATCCATCCTCCCACTTCTGGGAACAAAGCTCAATAACCCCATATCTCTCTAGGGACAAGTCTTGTTTCTTTTCAGCCTCACATCAAGACAGCAGTGTAACATAAGCTGACTGTACCATTAAGTAATTGAAATAAAATTAGGAAGCTATTTGTTAAACTCCTTGGATCACAGTGTATTTAGATTTTGTTTGTTGAGAATACTGATCAACAATATTCTTAGGTTCTTGGTTACTTTGCCCCAGGCACCTCCCAGATTGATAAAGGAGAGAAAGTTCCGTTCTGTTTTGAGGAGAGCTTTCTGGGTAGATGAAAACCTGCATGAAATAATTGGGTTGCCAAGTATTTCTTGTTACTCTGCTTCCATTCCAGGTGTTAGAGGCACCAAAATTCTGCCACTTTAATCACATCTTATGCTCCTCTTAAAGAAAACAATCTGCTATAAAAAGAGTAGTGAAGTGTAGTCCTCATATAATTCTTTCTTTCCTCATCCCCTTCTTCACGGAGCCATGCAAGAACTAGCTCTAAATATTTTCAGATCTTTTGACATCAGGGGTTCTAATCTTCAAGCTTTGCGAAATAGAGCCAATGACAGATGATGGATAAATACTGCCCTTTTTCATTATGCCCACCCTGGAACCTATATATTCTTGTGTATTACAGATTCTTTAAGCATTCTGTCAGGACTCTTCATCTCCAAATTTTGCATACTATGCATGCATAAAAATACCACTGTGATTCTTTTATCTTCTCTCTGTTTTCTATCTGCATGTGTTTCTGTTTGGGTTTTTTTTCTTTCTTAAATGAAACAGACCTTTACTATGATTACAGGTAAAGTTCTTTTTGAAGGGATTTATAGAGGACTAGATATGGTCTCCGTGATTTATGCTTTTTAATGCAGCTCTTGGGTGGATGTTTTATCTCTTACAGGTTGGCAATCCACCTAAAAGACAGATGCAACATACAGGGCCCATTTGCAAAGGAGAGACACTCACTCAGTGGCCAAGCTTCCCGAAAAAATTTCATCTCTCTTATCGGATATATTTTACTTGACATTTAATATGTTGGATAGAAAAGTGACTTCTGAGTCACAGAGCTCCAGAACCCAGCAATGTGCTGGCTTGGTTCGTTAGTTACAGATCCTTTGGAACCATGTGTCAGGGGGAAAAAAAAAAAAGAACTGCTTCCTCTTCTCCTGAAAAACCATATGGCAAAATTTGGTTTTTCTTTCTCACTTCTTGTCATCCTCTTAGTTTTCTAATTCTGTGATTGTCATCAAGAAGAAAGAGGAAAAATGGTATGGGATGCCCCCTGATATATCCAACTGCCTTAAGAGTCCTTATTCTTTACAAAATACTTGAAGGTAGGTTTGAATTGCTCTTGAAACATGGCCCAGCAGTCGTTTCTAGCTCCTCAGGTTTTTGCCTGTGTACCTACACTTCTGTTCTTCAGGGAGCAACATTAATCAGTCCTCTCACACTGTCCTTAGGAGGCAAAGCATTTTCATTTTAAACAAAGTCATTGAGGGTAATTGAATAAGCTCCAGCAATATGTGGGTGTGAAAGAGCAGTTGCTTAGTTGCACAAAGAAAAGCAGGTTTTTATTACAACTTTGATGTGTCGTGGATGAAGAATAGAGGCCTGCACTTTTTCCAAACCCCGTAGTTCCTCAGAGAGCATTTGTGGGCAAAGGAACTGCTAATGGAGGCTCGATTGTTTTTCAACCACTGGTGGTGGAGATTTTAGCTTTTTGTGTGTAATTTGTCCCAGTCCGTTTTCTCCAAGGAAAAGAATGGCTTGTCAGTTTTCTCAAATAGAATTGGATTTCCTTTTTAGTCTGTGAAGAGAATCAGGTCAAGTAGTTAAACCAAAGACTGTCAAGGGTAGGCATTTGAGTTTTTCCATCTGTGCTGTAATACTTTTGGAGTCCTTGTGTTTCTAAGGAGTTTGGCATGCTTTGTTCTGTGGTTCATAGAAAGTAACATGAGCCTGTTTCACTTACCATGGGACACACACTGAGGCAGGAATCTACCGGCATTGATAAGCTTCTTTTAAAAACACCACTTGGGTCCTCTAGATACCTCACATTAGCTCCATTAATGTCTTCTGTTCTGATAAAAAAAAAAAAAAAAAGATAGGAAAATTTGCTGTGCAGGAAACATTTTTATCCTCTTCAAATAAATGAATGAAAATTGAATTTTAAGAGCCTTATAATCTAGACCCATATGTAATATAAACCAATAGCAAGCTGGGTTGCCAGTTGACAGTTCAAGAGGTAAATTTGGCCCACAAATTTTATTTGAACCACACAGTGTTTTAAGTATTTGAATATAAATATCTTTATATGGGGCATATAGTGAGTCTAGTGAGGTCCAGCTCACCATTCTCTCCATTTACCTCACCTGTCTGATCTCTGAAGGCATTTGAAGTTACAACTATAAGCCAGAGGTTGTTAAAATTAGCAATTATTTTCCTAAAAAGTGACAATCAAGGCTAAGGTTGCTAAGCTCAGTGACAGCATGCCACATGATTACTAGGTTCAGAAAAGCCAAAGGTCCTTTTAAATTGCTCCCGTTAAGGAAGATGAGTTACCTAAGGCTGGAGCTGGATATTGGGGAGGGTAAGATCGTAGGGGAATAGACTTAGTTAATCTAACATTCTTTTGGTTATAAACAGGAACTGGGCTGTAGCCTAACTTAAACAAAAAAGGATGAAAAAAAGAATTAAAGAATAAACAACTATATGTGCCTGTAATAATTAACAATTTTTTTAGAATTAAATTTATTGGGAAAACATGGGATTTCTCACTGAATTGGAGGAACAGTTAATGACTGCCATGTGGAAGAGAGAAGGAATAGGGCTGCAATGGAAATCCCAGCTTTCTGAATTCTTTGATCTTCTCCCTCAAGTGTTATTATAATACAGGTCACCTCACTGGACTCCAGGACTTGGTCTCTTTGATATTCACCCTGGATCAGCTGGGTCAGGCCACTTGACCTAAACAAAGGCCAAGGGCGCCTGTCCTATCCTGGAAGCCATTCTTAGAGAAAAGAGAAACTTTAAGTTACCCTAAGAAGTCAAGTCCTTGGCATGCCTTAAGTATTCAGTATAATTTTTATGCAGTTTTGCCCTTAGGTTTTTGTTTTTCTCATATTTTATTCTGTTATTTCAACCAACCCTTGGACTTGAGCACCTAGAAACAGAGTATAGGATAGTTTTGGTTTTACTAATCCTAGACCCTAACATCAATGTGTGTGTGTGTGAATATACATATGTCTATACCTATCTAGCTAGCTCTATCTTTCTTTAAACATTAACTATTTCTCTATCTACATGTAGTCTTAGAGATAGCCTTATCTCCAAGTAGCATTGGCAATAAGTTGGCACCTTGGATATACTACTGACATTTTTAATTTAGCGAATATATGCCTACAAGATCTATGTATATGTAATATTTTTTAAAGTAAAAAGTTATTTGTGAAGACATTTATTAATTTTTTACTTATTTGTTTATTTTTTTAGAGACAGGGTCTTACTCTGTTGCCCAGGCTGGAGTGAGTGGTGCGATCATGGCTCACTGCAGCCTCAACCTCCCAACTCAGGCCTCCCAAGTAACTGGTACTACAGCACTGTCACCCAGGCTGGAGTGCAGTGGTGCAATCTCAGCTCACTGCAACCTCTGCCTCCTGGGTTCAAGTGATTCTCCTGCCTCAGCCTCCCAAGCAGCTGGGATTACAGGCGCCTGCCACCACGCCCAGCTAATTTTTTGTATTTTTAGTAGAGATGGGGTTTCACTCTGTTGGCCAGGCTGGTCTCAAACTCCTGACCTCGTGATCTGCCCACCTCAGCGTCTCAAAGTGCTGGGATTACAGGCGTGAGCCACTGCGCCTGGCCTAAATTTTTATTTTATTTTATTTTATTGAGACAGGGTCTCACTATGTTGCCTAGGCTGGCCTTGAACTCCTGGGCTCAAGTCATCCTCCCACCTTGGCCTCCCAAAGTTTTGGGATTACAGATGTGAGCCACTGCACCCGGCCCCCATTTCGAGGACTTTTAGTAGAGAACGTAAGTATCAGTATTTAGCCCATGATCCCAATTAGGGTTCTCAAACCAAACTTAGACTAAGTCTCATATTCTTTGATTTTTTTTTTTCTGTCATGCATAGTTACCTCGCAGGAAAAAAAATCTGAAAATTTCTTCAGGGCATCTGAATATTCACAGCCCCCCTTGCAACTGGCTAGCCTGGGATTCTTTAATGCATGATTATTTCTGTATCAGTTAGGACTCTCTGGGTTGCAAGTGGCAGACCCAACTGAAACTAGTACAAACAGGGATTGGTTGAAACCCTCCTGGAGAGAAAAAGAAGAGCTGCAGGGACCAGGAAGGCTCTGGAAGTTGATTATGACTAAAATGAGCACTGAAGACCTTAGTTATCCATATTAGGCACTGTGTCCGGAATTGGTGGGTACTTGGTCTCACTGACTTCAAGAATGAAGCCACGGACCCTCGCGGTGAGTGTTACAGTTCTAAAGGCGGCGTGTCCGGAGTTTATTCCTTCTGATGTTCGGATGTGTTCGGAGTTTCTTCCTTCTGGTGGGTTCGTGGTCTCGCTGGCTCAGGAGTGAAGCTGCAGACCTTCGCAGTGAGTGTTACAGCTCTTGAGGCGGCACATCTGGAGTTGTTCTTTCCTCCTGGTGAGCTTGTGGTCTCGCTGGCTTCAGGAGTGAAGCTGCAGACCTTCGAGGTGAGTGTTACAGCTCATAAAAGCAGTGTGGACCCAAACAGCAGTAGCAAGATTTATTGCAAAGAGCGGAAGAACAAAGCTTCCAGAGTGTGGAAGGGGACCCGAGTGGGTTGCCCTTGCTGGCTAGGGCAGCCTGCTTTTATTCTCTTATCTGGCCCCACCCACGTCCTGCTGATTGGTAGAGCTGAGTGGTCTGTTTTGACAGGGCACTGATTGGTGTGTTTACCATCCCTGAGCTAGACATAAAAGTTCTCCAAGTCCCCATCAGATCAGTTAGATACAGAGTATGGACACAAAGGTTCTCCAAGGCCCCACCAGAGCAGCTAGATACAGAGTGTCGCTTGGTGCATCCACAAACCTCAAGCTAGACACAGGGTGCTGATTGGTGTGTTCACAGACCTTGAGCTAGACACAGAGTGCCGATTGGTGTATTTACAATCCTTGAGCTAGACATAAAGGTTCTCCAAGGCCCCACCAGAGCAGCTAGATACAGAGTGTCGACTGGTGCATTCACAGACCCTGAGCTAGACACAGGGTGCTGATTGGTGTATTTACAATCCCTGAGCTAGACATAAAGGTTCTCCACATCTCCACCAGACTCAGGAGCCCAGCTGGCTTCACCCAGTGGATCCCGCACCGGGGCTGCGGGTGGAGCTGCCTGCCAGTCCAGCGCCGTGCGCTTGCACTCCTCAGCCCTTGGGTGGTCAATGGGACTGGGCGCCGTGGAGCAGGGGGTGGCACTCGTCGGGGAGGCTCCGGCCGCACAGGAGCCCATGGAGGAGGTGGGAGGCTCAGGGATGGCGGGCTGCAGGTCCCAAGCCCTGCCCTGTGGGAAGGCAGCTAAGGCCCGGTGAGAAATCGAGCGCAGCGCCGGTGGGCTGGCACTGCTGGGGGACCCAGTACACCCTCCGCAGCCGCTGGCCTGGGTGCTAAGCCCCTCATTACGCGGGGCCGGCAGGGCCTGCCGGCTGCTCTGAGTGAGGGGCCCGCCAAGCCCACGCACACCCAGAACTCCAGCTGGCCCGCAAGCACCGCGCGCAGCCCCGGTTCCCGCTCGCGCCTCTCCCTCCACGTCTCCCTGCAAGCTGAGGGAGCCGGCTCCCGCCTTGGCCAGCCCAGAAAGGGCTGAAGGGCTCCTCAAGTGCCGCCAAAGTGGGAGCCCGGGCAGAGGAGGGGCCGAGAGCAAGTGAGGGCTGTGAGGACTGCCAGCATGCTGTCACCTCTCAGCACTACCACAGATATAGTGAGTATTTACTATTCTTTTTGGTCACACCTTTGAATATCTTTCCTGTGTGTGAGGAATTCTCTGTCTTTCTAAGAAACAAAACAAAAAATAATTGCCACTTGTCTTTGCACCCAAAGTGCATTCATGTGACCTAGGCTTCACCATTTAGACACACCTGCATGAGAGTTTGGATTGTACCCTACAGATGCAAAGCAGGGGGCAAGAGGGCCACAGAGTAGCTCAGTGGCCGAGGTTCTGTCAGAGGCATCCAGAGCTCAGGGTGGTGTCCATGCCCAGCAGTGAAGCTATGTCATCTACACTGGCATGTCTGGAGGTGGTGTTCCTGCCCTTGAGATTCTGTAAGCTAATAAATCTTTAATCAATCCTTTTCTGCTTAACTAGCCAGAGTAGTTTCTATTGTTTACAACTAAGAACCTTGGCAGACCAATAAATTAGAGCTGGCAGTTTGGAAGGTTACAACTGTAACTTTTCCTTTTCAATTTTGCTTAGGTCTATTTAATACAGATTTTGGAACATGGTGATTGGGGCCAAGTGAACTATTTTACTTCAGATACTAAATTATACCAATCTGCTAACTTATTACTAAATCAACTCAATTTAATCAACACCAAGCCCTTTTTCATGGTACCATGTGCCTGAGGCATTGGGTGGGAGGGGCCCGTTTATGCTGTGGTCACAAACAACGCTCCAAACTCATGCTAGCAGAGGTTTATTTCTTGCTTGCACCAGATATCTGTTGCGGGTGTGGGGCGCTGCTCTATGCAGTCACTGCATCTCTCTAGACCCCAGGCTAGCAGTGCAGCTGCCATCTGGAACACTGCTGGTCACCTTGGCAGAAGGGTAAATGCTCTGGAGGATCTTTGCATGGCATTATTAAAAGCTCTAGCCTGAAAGTTAACACACATTACCTCTGCTCACAATCCAATGGTCAGAGCCAGTTGCTCAGTCCCACCCAATTCTAGAGGGACCATCCTGCTGTGTGCCATAGTCAGAGAGTTGGAGATGGGTGGCAAGCAATGCCAACGGTCACCACAGTATAGTAACCCTTCAATCATCCGTGTCTAAATGGACATCGTCTAGGTCATGTTTCACATTCGCTGTTTTGGATGCCTCACTGAATCTGCACATTTGACAGTATTGAATACAGCACGGGAGCCTCTTTTCGGGGGACCAAGATCTAAAATGAAGCAGAGACCTGAATTTAGCAGAACAGTGAAATAAAACAAGACTCCATTTACATCTTACAAACAGTGCCGTGGTGCATCCTGGAGTTTGTTGAATGCAATGATTCTTGTTGACATTGTTTACGTTACATTCTTTGCACAGAGCAGGGGTGGGATGATGGTCTGCTGGTCTTTTTCTCTAGGGGGGTGGAATAAAGCAAATTATTTGAATAAATAAAGCCATGAGTGTAAATGAGCCAAAGGCCTATGATGAGATGAATCAAACTCCAAGTCAATCCATCTTCATGGCCATCACTTACTTATTTTTAGTTGGAGCTGGTTGAATGACTTCCAAACATGTTTTCAGAATCCGGCCCCAAATCAGAGGCAATATTCGTGTTTTATAGCATTTGCTATTGTGCACAATGCTACAGCAAGTCATTTTAGCTTATTTTTCATGTACTTTGACTAGAGCACAATCACTTAAAAATCCTGATTAGCAAAATACATGCTCATTGAGCTCAGAGTAATTAGGCCATAGAAGTAGGCCTCTTCGTTCAGCAGTTTCGGGAGTAGCATATGGGAGAAGTCAGTGAAAGTAATACATGGGACCTAGGAGTCCTGTCTACATGGTTTTACAAATTTCATGAAAATACTTCAGTATGGTGCAGCTTCATCTATAAGATGGGCTCATATTTTCATACTTGCAGTCAGCAGTTTAAATTCTGCCCCCTTGCTTAGTGGATATGGACAAGTAGCATATCCTCTCTGAACTTGAGTTTCTTCCTTTGAAAAAAAGTTACTAATACTTAACTCACAGGGTTGTCGTGAAGATGAAACGAGAGCAGGTAGGTGAAAGCACCTTGCAGGTGTTCACATGGAAAGAGTTCAGTCAATGAATATGGTCTGTGTTCAGCCTTGTGCTTCCAGCTGGGGCACTGGCCTGTGAGTACCAAAAATGTATAGATGTGTGTGCTTGTGGTGGGTAAAGCCCAATATTCATTGCAATTTTAAATATTTATTTTATTATTCCTGAAATGTAATGCATATATAATATGCTCAGGGATCAGAGGAGTTGGAATTTTTCTTTTTAATCTGAAATAAAAGCTAGCCATAACTAGTACATTTTTGTTAGTGTTTGTATTATAAATGTATTCCCCATGTAACTCATTTATTATGAAATTGTTAAGGCTTATTGTTCACATTAGTTTGTGATTTTTTTTCCTTTCAAAACTAATGACAAATATCTTTTACAACATGCTGTTCAATGATTTTGGTCCATAGTAGGATTGACAGTATAAATGGGATTCCAGGCTTTTGAAATATCATTTTCCCTCAAAAGAATGTTTACAAATTTCCTATTAACTGGGTCACTTACTACCACTCTGTTACCTCTTTAGTTCAAGGGAGGCCAGTTGGAGCAATTGTGGGTTAAAAAGCTAATTGCTAAATTGTTTTTCCTGTCTTGTCTTCACATTTTAGTCAATTAAGTGCATATTATTATACTTGGTACTTTATATGCATTTTAAAGATAAACTCAGTCAACACAATAAAGTCTAAGTATCAGTGTTGCACATGGTTTTATGCAGAATATAATTCCTTCAAGCAGATTATAATTTAAGAGTGGGGTAGGAGGGGCCTACTGTACTAGGAGAGTTGCATATATTTTTTCATTTAATTCTCAAAACAAAACCATGAGGTAGGAATTGCTCTCATTTTGCAGACAGGGAAGTCAGGGCTCAACACTTTAATAAATTTGGGCAAGACACAGCTATAAGGGATAAAGTGAAGGTTTAAACTGAAAATCCATGCTTTTTTCTATATTTGCCTGCTGAGAAGGGAGCTAACAACCAATTCTCATATACAGTAGATTCTTTACCAGATAAAAATTAAAATCTTGTAAACAAGAGGCACTACAAAGTTAAAAGACAAGTAATAGTCTGGGCAAGGATATCTGCATTGTATAGCACCAATAAAGGATCAATATCCAAAATTTTAAAAGAACGCCATCAAAGTGAAAAAACTGAACAGAAAAATAAACAAGAAATCAGTCAGGGATTAGTAGAAGAGGAAACCTGAAAGGTCAAAAAATGTATATATTTACATATAACGATGATTAATAAGGGGAAGAAAATCAAAGCACAGTGAGATTTCTATTTCACCTCCATCATACTGGAAAAAATACAAATGTCTGATTGAAAAAGAGGATTGATGGCCATGTGTGCTGACTCATGCCTGTAATCCCAGCACTTTGGGAGGCTGAGGTGGGTGGATCACTTGAGGTCAGGAGTTCGAGACCAGCCTGACCAACATAGTGAAACTCTGTCTTTACTAAATATACAAAAATTAGCTGGGCGTGATGGCACATGCCTGTAATCCCAGTTACTTGGGAGGCTGAGGCAGGAGAATCACTTGAACTCAGGAGGCGGAGTTTGCAGTGAGCCAAAATCATGCCATTGCATTCCAGCCTGCTGGGTGACAGAGTGAGACTCCATCTCAAAAAAAAAAAAAAAAAAAAAAAGAGAATAATATAGGGACAAAGGAACTGCTTATTACACTGCATCACCCAAAGTAGTTCCCTATCCCTACTCCTCCAATATAGTCTCTTATTTTCTCCATAGCATTACCGCTCTCTGACAATTTTTTCTTGCTTTAACTTTTGTTTGCAGTCTCATCCCCCATGAAGGCAGGGAGCTCATCTGTCTTACTCACCATGATATCCCCAGTGACTATGATAGTTCTGGCACATAGTAGGTTCTCAGGAAATACTGGCTGAAAGAATGGTTGTTTCTATCACTGGGGTACTAGAATGATGGGTTTGAGGAACAGCTGGATCTTTCAAGCACTACTTCAAAGTCCATTTGAGGTGTCTAATTTCTGAACCAGGGCATTGCATTACAGACTCTTTACACAGATAACCCAGCATTCACTTTGCTTCAGGTAACAGTGGCTGCAGAACAGAAGTTGAGAACCACATGTAGCTTATGTATGGCCCATAAGCTAAGAATGGTTTCTACAGATGAACATTTGTAATCAGTTTGATGTTAGGAAAAACTAACTTTGTTTTTTGTTTTGTTTATAACTTTTGTTTCAGGTTCAGGGGTACATGTGCAGGTTTGTTATATAGGTAAACTTGTGTCATGGGGGCTTGTTGTACAGATTATTTCGACACCCAGGTACTAAGCCTGGTACCGAATAGTTATTTTTTCTGCTCCTCTGCCTCCTCCCACCCTCCACCCTCAAGTAGGTCCCAGTTGGTGTCTATTGTTCTCTTCTTTGTGTCTATGAGTTTTCATCATTAGCTCCCATTTACAAGTGAGAATATACGGTATTTGGTTTTCTGTTCCTGTATTAGTTTGCTAAGGGTAATGGCCTCCAGCTCCATCCATGTTCCTGCAAAAGACATGATCTCATTCTTTTTTATGGCTGCCCAATAGTCCATGGTGTATATGTACCACATTTACTTTATCCAGTCTATCACTGATGGGCATTTAGGTTGATTCCATGTCTTTGCTATTATGAATAGGGCTGCAATGAACACTCACATGCATGTGTCTTTATGGTAGAATGATTTATGTTCCTCTGGGTACATACTCAATAATGGTTTTGCTGGGTCGAATGGTAGTTCTGCTTTTAGCTCTTTGAGGAATCGCCACACTGCTTTTCACAATGGTTGAACTAATTTACACTCCCACCAACCGTGTATAAATGTTCCCTTTTCTCCATAACCTTGCCAGCATCTGTTACTTTTTGACTTTTTAATAATAGCCTTCTTACTGGTGTGAGATGGTATCTCATTGTGGTTTTGATTTCCATTTCTCCACTGATCCGTAATACTGAGCTTTTTTTTAAAAATATGCTTGCTGGCTGCATGTAAATCTTCTTTAGAGAAGTGTCTGTTCATGACCTTTGCCCACTTTTTAATGGGGCTGTTTTTTTCTTATAAATGTAAATTCCTTATAGATGCTGGATATTAGACCTATGTCAGATGCAC
Organism: Hylobates moloch; assembly: GCF_009828535.3. NCBI lineage: Eukaryota > Metazoa > Chordata > Mammalia > Primates > Hylobatidae > Hylobates > Hylobates moloch. The sequence goes on along the minus strand of NW_026652277.1, from coordinate 128,140,710 downwards.
AGTTTGCAGGCATTTTCTCCCATCCTCTACAGGTTGTTTGCTAACTCTGTTGATAGTTTCTTTTGCTATGCAGAAGCTCTTAAGTTTACTAGATCCCATTTGTCAATTTTTGCTTTTGTTGCGTTTGCTTTTGGCGTCTTTGTCATGAAGTGTTTGCTCGTTCCTGTGTCCAGGATAGTATTGCCTAGGCTGTCTTCCAGGGTTTTTATAGTTATAGGATTTACATTTAAGGCTTTAATCCATCTTTGGTTGATTTTTGTGTATGGTACAAGGAAGGGAGGAAGGGGCCTAGTTTCAGTCTTCTGTATATGGCTAGCCAGTTATGCCACAACATTTATTGAATAGAGAGTCCTTTCCCCATTGCTTGGGAAACACTAACTTGGGGTATATACATTCCAGGTATATACCCCAATGGAAAAAAATGCTATCAATAAATTTCATTCCTCTCATTAACAGATCTGTATTACTAAAAATTGTGCACAATTACTATTTTTTAAATTTCATCAATAAAAGTTGTAGAAATTTATCTTTTTATATAAGTACCTATTTATTAATAATATTCTTGATTTTGCTTCTTGGCTCACAAAGTTTAAAGTATTTACTGTGTGGCTTTCTTCAGAAAATTTTTGTCAACCCCTGCTACAGAAGTGGCCTCAGGGCCCCTTAGCTGTGACTGTTGCAGGAGGGTGGGTGAGAAAAAACTTCGGTGGACCCAGTCATGTCCAGGAGACTCTCCTGCTAGAGTTTTTTTCATCTGCAGCATGAGAACAGTCTTTGACTTCCATAGGGCACTGAGAATGTTTTAGGACTTTCTGACCATTTATGGGAATGGCACCGCAAAGTCTCGAAGGTCATGAGTCCATTGTCATGCAGTGAACATTAAAGTGGTAAATCTTGAATTTGCCTCCTACTCCCTGTTACCCACCTTTATAACATAACCGTTGCATTGTTGGGCAGATTACAGTATGAAAGTCAGGTGATCTCATCTCTTCCAGCTTCTGGGGTCACCCTTTCCCCTAATACTTAAAATGGCTTGAACCATGTCCTATAAGTTCAGTACCTTTTCTTCCCTCCAGTATTCTGATAATAATGGGGCTTACCTTTCCTGGTCATCTTTCTGTGAATTTCTGCTGCCAGCTCAGTGTTTCACCTCTGGCCACTGCTGTCTCCTCTTTGCTCTGCACTGCCCGCTTCTCTAATCTTCCAGAGTGACACCAACACAGGCCTTACTGAAGGGCTCAGGGAAAAGAAGGAAGATATCAACGTGGTTCAAAACAGAAATCAACTAAAACCGATTAAAATTTTCTTGGCCACTGGGATTTCTTACAGCCTGTATTTTCTTCTTAGGCCCCTGCTCCATTGTTCCTGCCTTCTCTTATCTACACATCAATCCCTTTTCCATTTTCAAGCCTTCAACACCCCTACTCCCTACCTGACTCTAGAAAATAAATGTCATTTTCTTCCTCAGGCAATTTAGCTTCCTCTGTTTTCCCCTTTCCTTCCAGGCCTGTCCTAGACATGAATTATGCCACTCTGGCAGAAGGCAGAATTGGCTGCAGTGAGTGTTTGTTTTCAATAATCCTGTTTCTCCTTTCCTCTCTACTATTAGACAATCCATAAAATGTGCTCAGCACAGTACCTTGTGCATAAGAAGCACTCATTATACGTTCATTGTTCTTATTATTAAGAGGATTGTGCCAACTTAGGCCCAGTGCTGGTCCCCTCATCCTAGCCATGGCTAGGATGGCTACTGCTGTGTTATGGTACAAGGGAAGTATATTATTAGTGGTACTTTGAGAGCAGCAATATATTGCTTCATGCAGAACCCCTTTTTTCCTTTCTACCTGTCTTCATTTTCTCCTTTGGCTTTTGGGGTTCCTGGTGAACTATATTTATTTCCGTCTGTCATGGAAATGAGTACACAGAGGGTGATGACATAAACTTTAGGGTTCAAAAGTGCCCAGAAATGACCCAGCAATTTCATTCCAGGTATATACCTAAGATAACTGAAAACATGTTTACACAAAACTTGTCCATGATTATTCATAGGGTCATTATCCATAGTAGCCAAAAGTTGGAAACCATCCAAATGTCTATCAGCTGACGAATGGGTACACAAGTTTCCCCATACAGGGGAAACTTACTCAGCTATAAAAAGAATGAAGCACTGATACATGCTACAACATGGATGAACCTTGAAACCTAGTGCAAAGTAAAAGCAATCGCAAAAGGCCACATATTGCATTACTCATTTTTTAACGAAATGTCCAGAATAGGCAAATCTAGAGAGACAGAAAGTAGATTAGTGGTTGCCAGAGGCTGGGGGTAGAGGGAAATGGGAAGCAACTGCTACTAGGAACGGAGTTTCTTTTTGGGGTGATGAAAGTATTCTGGAATTAGATAATGGTGTCAGTTGCACAAGCTGCATATATACTAAAAGCCACAGTGAAATGGTAAATTTAAAATAGTAAATTTTGTGGCATGTGAATCATATCTCCATTTTTCAAAAATGCTCAGAAGCCCATGGAATGCATGACAGCTGTGAAAGTACATGATTTTCTCTGTTCAGATAAAGAGAAATGAACTGTGAGCATACCCTGGGACCTCAGCCTGATGGTATTCACTTGTGGGCACAGGCATGTTCAGCAGAAATGTGGAGCCCACGTGCTGGCCTCTCTAGGTAGCACCTGGCTTGGCCTCTCAGGAATCTTCTTCTGGCTGCTGGTGAACTTCATGGTGCTCCCTCTCCCAACAGCTCCCCAGGCATGGCAGACGCATTGCAGAATCAGATACACACAGCCCTGCATTAGAAACATAGGAGCTTGCTGTTTGCCAGAGCAGAGAGAGCTTCAAGCTGCCATCACTGTGAGCTTGCTGACCTCCTAGTGCATTAGCTTTTTGCACAAAGCACTGACACTGACCACCCAGGGGGTTGTCAACAGATGTGGCCAGGAAGCTGTCAGCCCATTGCACCTCTTATACAAGGGAGCGCTTGTTCTGCTAAGGATTTCAGCTACCTTGGCCCTTCTTTCTCACCTTCATTCTCACCCAGATGACTGTTGTCACCTCATTCTGGTGACTTATGTGCAAGAAGCATCCTATGCATTTTGGAGGGCTTTTGCGTTAAAAAGGGAACAGCAGTTACAGTACCTTGCTTTTAGACAGCTCTTCCCAGCTTACAAAGGCTTGCTCTGTTGTTATCCCAAGTGATTCTCATCATAGCCTTATGAGTGAGATGGACGTTATTTCCATTCTACCAAGAAGGAATCTGGTTAAATTACTGGATTGAGATAAATTGCGATTATAATCCAGGTCACACGAGGTCAGATTTCATGTTCTTCCTACTCTATACTGAGACTGCCTCTATGCTGAAATCTGAATCTCAGAAAAATATGTTGATTACTATACATTTTAGGTTTGATATTAAGGCTTCTTAGGCATTTTGCAAATGAACGAATATATCTTAAAGCTTAATTTCAGCAATTTTGTCAGGTTAGAATTTCAAGTATGTCTTACATTTCTTAAAAACAAATTTGAACTGGTTATATAATTATGATAGGGCATGTCCTTTTGAATAGTGAATATTCATTTTGCTCAGAAATAGCAGAAAATGGCTTATTTAACTAATGTGCACTTAGAGGAACCTCAATCAGGAGCAGATAGCTACATCAGCTTTGAAATTGAAATGCTTGAATTTATTTGGATACCCTGGTTACAGAGAGTTGTTTTGGAAAATCCAAATGCCTGGGCCTTATTCCTGGACAGGGAATGTTCTTATTTATAAAACCAAACTACCAGCGCAGATTGGAGCCTGTTGAACACATACAACATTGCATCCTTTCTTGTTATGGTCATGTGTTGAGACAAGACACAGGAGAAAAGAGTGCTATCTATATGTATAATTTGTTATTTTAAAAACATAGGTAAGCCATGATGCTGACAATTAAAATAAATACGTGTATATTTGTTCAAGCCATTAACTTAATAGGAAAAACAGACATAAAGTGCCCTACATTTTTTTGAAAAAAAAAAAATTTTTAAATAATAAAACCATATAGGAGTGTGAGAAGTAGGGTAAGGGAAATTGGAAATTTACTTTTCTGTGTCTTTTTTTTGAGGAATTCTTAGGTTATAGTTATTTTGAAACCCAAACTTTTCAATGTAAAAATAGAAGTGAAGAAAGAGGAACAGATTGGAGTCTGGAAAAAAAAATAGAGAGAGAACGTACAGCAGGAAGGCTGTGTACGAGGGAATGCTGTGTTCAGCCTCATCTCAGATTTCCTCCGTACTGTGGAGATAACCAGGATAGTGAAGACTTGAACTGAGTTCAGAACAGTGGTTCTCCATGCTTTTGAGTTACAAAATTTTGATGAAAACAATTTGATGGAAGCTGTGGACAAGTGTTCCAGAATACTGAACATTTGCACACATGCACATTAATTTGCAGTTGATTTCAGCAGATTCATGATTCTCATGAAGGTCGCTCATGAAGAGTGGGTCAGAATTGGCCATAGGAGTTTTCAGATTACAGATACCTAGGTCTCCCCTAGCCCAGGGGTCCTGTGATGGACCACTCTGGCAGGGAGGCATGAGTGCCAGGTTAAGACGTGGCCAGGGATGGTTGTGATGGTTGATTTCTAAACTTGGGGTAGAGAGTTCAGTAACTGGTGTTCATCTTTAACTGAGAGCTGCCCCAGTGTGATGGGCTTCTCTCTCCCGGAATCACTTCACTGCTGGCTGGGCTGAACCCTCAGGAGGTGGACCTACTGTCCTGGACAACAGCCCCTAGAGTCAGGATCCCTCCTCTCCACCCCCATGCCCCTGCCCCTCAGCACCTCAGGCCTGGCCTAGCTCCATCCTCGTTGTGCCAGATGTGTGAGCACCTTGGACTCCTTAAGTTAGACCTTGAAGAAGAGCTGTGTTTTCTTTTCAGGATAGTGGCCAGTGGTTCCTCCCTCCTATTGATTTTTGTGTTGTTTCATTTGTGAATAAGTGCTTGTTCTATGCTGTTAAAATGTTGAATGCTAAAACAGTCTTTAAAGGTGGGAAAATTCATAGCTTCTTGAGAAAATAAATATAAAGGAAGTTATGGGTCATCTCTTCAACCTTGTCCACATCCTGGTTTATGTTCATATTCCTCCAGCTAGGCACCAACATTCCTCTGGCAACTTGTAAGTTAATTAATAACATGGCGCTGTCTCTATCTATACACTTGTGTCATGTCTACAATCGTTTAATTGACAAGTTGAATAGAAGCCCCATACCCAAAGTCACCAATGTGTAGTAATTGGTCAGTTATATACAATAAAATATGATTGAAGCAGTGAACCACAAAAACATATACATAGACCATCTATTTTAACCGAAAACATATACATGTACATTTGTTTGCCAATCTTTTGTTGTGTGTATTGCCCCTGGCTGGAGTTCTGATCTTTCTTGCACAAAGCCATCTATACTATATCACCCACCCTTCCCAGTTTTGGTTTCTTCAAAGTGGAGCAAGAATTTGACATTTGTAAAATAGTCTAAGTGCAGAACACCTCCAGATTTTAGTGATTTTGTTATTCTTTTTTGCAGTTACCTCACCCATACCTAATGCACAGTATTTAGAAATGGCACCTAGCCTTTATTGACTTGTTTTTTCATAGGAAAGAGAACTCATTTTCTTTCTATGCACACATTTCATTGGTTTACCTAATGTTCAATTAAATTATGTCATTTCAATAACTTGTACAACTGATAGAAACTGGTCTGGGAGCAAGCCAAATGACTCCTAGGGGGAGAATGAACCAAGCTGTTAGCAGCAGGAGTACACAGATAGGGAAAGTTCTGAGTTGGTTTTGTAGAGACAGATTAAGAGTGCTTCTATTGCAATATGTGTTGAAGAAAATAAAAGTTGTGGCACCATGTTTTAAGGTACACTGAAGCTACTTTATTTTACTTGTAAAATAAATTCCTATAAGGAGGAATGCACTTATTTAACTTTAAGAGAATCTGCACAACATCACTATCCAGGATGAATGCTTAGAAGTAGACCAGAACAGTTATGACCAGGAGGTTATCTCTGGGAGGTCATCTCTGTGGGATCAGCCTCCCATGACAAACACTGTTTTCATCTTCACCTTTGCCAACTACTTTTTCTGCATTTAACCAATAAAATTTGCAGTAACAAATATTGATAGTTGCAAGGTTACATACCAACAGTCTTTGGAATTATGAAAGCTAACCTTCAATATTATAAACTAATTAGCTCAGTGCTGTTAAACAATTTGGACAAAACCTAACCTTAATGATTTTAAGTAGAGAACTTATACAGATTTAGCTTAAAGTTTATGGTAACTGGTATGTGAATACTTAACTTTTTAATCTATTAAAACAAATGCTAATTTTTAGTGAAGTGTTTTAAATTCTCAAAAATGCTTCCTTGTAGTTTTTCTCAGGGTTCCTGGTAACTACTTGTCATCTCTGGTTTTAATTTTAATTTGAACAAAGCTGAATCAAAGACATGTAGGAGTTTTTGTTATTGTTGTTTTGCTTTGGCTTTGTTTTTTGAGACAGAATCTTGCTCTGTTGCCCAGGCTGGAGAGCAGTGGTGTGATCTCGGCTCACTGCAACCTCCACCTCCCAGACTCAAGCGATTCTCCTGCCTCAGCTTCCTGAGTAGCTGGTATTACAGGCATGCACCATCACGCCCAGCTAATTTTTGCATTTTTAGTAGAGATAGAGTTTTGCCCATGTTGGCCAGGTTGGTCTCAAACTCCTGACCTCAGGTGATCCGCCTACTTCGGCCTCCCAAAGTGCTGGGGTTACAGGTGTGAGCCACCACACCCAGCCGACGTGTAGGGTTTATAATAATTTATTTCCACCCAAAGAAAGAGTATGTATATTTAGCTAGATTAAGGTATTACTATGAAGTCCAGTTAGTGAATTTCCCTACTTTCTTCCAAAGTCATTAAAACAAATTGTCCTCAGCCCTGAGGATTATATCATGTTCTCTCCTCCCTGGCATTTAAATCAATGTAAAAATGTCCCTTGGAATCATTTCTGTGGGGGACTGTAAAAGCAGTAAAACACATGGCATCTTCACAGGGCTTGTAGTCTGGTTAGAGAAACAAGATTGACGCACTTGAAACAGATTATACCAAATGTTTGATTAAGTATAAAATGGGAAGTAAAAGTAATAATTGCTGAAGCACCTGCTTTGCATGGTCTATTTTGCACATAGTAGAGGCTTGAAGGATTAGGAAATTTGAGGGAATATGTGGAACTAAAACTAGAGTCTGAAGAATAAGTGGAATCTGAACTGACTAGTGAATAAGCGGGAGAATTCTGGGCAGGAGGAAAAGTGTGTTAGGGTCATGATGCACCAGGATTTGTTTTGTAACTGGAATTTCCTTGTGGTCTATCTGGGCACTTCCTAACTTCCCTGAATCTGATCTTGACATTGACTTGTCTTTGGTTATACTTTTCTTTCCCTATCAGAGAATCTGCATAAGACCGATGGTCTGTTCTAGCCTACCATTCAATCTCTGATGGTGTGACATTGGGAAAGTGCTGTAGGGGTACATTCATAATGATAACCACCTCTTTTTTATTATTCTGTGCACTCTTTTTTTTCTAACTTTTATTTTAGGTTCTAGGGTACATGTGAAAAACTCATATCACGAGGGTTTGTTGTACAGATTATTTCATCACCCAAGTATTGAGCCTAGTACCCAATAGTTATTTTTCCATTCTTCTCCCTTCTCCAACCCTCTACCCTCAAGTAGACTTCAGTGTCTGCTCTTCCCTCCTTTGTGCCTATGAGTTCTCATCATTTAGCTCCCACTTCTAAGTGAGAACATGCAGTATTTGGTTTTCTGTTCCTGCATTAGTTTGCTAAGGATAATGGCCTCCAGCTCCATCTATGTTCCTGCAAAAGATATGACCTTTTCTGTTTTATGGCTGCATAATATTTCATGGTGTATACGTACCACATTTTCTTTATCCAGTCTGTCACTAATGGGTATTTAGGTTGATTCCATGTCTTTGCTATTGTGAATAGTGATGTGGTGATCACGTGCATGTGTCTTTATGTAGAATGATTTATATTCCTCTGGTTACATACCCAATAATGTGATTGCTGGGTTGAATATTAGTTCTACTTTTAGCTCTTTGAGGCATCACCACACTGCCTTCCCTAACAGTTGAACTAATTTTCACTCCCACCGACAGTGTGTAAGTATTCCCTTTTCTCTGCAACCTTGCCAGCAAATGATAACCATCTTTTTTTTTTTTTTTTTGAGGCAGAGTCTTGCTCTGTCACCCAGGCTGGGGTGCAGTGGAGAGATCTCAGCTCACTGCAAGCCCCGCCTCCTGGGTTCACCCATTCTCCTGCCTCAGCCTCCCAAGTAGCTGAGACTACAGGCGCCTGCCATCATGCCTGGCTAATTTTTTGTATTTTTAGTAGAGATGGGGTTTCACCGTGTTAGCCAGGATGGTGTCGATCTCCTGACTTCGTGATCTGCCCACCTCGGCCTCCCAAAGTGCTGGGATTACAGGCGTGAGCCACCGTGCCCAGCCGATAACCATCTTTTATAGAGTGCCTTTTAGTAGGTGCTTGCATGAATCAGGATAGGCTACGTTGTGATGCAGTAACAAACATTCACGTGGATGTTTGATTTCAAATTTCAGTGGATTAAAATGAAGAACTTTTATTTCTTGCTATGCTACATGGCCAGTGTGGGTTGGTAGGGATGAGAGGCAAGGTCTCAGCTTGTTGCTGTCATTCAGGGGCTCGGGCTGGCCCCTGCCTCTACTTACATATACCACTGCCACTCATCAGAAAGGCCCAAATCCTTTCCCCTGACACATTCTAATCCTCCTTTTCAACTCACTAAGGATTCATCCTCCATGACATTTTCAGAACCACTAGTGAACTTTTTGGTGTGTTCTGTATCTTCTGGAGAAAGAATTTCATGGATTTCTTACCTGTTGCACTGAGTTTATCAGTGCAAGACAGCCATTTTGGTTTTTACCTGGGAATCCTTTCTGAAGTACTACTGGGCATGCCATGTCTATATTATCAACTAGCTTTGGGGAAGATAAAACTCAGACCTGGGATGGAGGCGGCATGGGGTAGTGGAGCAAGTATGGGACCAGCAGCCTAGAGGCCTGGGCCAGAATCCATCACTGTCACCTCCTACCTGGGTGACTTTGCCATGTCATTTCACCTCTCTGAACTTCATTTTCTTCAATTATAATATGAAGCAGCTAGTCTTGATTATTATTAAAGTCTCTTTTAATGCAAAGACCCCCTACCAGTACAATAGGTGCAGTGTAGGCCCAGCTACTTGGGAAGCTGAGGCAGGAGGATCACTTGAGTCCAGGAGTTCAAGTCTAGCCTGGGCAATATAGTGAAACCCTAGTCTTAAACATTTTTTTCATAAAAAAAAAAAAAATACAATGATTCCCTACGAGTACAAAACAAGTAAAATTTAAAGCTTGAAATTGTTTGTGTCTTTTGGATTCTGTAACTGCTTTTTTCATTGTAAGTTTTTACTTATGGATGAAAGGTTGTTTTTCTTTAATGAAAGGAATATTAGTCATTTCTCATACAATTAAGAAATATATTCAAGATTTCATCGGCTTAGATCTGCTATGTTGTACAGTTTGTCACCTGTACTCTCGTTATTTCCAATCTGAAATGGGGAGAGGGGCCTGGGCAGAGGTCAGTAGCCACTTTGGCAGCTTTGCTTCTAACCTTGGAGATTCTTGCTCCCATTCACCAAAGAATCCTGAGTCCAGAGAGTTCCACAGCAGCAAACCCGAACAGAATGGATTGACTTCCAAAAAGGCCTGCTTCCTTCAGCAATTCTTCATGTCCCTGAAAAAGGCCACTTTGTAATAAAGACTGTGGATTTTTCCTTCCATTTAGGGTTGAGGTTGAAATACTTTTGGTTCCAGAGGAGTCCATTCGACTCTGCCTGCCTTGTTCTGCCCTGGTGGCAGCTTCCCAGAGATTCAAAAGAAGCTTTTATGTGGCTTCTCCTAACTTGTCAGCTACTATAACTTATAGTGCATTCAGACAGAAAAATGTTCTATAAATATAGAATCATGCAAGGAATGTCCTAGAACCAGAGCATTATCTCTGTCAGGTAGGATTTACTGAGACTACCAAATACTGTATCACTGTCAAAGGGCAAGAGAGTAGGATAGGTCAGTATGAAACATGAACAATATGAAAATGACAGAAGAGTTAATGGATGAATGAATGCTGAGAACTGAGAAATACCTACATGTATACATGCACGGTTATGTGCAATCAATGACATATTCAGTGGGATGTGATAGCCTCATGAGGAAACCGCTGCTACTCTTTAACCATGTGGTAAATGGTGTGTGGCTTTGCTCTCCCCCATACCCCAACCCCTGGGCCTGTCTACTCATGGCAGAGCACTTTATGTTCTGCTTGCTTTCGTCCTGTCTCAGAGGAGAGGATTCAAGCATCATCCAGTGTCTACAGCTGGTTTCCAAGAAAGGCTTTGCTTCCCATCAATGTCCTGTGCCACGTGCGGCCTCTGTCCCCTTGTCAGCCTTTGGGGTGGCTGTGGGATGCTGCTGCTCTGTGTTTTGGGTGCTCTCTGTGTCCTCTGGGATGCATTCTTTCTGCCACGATCCCTGTTCTCCTGCACTTGCTGACTAGGTGAGGCATTTTAATTCTTTTCCATGATAAAAACCACTTCTGGTTTACAGCCTGGAAAGGAAATACTTTCCCTGGTTTGAATGAAGTTGAGACTGATGTGGGCTGAGAGCCACCAAAGACACCTCGGGGAGCCCTGTGGACCCCCTGGGTTGCAGGTTCTCTTGTGGGGAAGATGGAGATTGCTGTGCAGGTGTTGCGGGAAGACCCCCCTTTCCTCTGTTTTGTCTCAGGCCCCCCTTTACCTGTTCTTGTCTCCATTTCTCCCCACTTTTTTTCTGTCTGGCTTATTTACTTATAGAGAAAACTACTCTAAAATGAAAGTAGAATATATAACTTCTAAATTACTCTTATTAAAAATGATGAAATACAGAAAATCTGAGAATGACAACATGTAGAGGGTGAGTGGGAAAAATAAAAAGAAAAGCCTCAAAATAGAAGTATAAATAAAGTAATGTAAATGCACTTAAGTGTGTCAGTTATCAAGAAATATAACTATTGAAGGGAAAAGTTTATAAAATTAAATCAACTAAATGCTGTATACAAAAGAGGTATTCAAAGTAACATAGGTTAAAAATCAAGGCCGGGCATGGTGGCTCACGCCTGTAATCCCAGAACTTTGGGAGGCCGAGGTGGGCAGATCATTTGAGGTCAGGAGTTTGAGACCAGCCTGGCCAACATGGTGAAACTCCATCTCTACTAAAAGTACAAAAATTAGCACCCAGCTGTAATCCCAGCTACTTAGGAAGCTGAGGCAGGAGAATCACTTGAATCTTAGAGGCGGAGGTTGTAGTAAGCCGAAATCATGTCACTATACTCCAGCCTGAGCAAGACTCCCCTCAAAAAATACATAAATAAATGATAATATAATAAAATAAAAATCAAGTGAAAAATATGCCAATAAAATACAAATCTCAAATAAAAACATGGTTTACAAATATCCACAGGCAAAATTATAAGGCAAGAGGCATTAACTGGAGCAAACTGGTGGCTTTTATGTCCTCCCCACCCTCTGCCAACCCCCGTTTCCCTTTGGTTTTATGGGTTTATAGGGGTGCAGCAGACCTTCCTCCTGGATACACGGATATCTCAGGGCTGGTAAATGTTTGGAGGAAGGGTAACTGACTGAAGTAAGTCGATGAACATAGCAGATTGGTGTTGATTCAGATGAAGTTAAACTTTTAGGATTCTGAGTTTCAGAAAGTCCAGGTAACCTTAGGTATTTTGAATAGGGTGTGTATACATGTGGAGGCAGGGTGTGTGAGAGAGACAGACAGAGACAAGAAGAGGCAGAGAGAGAGATAATCCTTACAAATATGGTTAGTGTTTTTCTAAATTCCCTTTGCTTTCCTAGGCACACTTTCTTTTTCTTTTTTCTTTTTTTTTTTTTGATAAATGTTGTCCTTCTGTTGCCCAGGCTGGAGTGCAGTGGTGCGACCGTAGCTCACGGTAACCTTGAATTCCTGGGCTCAAGCGATCCTCCTACCTCAGCCTCCCAAGCAGCTGGGACTACAGGCGTGTACCACCACGCTTGGCTAATTTTGTAACTTTTAATAGAGATGAGGGTCTTGCTTTGTTGCCCAGGCTGGTCTTGAACTCCTAGCCTTAGGTGATCCTCCCACCTCAGCCTCCCAAAACTCTAGGATTACAGGCCTGAGCCACCGTGCCCGGCCCAAACATTCTTATATAAACTTACTTTCATAAGAAAACTGAAACTCGTCCCTCCTTTCCAGGTTGATGTGCTACCTCAATGAAACCCGTAATTTGACATCTGAAACTTTACTATGTATGCAGACACTGTATAGTTTCTATCTCATGAAAACAAGTGAAAACTTTGGCTTTCACTGGATCCACTCTAGGTGTATGGCTTCTCTTTTTACTGCCTATGATAAAAATTTAAAATATATTACGTTTTATTCTCTTAGCCATCCCCTGGTGTGTTTCAGTCTCGCTCACATTTGAACCATTTTGACCTACACAGAAAATGTAGTGAATTTAAAGATGTCAGTTTAAGAACAAACTCCAACTCAAATTTGTTTAGCCACTCTTTCCAACTTATCAAGATAACTTAGAGGATAAATCCAGAGCTGAGTGTTTATTCCTTCTTGTCTTATATTTTTTATTCCTTCCTAAAAGTTATCAGGGCCTGCTTGAATTATAGTGCATTTTTTCTTGTCAGAGCTGATTTGATTTCTGGCTCCCCTGCCTCCCAGCCTACCCTCTGTGTCATGCTGCAGAGGCGGCAGATTGGCGCTCTGGATTTGAATTTCAGCATGCCTGCTGTCTGCTGCCAGAGACATTTAGCAGATGGGCTTGCAGAGAGAGAGCTGGGTCTTGACAGGGAGGGGGCCTCAGGGGAAGAGGCTCCTATGGGACGGGCTGGCTCTGCCCATTCTCACCTTGCTGTTTTGACCCTGGCCCACTATTCGGTCTGTCACAAGATTAGCAGAGGCTCAGTTTTTTGTTGTTGTTGTCTTTAATATCCAGCACTTTGCTTATGATGCATATGGGTGTGGAATTCTTCAAGTTTTCCTCTGAGGGGTCTGCAAAGCTTCTTGAATCTTTAGGCTATATTTTCCATCATATTTTGGGGGTCTTTCAGTCATTCTTTCTTCTTTTTTTTTTTTTTTTTTTGAGGCAGGGTCTCACTTTGTCACACAGGCTGGAGTGCAGTGGCACAGCCTTGACCTCCCAGTCTCAAGCAATCCTCTCACCTCAGCCACCAGAGTAGCTGGGATTACAGCTGGGATTTACTACCATGCCTAGCTAGTTTTTGTATTTTTGTAGAGACAGGGTCTCGCCATGTTGCCCAGGCTGGCCTTGAACTCCTGAGCTCAAGTGATCTGCCCGCTTCAGCCTCCCAAAGGGCTGGGACTGCAGGTGTGTGCCATCGTGCCTGGCCCCATTATTTCTTTTTTTTTTTTTTCCTGCACTGCATTCTTTCTTCCCCTCCTCTGGAATATCAGTGACATGAATGCTAGACCTCTTGGTATTGCTGCACAGGTCCCCAAGGCTCTTCCCCCCCGCCTACAATAATTTTTCTCTCTGTTTTTCACATTGGATACTTTCTATTGATCTGTCTTCAGGTTCACTGGCTCTTTCTTGTGTCAAATTCTTTCTGCTATTGAATTCATCCCCTGAGATTTTATTTCAGTTATTGTATTTTTCTGTTCTGGAATTTCCATTTGGCTCCCTATGCTTCCTATTTCTTTGCTGAGACTTTCTATCTTGCCCTTGGTTTCAAGCATGTCCACCTTTACTTCATGGATTATTTTGTAATTGTTGCTCTTAAGTCTTTGCCAAAAGTTTCAACATCTGTATCAGGCCTACATTGGCATCTGTTGATTGTCTTTTTCCCACAAAAGTCGGGATTTTCCTGATTCTTCATATGCTTAGTAGTTTGGGACTGTATCCTGAAAATTTGAATATTATAAGGCCGAGTTTTGTTTAAATACTGTGGATAATGTCGATATATTTGTTTTAACAGGCAGCTATCCTGGTTGGGTCCAGGCCTCAAGTTCCCACCAGCCTCCTGTGGGTTGTAATTTCCATGTCAGCGCTGTTTTCAAAGGCTCTGTAGGGGTTTCACATCTATCCCATGTGTATCCCACCTAGTGGCCAGTCTGGGGCTTGGGCAGAGGTCTGTCTGTTAGCTCCAGAGGTCCATCTATTAGCTCAGTTCTCAGTCTTTACTGTGCCAGGCAGGATCAGATCCACACATGCACAGTTCTAGAGTGAGCCCAGGTGCTTTACAAACCCATTAATGGGGCTGCCTTCCCAAGCTACTCCTTCTCCCCAGTTTCCCCAGTATTATCCAGTTCCCTGCGGTTTTTGAATCTATGACCAGAAAGTTTGAGCTTTTACCCCTGCTTTGCCTACGCTCTGCTTCACACTTGCTGTGACTGTGCCTGAGTCCAAGGCCAAGCTGCAGGAAGAGAGAGACAGAAATAGTCAATGAGGATTCACCCCATTGTCTGGGGTCCACTGCCTCAGACAGGAGAGGAAACTTCCATTTTCGCAGAGTTCTAGGTACCTTCAGGCCCCCACTGTGGCTTCTACCATCTTAGTGGGATTACTTGAAAGAACAGAGAAAGGGAAAAAAAGGAGGAAAAGTGAGGATTTCCTCTACTCTCCCTGAGCATCGGGAGACGCCCCGCCTCCTGGAGCCTGAACTGCGGGGCTGCTCCTGGTGCTTCCTGGCTGCGCCAGTGCCCACCACCGGTGCCAGGCAGCCTAGAGTAGGGGCGGGCAGGATACCAGAAGGAAAAGCAATGGTGACCTGGCTCCTAGTTTCGAGGTACTTTGAATTCTGGTCTTCTTCTCCAATCTGCCTGCTACTGTTTACTTCTCAGATTCCTCAAATAACCACTCTATGCATTCTGTCCAGGTTTTACTGCTGCATTCCGTGGGAGGCGCGGGGTGGGAGTGTGCTTACCCAGAGCGGAAACTGAGATCCTTTGTTTTTAAATGAAATTTTTGCATGGGTTACCTGAATTTTAAACATCACTGCACAATGTATAACTGATTCTTGCTCTTTCTGAAGCAGGGCCGGGTCTGAGAAACAGGCCAATTACAGGAGAATGCTGAGGGGAAGGCACATGAACTGCACCCAGCACTCCCCGCCCGCAGCCTTCAGAAGCGCTGGGCACACACTGAGGGCGTTACAGAAACGTAACGGCAGTGCTCACAGCCTCAGCCAGGGCTGGAGTCATGTTCTGTCCAGATACCATTTTGTGCCTCTCCCTCCCCCAACTACTCCCACCCCTACCCCCTCTAAAAAGGAATAAACAATTTCCGTCAGTCATTGTTTCCTGCCCACTAACAGATGCTCTTAATTAGCACAAAATTGCAGCAAAATTGCTAAATAAATCTATTTTACTTGTTTGGGATTTGTTTCTCCCAGAAAGCTTAGGCTTCTCCATCGTCAACACATCAACACACACTCACTTTATCGTTGAGTTGGAGTCGAGGACTCACAACCTGGTTCCTTGTTCATTTCCACGCACACAACTGTGATGCACAGAATTGATGGTTAGCCATCTTTCCCAGCAGAAAACTGCTGGTTTTAAAGCGCTTCAGGAGCTCACTGGGGTGGGAACATGCATTTGGGAGTATTGAAACTTTATAAAAAATATCCCAAACACTCTATCAGTTATCTATCATGATAAAGAAACTGATCATTGACATTAGTCATCATATAATTTCATCCTCCAAAGGACTGTAGCCTTGAAACACAGAGGAATGGGACATTAGAAGCATCCTTTTGGTTTATTTTAGACAAAAAATATAGCAACACGCTTGTAAAGCTGATGGTGGCACTATTTTTTGGTAATTTCTTCATGGGCTGCCTGAGGTCATTCATGGGTGTGAGGATATGGTCTGTGAAGGAGGAAGCTGTTATTCCAAATTTTACAACAGAGAAAGCTTTTGCATAACGCAGAATCGATAGCTCTCTTTTCTAGGTCATGAGTGGGCCTGCTTTTTTTCCTGTAAATTTTTTAAATGCTACGTGGTCTTGAATTAATATATTTCTGTTATGTACACGAGTGTAAGCTGGTAGGCAAAGGAGTATTTTAAAAGATTGCTTTTTTTTGGCATTATCTTTTAGGAGTAAAATCTTGGAATTCAGCTTCATGGCTTGAGAGAATCACTTTCTTTTTTTCAAGAAACAAAACTTTATGCTGAGATCACAAATGATAAAAATATCCCAAAGCCTCATGGCTGTGCTTGTTGCAGTCTTTTTGAGTCAAATCCATTATCTCCATGCACTAAATGACTCAGTGATCACTTTTTACCCTTCGGGAAGTAGAATCTCAGATATCTGCAAAATAGCCACTAAATAACATGAACTAGTTGCATATGGAATCTTCTGCTGTCCTTAATCTGAATTTTTGGAATTTTTCTCCAGTAATGAAAACATTTGCCTCTCATTAGAAGCCTGCTCACTTTTCAATGCACATTTTCTGGACAAGTAGCCAGATAAGGCCTTTGCAAAACTGAAAGGAGGCTGCTTCCTTACCTTGGAAATCAGGACCACGCCTGCCCTGAGAAATGCGTTTCTGAGGTGGGGCAGACCCCTTTGTATGAATGCCCTGGTGGTTTAGAAATAGAGGGGGTCCCCACTCCTGCAGGAGCTCAGGAACAAAGCTGCTTCTCTGTGGCAACTCATTGTAATACCTCATTTGACATTTCAGCTCAGGCCTGCTGGGGACAGACAAACAGACCAATCCAAAATGATGTTCTTTCCAGCCACCTTTGCTTAAGCTGCTGCTTTACCTGTCTGAAGAGGAAGTACAGGTGGCAGGCAGGATTGGGAATCCACGTTCGCACCTCCTGGGAGCAATAGGGGTGGCGTTGTTATGGCCACTTGATATTTGAAGCATGTGGATGACAGGCATTTAATGTACCCTGGCATTTAGGGAATTGTTTGGAGTAAAATCACAATGATTAAAAAAAGCTTTTAAAAGGGGAAAGATGATTTTTGTCCTTTTCTATTTAACCTGCCATTGATGTTCTAAGGTGCTCAGAGAATTCTCTTTGTGGAAATTTGGGAAGGACAAATGTTGATGTATACACTAGAGAATTAAGACAAATGATAATTGAAAGAGATGATAAAAGCTAGTGGTTTCCATGGGGAAATAATCACAAACTGCTGTCAGACTGATTCCAATAAGAGCATTGCTTTATGTGAAATGTTTTTTAAACAGCTCAACCAAAGCATTAAGCCAGAGCACTTCTGAGGGCATCTATTTGCGGTGTTTCTATTATATCCCCATCTGAGACTCCTCAACTTAACATTATTCACTGTTCCAGCTGCTGTGCTTAGCTTCTTTGTGGTCAACACTCAGCAGGAAATGAAAAATATTAGGTTGCAAGAAGAATACTATTTGCGGACCCTTAAGATAATTCTATAGTTTCACCATATTGATTTACCATATGGATTCTAAATTATTGATCTGTGAAGTTACTTTTGTGTGTTAGCTCAGGTTAAATGCTACTACTGTGTTTAAGGTGTCTCTTTAATAATGCTGAAAAGAATTTTGATGTGCTTTTGGGCTTCTAGTCGTGGAGACTGCTTCCCACGCTCTGCCTTTGTATTTTCAGGCATTTATTTTGGAGTAATACTCAGACGCTGTACCTTTTTGTGCCCCCAGTGTACCCTGTAGAGATCTCTGTCAGAGCCCCTATAGCCTTTATGGCATTTGTTGGAGCTGTGGCCTATATTAAATTGTAACACAGAGCCTGGCATGTGGCACAAATGCCCACTGAATGAATGAGTGACTCCTTGGTCAAGTCTCACTGCCTCTTTCCAAAGAATGCTGGAACAAGAAGCCTTCCATTTGCCCCTGCTGGCCCAACCTCCACCCTGCTCCACCCCGAGAGGCTGACCTGCAGGGACCAAGCACAGCCTCAGTCTTCCCTGTTTTCCCTTTGAGTTTGGCCAACAGAAGGCAGGATGGGGCATTGGTGGGTGGGGCAGACAGGGTGGAGTATGTAATCGGATTGGCTGTATTCCTGTACTACAGACTTCTCCATATAGTTCCCTTTAGGCTTTTAGGATTTTACTCCCTTACAAGCGTAAGGGCTCTCCGGTGTTACCAGACACAGGTATTGCATTATTTATTCCTTATTGGTTTCCTTAAGCCCTGCCCACACCTTTGTAAATAGTCTTTTTGTTAAATTCTCTCAAATTAGCCAGTTTGAATGAGCCCACTGGATCCTGCTGGGACCCTGACTGATTGCCCAGGTCACCCAGATGACAACATTGGTTATCATCTAGGTGTAATACCTTTCCTCACTCATCGTAAGCATACGGCCAACACTTTTAACAAAAGACAGGTGAACAAGAGAAAAGCATAACAAATTTATTTAATCAAAGTTTTATATGACATAGAAGCCTTCAGAAATGAAGACCTAGAGATGCAGGGAAAATGATCTATTTTAATGCTTAGGTTCCATGAAGATGGACAGCTACATGGAAGTGTGATTGGACAAAAGGGTCTGATCTAATGGTAATAGACTGAGTGGGGAGCCCCAGCAAGGCCTGTCTGTTCAGCTTCCTCTTGGTCTCTCTGTGTAGCGTTTCTTCCTCCTGGGTATGGGGCAAGATCTCTCTGGAACAAAGGTATTCCCCGAGAAGGGAGAGAGTGACCTTTGTAGATTTTATGGCTTGCTTTGGGGAAGAGGGTCTCCAGTTTCTCTCATCTGCCTTGCAGAAGAGGAATTCTGGTTTCTAGAACTCACTTTGGGGAAGAAAGAGGAGTGAGAGACAGGAGGGCCACAGAAGATCAGAGAGAACTTGCCTTTGAGGCCCATCCAATGTCATTTTGAGACAGCCAAGTATAAAGGGGACCCCAGAGAAACTGACCAGCCTGCACACTGGGAGGAATGCACAATGGGCCAGAGCCCCCGGGAAGTTTGCACCGTTTGCAGTGGGGAGGAGCCTGGCCTCTCCTCTTCTGGAGTGGAAACTGGGATTCAATCTATGAGGCAGGAAGCCAGCTAGAAGAACTTTTGCTTTGCTGAGAGTCCCTGTTTCCCTTTTTTTCCTTTTTGCCCAGTAAATTCCATTTTTCTCACCCTTCAAGGTGTCTGTGAGCCCAGTCTCTCATGGTCATCTGACAAAGACCCCATTTTACCTGAACTAAGGAGAAAGTCCTACAACACTTTAAAGTTCATACCATGCCAAAGCACAAGACTTTGGGGAATCATATTCTGAGCCCCAACAACATCATAGTCTGTCTCCCTTGCATTATTTCAGTAAACCCCCTCTTCTAGGCCAGCCTACCTCTGAATTAGAATCAGCTGGAGCAGGAGTCAGCAAACTACAGCTTGCAGGCCCAATCCAGCCTGCTGCCTGTTTGTGTAAATGGAGCTTTATTGGAAGACAGCCATAACCATTTGTTTACTTACTGTCTATGGCTGCTTTTGAGCTACAACAGGAGGCAAGGAGTTGCAACAGAAACTATGTGGCCTGCAAAGTCTAAAACATTGGCTATTTGACCCATTATAGAAAAGATTTGCCAACTCCTGATTTTGAGGAAAACCATGACATGTGAACTTCATCATTTTCATCCAGGGACTCCTGGGCCAGATGCTCGGGGCCCTTGTGAGTGGTCCATGACAGTGAAGTGGGAGGTTTTGAACCCTGGGCCTAGCTGAGTGCTCCTGGAACATGATGTTGCTGTGCTGGCTGCTGCAGCAACCTGGGAAGCACTCACTCTGTCAATGTGACCAAGCAGGACTGGAGGCATTTGTGTTTAAATGTGTTGATAATTTATGATTTCAGAATCGAATAATTTCCTAAAGAGAAGACTCTCCTGAATATTTTAGCATTTTACTATCGAAGTTATTTTGTACATATCTATCTCCCCCACCTGACCATGAGTGCCTCTTGGGAGAGCCTGGGTTTTAGTCATATCTGTATTTACCAGTGCCTGGCACAGAGTGGCTAAGGCTCAATAAATATTGTTTGACCAAATGGTAATCAACATCGAATTCAGAGAAGGAAAAAAGAAATGAGGGTGTGGGAGGCATTAACTGGGAAGATGTATGACTTAATGTTCTCCAGCTCTCTTACTAGAGTCTCTGCCTGCTCAGCCTGCACAGAACAAGAAGAGCTATAAGAAAAGGCTCTTCTTCCAGAAGGTGTCCCTCAGGGAAGACTGGCTACATGATTCGTGGGCCCAGTATAAAATGAAACGCAGGGCCTCTTGTTCAAAAATTATTAAGAATTTTGACTGACTCTAGGCACACTGCCTGTGAGTTAGCCGTGCTCTGCAAGGAGCAGTAATAAAAAATAATAAAATTACTAAGAATTTCGAGACAGCATCAGCAGAGCATTAAACTGAGCATAGCCTCCTAAGACTGCACAGGTTGAATGCCCATACAGCTGGCCCTGCCCTGGGGGTTCCTGAAAAAAGAGGCAGCCTGCGGGAAACCAGGGAGGCCTCCTTCAATCTAGAGGGACTGCGTGGGGCTTAGCCCCCACAAGGGCAGTACAGGCTGTGGGGATGTGAGACTGTGGGCTCTACAGGGATTCTGCAATGGTGTGTGTCTAATAATGCCGAAACTGAATAACCCTTGATCACTTCCAAAGCGCTCGCATTGATCTCAGACCCCCATGTGAGAATGTATTCCTCTTCCCCAAACCCAGATGGTCTGGCTTCACATAGACTAACCTTGTTCCCCACTACTTCCCTGTTTTCTATGTAACCCCGAGTCACCTAGGCCACCCCATCTAGGGGCAACAAACCACATTTGTACTAAAGCATCTTATGGCTGGCCTGTCTAGATGTTTCTTTTCTGGGTGCAGACAGTTCCCACCACAGTACCTGACTGGAGAACACTGTGTATATGTGAATGATCCCTTTATCTTGCCCCCAGAACCCTCCCCTGCCTACTTCCTCACCATAAAAAGGGGTTTAGGGGTCCATTCTCACTACACTGCAGGAAACCTATGCTATGACACCCAAAGCCTTTCCTGGCACTAGACATTGACCCTGCCAGCTGCTGGAGCTCTCCCTTCCCCCAGCCCTTCCCCACCCTGCTTGAGCTCTCCCACCCCTGGGAATTGCAGCGAACCTCCTGGAGGTCTACCGGTGCTGACAACTACAGGTAGGGAGTTTTGAGCTCTAATAAGGATTTCCTGACTAGTGCCCCCTTTTTACTGGAGGGGCTCCCATTTTTGCTTCTTCCAGACCACCGCATTCCCCCAACCCTTCATCCACCCATCCTTCCTGCAAAAGGGGGCTGAGCGGGTCATCCTTAACCACTCTGTTCATGGGAGCACCTCGTAACCTCTGCTAACAGGTGGTGGCTGCCTCACAGTGTTAGAAAGCCACCCTCCCCAGCCCTGGTGATGACAGTTCTGGCGTCCTCGCTCTGCCTGTGCAGGGTCCCAGCAGCCAAGGGCCGTGGCCCCATCTCCCTGCACTGAGGAAGATAAATAAATTCCCAGAACAAAGACGAGCCCCCAGCATTATGGTGCTTTGTTTAGAGAGGCACATATTCTTGAAGCTCTAAGCTTTGGGAGGCTGTCGTTGATAAGGGAGTTTCTTTTCCCAGTGGAGCACAGCCTCATATAAAATAAGCTGCAGTTAAGGGAGAGCCCAATGGGGTCAAGTGGAGTTTGCCTTTGATCATACATGCAGAGTCAGACAGTCCCGGGGCCTTTGCATTCTCCGGCTTAACCTGGGAGCTGGGCTGTCTCAGGCCTCATTTGTCTCCCTGTGACTGATGTGGCTTTAATGACAGCAACTCGCAAAGAGCCCCCTGCTGCCTGTGTGCACATGTGTGTGTTTTGCTGACAGCCAAAGCAGCCTTGCTTCCTCTCTGATACTGTGTCCTTCTCTTCCCACCCAGTTCCTCCTTCCTTACACACAACCTATGGTTTCTGTCTCTTGCAGGGTCCCCGCTGGCATATAGATCTCCAGCCTTGGGCAGGCTCTGCTCAGTCCCTGGATGAAGAAGCCTGGAGGTTCCTGAGATATATCAGCACCACCCAGGTTGTGTTTCAGGCTCAAACGAGTTAGAGAAGAATGTGAAAGATCCTGATTGCCTCTTTTGAAAGAGGGAGGTGGGGAGGTTCTCAGCGACTCCTGATGAGGACTTGATGGGGAAGTGTGTTCAGAGGCATTGTTGCTTAAACTCATCCACTCACTTGGAGGCAGATAAGATGCCTTCCATTTGCTAGGGCACGTTCCTTCCTCCAAGAGTGTCACCAAACTGAAATGTTTAAATGATTCATCCCAAAGTGTTTTAAAGATCCACTTTAGAAAATTGCTTTGGAAAACCATTTGAAATGACAGATTGGTCCCCGTGAGTAGGCAGTTGAGTATGTCACAAAACAAAACCATCATCTGGAGGTTCAAGCACCATTTTGTATTTGGAGGAACTTGCCTTTCCACTCTTCTGTCACAGATGCTTGGCAGCCAGGGATGCGCTAGGCAAGAGAGTAGAGGAGGCTTTGCAGGCAGTGTGCTGAGGAGTTAATGAATCCAAAGGCTCTCTATCTCAGAGCACTTTAAATCATTACTGAGCACAGGCCTTTATTAGTGACTTAACACATTGTGGCAGCTCCTGCCCAGCTCCAGGCTGAGCCAGTGCCCCGAGCAGGCAAAGAGACTGTCCAGTAAGAAGAGTCTATGGCTCTTGACATATTAATCAGGAGGTTCCATTCTCAAGTTGCCTGATCCCAGGGGGAAAGAGAGACAGAAAAGGAAATCAAGGCCCAAGGGAAATTTAGCCCTGAACTGAGAGGTGCTAGCAAATTAGGAGCTCAGAGTGCCTGTGAGCTCACTCAGGAAGCTGCACAGTGGAGCTGGTGCTGCAGGGGTGATCCTGGATTTTTAGAATCTCCCTCAAGCCCACTCTTGACGTCCCTGTTCTCCTCCCCAGCCTCTCTGGCAGCAAAGCATTTTTCCTCCGTAGGAGAGAATATATTTCTAGATCTTTAGGAGGTTAGTTAGTTTAGGGGTAAAAGAAATTCTCATTTATCATATAATGCAGTGAGACCATCGTAGGAATTTTAGTATTTGTCACCCAAACATGGACGTAAAAGCTTGTTGAATTAATCATGAGTGATGGGCTGTTGAATTAGTCCTTGTGCTTCTCATGATTTTATCTTATTTTGCTGCTGCAAATTAATTTGATGGACTTAGGCAGATTTAATTAAAATACTGAAATTTTAGTTTTGTAGTTTGATTTTACATGAACGATAAGAATCTGGACCTCTTAACTGTGATTTTCAAAAGCTCTTAAAGGCTCCAGAAGAAAATAAGAGGTTTTAATTTTATGAATTGGATTTGAGAACTATGGGCTTCACTTGCCAAAATAAATTTATGTAACGCAAGCTACCAAATTCCATTCTATATGTATTTCATGTTAATGTTCCATAACTTATAAAAGGCATGTTTGCTTAGAAGAAGCTATTGAGGCATGAAATGGTCATTTTTAGATCTCCCTTGGATCTTTCCCAGAAACTATGGGCTGAGAGGAGAAAATTTTTTTTTTCTTTTCTTTTTTTTTTTTTTAGAGACAGAGTCTCCCTCTATTACCCAGGCTGGAGTTCAGTGGCACAATCTCAGCTCACTACAACCTCTGCCTCGCGGGTTCAGGTGGTTCTCCTGCCTCAGCCTCCCAAGTATCTGGGATTACAGGAACCTGTCACCATGCCCGACTAATTTTTGTATTTTTAGTAGAGACAGGGTTTCATCATGTTGGCCAGGCTGGTCTTGAACTCCTGATCTCAGGAGATCCACCCACCTCAGCCTCCCAAAGTGCTGGGATTGCAGGTGTGAGCCACTGTGCCTGACCAAATTTTTTTTTTAAAGCATCCTCTGTAGTCTGATCTTGTGAACCTGGGTACTTCACTTTGCTTCTCTGGCTCTCCTTGTTCTGATCCTGAAATGGAAGAGATTGTATCAGAATTATTTCTAAGGTCTCTCCCAGTTCTGTGAGCTTGTACGGTGCACAGAGTAGTATAGAATGGTTATTAACCAAGTATTTTTGAGCGCCTACAAGGTGCCAGGAACTGTTCTGGGCCCTGAGGATATAGTCTCTGCCCTTAAGGATCTAACCAACTGGTTGTGAAGGTGGATAACTGGATGTATAATTATTATGCAGCTTGATGAGCAATAATAGAGAATTTGTTGTTGAAGCTCACTAGAAGGATTTTTGTCCTCCAGAAAGGATGATGTAAAATTTCAGACCTCACAATAGTTTTTAATGCAGGGCCATTTTAGCCAGATAAGGTTCTGTGCTTTCATGTACTTTTGGGTTACTAGAAGGCCAGCAGATGGGAGTCACCAGAGATGACACTAAATGGTTCTTAATCAGAATCTTTTACTAACCAATGCTCCCTCCCCCTCTGTATGTAATGCAAAGCTTTATGGTTGCTTTTGTGGCTTATGCCTCATTTAGAACTCATCTTGACAATGAAAGCCTACAAAATTGGCAGAATATTAGAGTCACTGTTACCTAAAAATTTTAGTTAGCAGAAGTGAGTCATAATGGGCAAGGAAAAAAATAAAAGCTCTGAAGGTACTAATGCAAATTCCACCCCCATCCTCTTATGCTGCTTTTTAACATTAAGAAATATACTTCCCTCAAATCTGTGCTCAAGCTTGTACAGCAAGGCCAGCATTTGGTATGTGCATCATTGATGTATTCATTCCTCAATCCAGAGGGTATTTGTTGAACACCTGCTTTACGGCTGGCACTGTGCCGGGCCTTGGGATATTAAGCCTCAATAAAACACCCCTCCACACTGGTAAATAGCTAGGGTGCAAGAGAGTTGGGTGTTCTCTAACAGGGGGCAGACAGATGGGTGGGGAAAGCTTCCTAGGCCGGGGGAGCCCGGGAGCAGAGGCATAGGGCCTAGGGCAGCATGGCATGAGACAGCAATGGGCGTGGCACCCCTAGACTTGTGCATTGTGGTCCTGGAGGCATGGTTGGGGCCACGCATTTTTAAATGAAATCCCAGGGGATATGGTGTTTGGGTAGAGTGCGTGGAACATCAAGTTCAGTTTAATTAGGTACTATTGTTTTTTTTTTTTCAATGTGAAAGACCATGATACACGACAGAGTTCTGCAGTCCATGGTACACTGTCTGCTGCTAACAAGAAATAGTTAAATCAAAAATACAGTGCTCTGTTCTAAGGGAAGTCTCCAGATTCAGCTTTTCATGGCAACCCCCAAACCATATGCCTCCAGGAAACATGCCTTGCAGTATAAAATTAATCTAAGCAACCGTGGCTGTTTTTAAAAAGAAAAAATAAAATATGTTTTAAAGCCTGTTTTTCTGTCTATCATCTATCTATCTATCTATCTATCTATCTATCTATCTATCTATCTATCCATCTCTACCTCTCTACCTAGTTATCTACCCATCTATCAATTTGTAAGAATAACCTAAGAATAAGAACCCATGCTCTGGATATTCAGAGTATAACTTTACAACAATAGTATCTGTTGTATTTACTGCTACACACACACACACACACACACAGGGATAAAAACAATAAGCATACAACTCTGCCTTCAAGTCTTTCAAAAATAGTGGTACTGTATAAACATACAGCATAGAGTTGATCGTTCTGTAAACACGCAGATCATCGAAGTGATTCTTAAGTTCCAAAATTTTAAGGGTTCCCTTTGCCAGATTCTACTTATGGGTTGGCAGAAATACCATTCAAGCTTTTGGGATACAAAATCAAATGAAAATAAATTAGATCCCTTTAAGTTAAATAATTAAAAAACACTTCACAAAATATTTTTTCCTTTGTCTAGGCCTAATTTGCTTTATTTGGCTAAAATTACAAGGGGAATTAAAGAGAGACAGAGAACACAATTAGTTGAGTTGGAACTTAGCTAGAAGTTACTGCCCTCATTTATTTTGCTTACAAGAGAGTTTATTGAAGCCTTGGCCATAAATCTTAACTAGAAAGTTTGAAAAATCAATAATTAATTTTTAGAAGCAGAAGTTTATGGAGGACTTTCAGTTGTTTACAAAAGCTAATGTCTATCAATGAGATGTTTAATAAATGGTTAAAATTGAATAATTCTTGTGTTTTATTTTCTTTCTTTCTTTCTTTCTTTCTTTCTTTCTTTCTTTCTTTCTTTCTTTCTTTCTTTCTTTCTTCTTTCTTTTTTTTTTTGAGGTGGAGTCTTGCTCTGTTGCCCAGGCTGAAGTGCAGTGGCACAATCTCGGCTCACTGCAACCTCCGCCTCCTGGTTTCAAGCAATTCTCCTGCCTCAGCCTCCCTAGTAGCTGGGATTACAGGCGCACGCCAGTATGTCTGGCTAACTTTTGTATTTTTTTTAGTAAAGATGGGGTTTCACCATGCTGGCCAGGCCGGTCTCAAACTCCTGACCTTGTGTGATCCACCTGCCTCGGCCTCCCAAAGTGCTGGGATTACAGGCGTGAGCCACCACGCCCGGCCCTTGTGTTTTATTTCTGAGCTAAGAAAGGAAGAGAGGACATTATCAGGGAGAGTGAATGAAAAAGAATGTCTCTTCAGTAGAGATATATCTGTCCAAGATGAAATCTGTAGAATAAGAAGAAATGCTTAAAGTAGACAAAGTGTCATCTTTAATAAAATAAAACCCTAGTTCCTGACTTTAGCAAAGGAGGAGCAGCTGGACCTGAAAGCCCTCACTCCGGATCTTCAATGCCTACCTGACTTTTGGAGGCCTCTGGCTAACTGTCAGTGCTAACCCCTTCAGCCCATTGTTAGGGGTGGGGGTCAGAGGGGCTGATGTTTTCAGTTTAAAGCTCTGGCCCAAGTGTAGCCTCTTTTAATTTTCTGAGGCAGAGATATGACTAGGCTGGAACCTTTCACTGGGGCTTTACAAAAGGCCTCCAGTAAACTCAAAAGGCCATCTGCATAAAAATCACCTGGGGGAGCTTATTAAAATGCATGTTCTCAGGTATCAGCCTCAAAGATTCTGAGTTTGTAGATCTGGAGGGAGGCCCAGGAATCTGCATTTTAAGTACCTCCCAGGTGATTCTGATGTAGGCTGACCGCATGTTTGTGGGAAAGGTTAGAGCTAGGTTTGGATGGCATTAGGAGGGAATGATGAGCAAGGACCTGCAAACATCACATCTTCATCTGTCATTATGGAGGTGTTTAGGGAGACATGTACACAAAGAACAATAGCAAATGGGGATCATCATACCACTTTAATAAAAATATCCCAGGAGACTTCCCCGAAGCAGATGGCTCAGGCTTATAAGGACCAGGCATGCTTTGGGGGCACACACAGCTGCCCTGGACTAAATAGTTTCCCACTGGAGGTGGAGCTCAGGAAGGTGCCCGTGTTTAAGGCACAGTAATTTGTCCACTAGCAGAACAGGGTCCAATGAACACAATGAGTTCTGACTAACTAGATTAGCAACTTCTCTTCCCTTAGGTGAGTGGGTGGAGAATAGGAGGTGGGCAGGCAGAGACATAATTTTCATTTGTCTGTGGGAGAATAGTAGGAGATGAATTATCAAATTAACATGTTGACGCACCCAGTTAATAAATGTATTCTGTAGCTGTTGCTTGAGAAAAGATTCAATTCCATTTTCTCTGATTATTTTGTCCTTTAAACAGTTGTTGGAGATAGAGAAGTAGAAAAATACTGGATTCAAGGAAAAGATATATAGGGGTTTCACTTTTTCAGCTTTCCTCTGAGATGTCCAAATCCTAGCAGAAGACTAACATTCACTGATAAATAGGGCAGGATGATTTTGCCAGGCCAGCCGGAGGGGATAGCAAGAGTAATGCAGATGCCATGTTAGTCGAATAGGCTCCACCTAATATGCTCTTCTTAGATTACAATTTTGGAAAATCAGTTAAAGGATTAGGCAAGCCTAGAATATCTTTTTTGTTTCTTTTCTTTCTTTTATTTTTTATTTTTTTATTTTTTTGAGACAGGGTCTGGTCTTGCTCTGTTGCCCAGGCTGGAGTGCAGAGGCACAATCATAGCTCACTGCAGCCTCAACCTTCCAGGCTCAATTAATCAACCCCCCTGAATAGCTGGGACTACAGGCGCATGCCACCATGCTCAGCTAATGTTTGTATTTTTTGTAGAGATGAAGTTTTGCCATGTTGCCCAGACTGGTCTCGAGCTCCTGGGCTCAAGTGATCCTCCTGCCTCGGCCTCCCAAAGTGTTGGGATTATAGGCATGAGCCACCATGCCCGGCCCTAGAATATCTTCTTAGGAAGAAAATTCCTTGCTGTTAATGTTTTCCAATGGATGAAAGCAATGAATCTCAAAACATTCTTTGCATCTGGAGCAGTCTGTGGTCTATGCTGTGACAGCAAAAGCTGCTGCATTCATGGAGCATCATGATGACTATGAGAGTTTTAAGGGATTGGGGGAAAATACTGTTGCTCAGTAAGGTAAACATCTTGGCCACAGAACTTATTTTCCTTATTTTCTTTGGTTTCAACAGCCTCAGCTGTGCGAAATGTACTAGCCTCAAACACAAGTCAGAATCCCTTATGAAGTATATTTGCTTTGTGTGCAGTTGAAATTAGAGACTTGCTTCTGCTTGACTTACACACACATTCCCTTTGGTTTTCTTATCTAATTTTGATGGATGAGTTAAGAAAAGTGCTTCTGTTAGCTCAGGAAGAGCCTCCTGCCTGGAACTGTTGCCCTTCTCCCCCAGGAGGAAGCGCATTAGAGCAGTGTATCACAAAGAACACTGCCTTATCAGCAGGGACTGCCTATTAATTTCACTTGACCCATGATCAGCTATTTACCTTGGATAACACCTGCCATCATTCTGGACCTTAGTGGCCCCACTTTAACTGCCTGAAATAAGGGATAGCTAATCTTGGAAGTATGCTTCTGAGATCTATGTCTATGATTGTGCCTCACATCTTATAGTAGGGACTCTAGGGGTAACGAAGACGTCTATGCATGGTGAGCACTGTTCTCTGTGTCTGGATGCATGGTGAGCACTGTTCTCTGTATCTGGAGTGCCCTTGTTGGTCCAAGCCTCTCGGTTCATCCTCCAGGACTAGCACCCCTCTACAAAGCCTTCCTGACAACACCGCTCCTCCCACCTTTTGTTCCTGATTTGTTCTCTCCTGCACACCCTGTGCACATGGCTACAGCAGCTCTTAACTTCTCTCCAAACCTGCATATAGTCTCCATGAGATTACTTATTATCTGGCGATTGAAATTCCTCCAAACACTTTATAGCAGTCTTGTGGTTCCCTGGGGAGGGGAGTAGTTAGCAGTAGAGGAGATTATAACTTTCCTATTATGGTTTTCAGGGATGGGGAAGCAATAAGTCCCTACCTGCTATTTATCATCCAACATTTCAAATTATTCACATTGATTTCCAATCTTTACAGATTGCATGCAATCACATGAATACAGACAGCCTGGCTACTGACTCTAGTCCGACACACAAGCCCTGGTCAGTGTGTCTTGACGACAGGTTCAATTTAGCTCATCAAATCCGCAACAAGCAGTGCCGCCTCTACTCCTTAGGGTGAGTACATTTTTTTACAGCAGAAGAAAACACAAACACTGCTTCAGGCAGCTCAGACCTTTTCAGGAATACAAAGTTAGAAATGGTTGCAGTGTATAACAGGTGCCATGCTTTGCCTCCTGTCATCATTTCAGACTGATCTGTCTGTTGTGTAACTGGAGGCATGTACAGATCACCGAGGTCTCCTTGGTCAGAGGCGCTTTCCCTCCCATTCTGCTGATAGCAAGTTGGAAGCCCCCGTTCTCATCATGCGGATAATCCTCTTGGTGAAACCAGTGATTTCCAGCTAGACTAAGAGCATCCTTAGTATAAAGAGAGAAGAATATTACTGCACGCAGCAAAAAAAAAAAAAAACTTAGATTTTTTTTTCTTGAAAGGGCATCTCACTCTGTTGCCCAGGCTGGAGTGCAGTGGCATGATCACGGCTCATTGCAACTCCTGCCTCTCAGGCTCCAGTGATCCTCCCGCCGCAGCCTCCCAAGTAGCTGGGACCACAGGCATGCACCCACAACATCCGGCTAATTTTTTGTATTTTTGGTAGAGACAGGGTTTTGCCATGTTGCCCAGGTTGGTCTTGAACTCCTGAGCTCAAGCAATCCACCTGCCTTGGCCTCCCAAAGTGCTGGGATTACAGGTGTGAGCCACTGCACCCAGCCATATGTCAGAAATTTTATGTACAGTTATGATGTATAACCCAAAACAAATAATGGCTATTGTTAGATTTGTATGTTTTATACCAGTGATAAATCTATATCTAGTTACATTTTTAAAAAGGAAAAAAGGGAACTCTTATAAAAAGCTATGTCATTTTGTCAAAACTGTTTGAGAAAAATTGATATCCAGTTATTCAGGTTGAAAATGACCTAGATGTACAAATGGATTAAGTGAGCTTTTTTGTAAAAGGATGGCTACAAAGTAATGGGACTATTTCACCAAATATACCAGTACTTACATAAAAACAGTTCTGAACTTACAAATGATACATGGCTTAAAAAAAAGAAGACAGGAGGAAATTATTTCTGTTTGGAACATCCTGTTCGATAGACTCTTTGTAAGGGCAATGTAGATTCTCAGGCTAGACCACTGAAGTCTTTTTACAAACAACTCTGGGGACCCTAATGTGACATTGATCGTTTCCACGTCACATGCTTCCTCCTCACCTTTAGGTTTCATCACCTCTAGAGTCTACATTCAGGCCCAGGTACGACAACCACCAGCCAGAATCCTAGGTGGTCAGGGTTAGGGGCAGACATCTGGGTGATGTGGAGACCTACCCAAAGATTTCAATGTAGAGAAGATCATCATCACTGTCAAACTATAACAAACAAGAATTACCAGTCATTGTGGATTTTATTCTTTAAAAAAACAAAATAAGAGTTTAAAGATAGGAAACATTCTCATATGGGTTAAATGAAGAGCAATGGTATATATTGGTGGAGCTTGGCACATACTAGGCATACAATACATACTTGCCATGTAGAAGATCGCTTGAGAGGAGAGACTAAGGAGGGAAGCTGGTTACGCTGTGATGAAGGTGCGGAAGCTGTGGATTAGAAGATGAGATGCTCAGCCAACTGATTAGAACAGAGCTCTCTTTCTGGAAGCCCACCAGCTATATGCTTCAAGATTGGAGGGAGGATGGGAAGTTGTGAGAGCAGAATTTATTTTATGTCACATTAAAAATGTCTGAAAGTGGGTCATAAAAAATTACATAGTACCACGTGCAAGTTGGTCCTATTTTCTTGCTCCAAATTGCCTCTATATTTTACTTAATATTTTACATTCTGGGATAATTTCATTTAAAGGATATAACTGAGTAAAATAAAACTTAAGAAGGTGTTTTGGGGGAAAGTTTCTAAATTCCTTTTTGCTTTCCTTATACTTCAGAGTTGTTGGATAAGATAGCTCTGCAGTAAGAGTTCAGATTATTACATGTAAAAAGGTAGTTTCCCATTTTAAAATATTTTTATTGACACATAATATTTGTACAAATTAATGGGGTACATGTGATATTTTGTTACATGCGTAGTAATCAATTCAGGGCATTTAGAGTATCCATCACCTCGAGCATTGATCATGTCTGCGTTGGGAGCATTTTCAGTCCTCTCTTCTAGCTATTTTGAAATAGAAAATTATGGTTGTTAACTGTAGTCACCCTACTCTGCTTTCGAATATTAGAACTTATTCCTTCTGAGGGAGGAAAATAGGCTCTGGAGGCAGGGAACATAAGGCCAATTCACACTTCAGCTATGACAGGGAAAATCCTCTCCATAGGGCATATGCCCAATAAATGACTTTGTAACTTTACTTCATCCTCTTCATTTACATAGGGTGTACACCAAGTAACCAATGTAAACCTCTAGAGGGAGTTTAAACCCTCAAAAATTCTGTAACAGGGCACTTGAACCCCTATGCTCTGGCCTGTTCCCACACTGTGGAGTGTACTTTCATTTTCAAAAAATCTCTGCTTTTGTTGCTTCATTCTTTCCTTGCTTTGTGCATTTTGTCCAATTCTTTGTTAAAGATGCCAAGAACCTGGACACCCCTGCACCGGTAACACTTTTATCTAACTGTATGTTTGCACTCGTTATACAACCTCTCTTCACTTCCCCTCAAACACCCTTCCCAGCCTCTGATAACCATCATTCTACTCTCTCTACCTCCATGAGATCAACTTTTTAGCTCCAGCATATGAGTGAGAAGATGCAATATTTGTCTTCCTGTGTTTGATTTGTTTCATTTAACATACTGACCTCCAGTTCCAAACATGTTGCTGCAAATGACAGGATTTTATTCTTTTTTATGGCCAAATAGTATTCCATTGTGCATATACGCCATATTTTCTTTATCTATTTATCACTAATGGACACTAAGCTTGACTCGTATCTTTATTATTGTGAATAGTGCTGCAATAAACATGGGGGTGCAGGCATCCCTTTGATATACTGCTTTCCCTTCCTTTGGATATATACCCCGAGGTAGGATTGCTGAATTTTATGGTAGTCCTATTTTTAGTCTTTTGAGAAATCTCCATACTGTTTTCCATAATGGCTATACTAATTTACATCCCCATAACCAGTGTGTAAAAGTTCCCTTTTCTCCAAATCCTTGCCAGTGTCTGTTATTTTTTGTCTTTTTAATAATAGCCATTCTAACTGGGATAAGATAAGATCTCATTTTGGTTTTGATGTACATTTTCCTGATGATTAGTGTGGCTGAGCCGTTTTTCATATATTTATTCGAAAGAAAAATAGATAAATGGGACTGTATTAAACCAAAAAGCCTCTGCACAGCAAAAGAAACAATCAACAGAGTGAAGAGACAACCTGTTAAATGGGAGAAAATATTTGCAAACTGTTTATCCATCAAGTGACTAATATCCAGAATATACAAGGAACTCAAACAACTCAATTGCAAAACAAAAAAATAATTCCATGAAAAAGTGGGCAAAGGACAGGAATAGACATCTCTCAGAAGAAGTTTCTTATTTTCATTTAAATGTTTACCATTGAAAATTAACTTTGGAGCCAGGCGCAGTGGCTCATGCCTGTAATCCCAGCACTTTTTGAGGCTGAGGCGGGCAGATCACTTGAAGTCAAGAGTTCGAGACCAGCCTGGCCAACATGGTGAAACTCTGTTTCTACTAAAAATACAAAATTAGCCGGGCATGGTGGTGCACGCCTCTTGTTCCAGCTACTCAGGAGGCTGAGGCTGGAGAATCACTTGAACCCAGGAGGCAGAGGGTGCAGTGAGCCGAGATTGTGCCACTGCACTCCAGCCTGGGTGACAGAGCAAGACTCTGTCTCAAAAAAAAAAAAAAAAAAAAGAAAAGAAAAGAAAATCAGCTTTGTAAAGAGCATCTGAATTCCACTGGGAAAAGCAATGAATAGATTACAAGGGCCAATATTTGACTAAAAACATGAAAGCACTTAATTGAAAACTGAAACTAAAGAAAATATTTCTGATGCCTAAAAAAAGATGCTTTGGGTTGTGAGTAATTATGTTGATTGCACTTACTAAGGCTCCAGGACCCAGACAAGTATGCCGCTGTTCAGGTGAATTGCTTGCCTGGGGCACAAGTAGATCGCTGGCTGACAACACCTCAACTGATACTGAGGGCAGAGTGAGACCCAAACCGGAATTGGTGGTCCTGAAATTAGGAGTGAGATCAGGGAAGGTGGCCCCAGGTTCCCAGCACCAGGGAGTGTCGGAACAGTTTTGAGCTAGGTGGGGAGGGCAGGTAATAAGTGAATTGTGTGGCCCTCCATGCAGGCAGTACGTGCTCCTTGTCCCAGGGTCACAGCAGCAACAAGACCATGCCACTGCTATACCCAGTAATTCCCAGGCAAACTGAAGACAATGGATGCAGCTGCAGCTGGGAGTAACTTCCTGGCAGGAGGGAAAGGAGGGCTCCAAGGACACAGGGAGTCAGAAGACAGGCCCCACCTTCTAATCTGTCTCATCTCTTTTCCTCCACCCCTAAGAACTGAAGCAGATATCACCTCCATCTTCTCTTTGATGGCTGAAGTTTATTTGCTTAGGAGTCAAAGCTTTTTATTCCACAGTTAATGGAAAAGGCATTTGTCTGTGAGTGTGCACTCTGTGTCATGTTCAGTTGAAAATGAAAATTAGATCCTTTTCAGTTCTGAAATGAGGTAGACTAGCCCAATTAAGATAGGGGAAGGCACTGAAAAGAAAGATACATATTATGGAGAAGGGGATAGAGAAGAGAAAAAAGGAGAGGCTGTGGGTTCAGATGACAATATCATCTGCATAATAACTTCAGACAGGGCCTGGCCTGCAAGTCTTCTCATGTCTGGAGTGGGGAAGGGTGATGGTGGGGCAGTGGAGGGGAGGGTGGGGATGAGAGTGGTAGATAAAGTGAAAGGGGAAAATCACTTTCTCCTTTTTATGCCAAAGATTGTATTTTAGGGGTAGGCATGGGCATGAGAGGAAAGATTTGAAAAGGACTAATACATAGGTACATATTTTTTGTCTCTTTTTTAGTTCTGTAGTAGGTTGTGCCTTTTAGTTTCAAGACATAAATTCTCAGTCTAAGATAGTAGATGATTTCATAAGTGACACATGGTTAGATAGCAAGAGCCCATATTTTATACAGAAAATCTGGGACCTTTGGTTACCATGAGCATTTCCAAAAGAATGAAAGAGCCAAATATTTTCATCTTATAATAGTTTAACACAGCAGGAAGAGTGTTTGTCTAGTGTATGTGAAAACCATGGACCTCAAGCTTCCTTTTTGGGCATTTTTCACCAAATTACCCTTTCCATGAAAATTTAAAACCATAGATGTACTGTACTGTACATCTATTTATGTAATATGTGCATATCTGGGCTTCATACATAAAAAGAGGAAAAGGTTTTTGTTTTTATTTTGCCCCTAAGAATACATTTTACCCCTTTGGGAGTGGTATCATTTGATAAGGTTTGGCTGTGTCCCCACACAAATCTCATCTTGTAGCTCCTATAATTCCCACATATTGTGGCAGGGACCTGGTTTGAGATAATTGAATCATGGGCACAGGTCTTTCCCATGCTGTTCTCGTGGCAGTGAATAAGAGATCTGATGGTTTTAAATACAGGAGTTTCCCTGCACAACCTTTTTTTGCCTGCCGCCATCCATGTAAGACATGACTTGCTCCTCCTTGCCTTCTGCCATGATTCTGAGGCCTCCCCAGACACGTGCAACTGTGATACAATTAAACCTCTTTCTTTTATAAATTGCCCAGTCTTGGGTATGTCTTTATCAGCAGCATGAAAACAAACTAATGCATCGTCCCTGTTGAGGATATGTTTTAGATGAAATGTGGCATTGTGTGTAAGGTTATTTAGTAAAAAATAACAATTATAAAGTGTTTTTACCCACTAGTGTGTCATTTATGCTTTAGGAAGCCTATTTCTCCCCCTCTAATAGTTGGCAGCTTGAAGATCTAGATAGTTATTTGGCCAGATTCTGTGGTTCCTGCTAGGATGAAGAATGGAGGACTGAAACTCCTAGGGAAAACACTAATTGTCTTACCTCTTCTAACCCTCTGCC
The DNA here is from genome assembly GCF_009828535.3 of Hylobates moloch. Taxonomy (NCBI): domain Eukaryota; kingdom Metazoa; phylum Chordata; class Mammalia; order Primates; family Hylobatidae; genus Hylobates; species Hylobates moloch. The sequence continues at coordinate 128,104,973 of NW_026652277.1, read as the reverse complement.
TTCAATGGGAGGGTTAAAAGCTTTCCCTGTCTTTGCTCTGAGTTCATTTTATTTTATTTTATTTTATTTTTTTTTATTATACTTTAGGGTTTTAGGGTACATGTGCACAATGTGCAGGTTTGTTACATATGTATCCATGTGCCATGTTGATTTCCTGCACCCATTAACTCGTCATTTAGCATTAGGTGTATCTCCTAATGCTGTCCCTCCCCTCTATGCCCTCCCCACAACAGTCCCCAGAGTGTGATGTTCCCCTTCCTGTGTCCATGTGTTCTCATTGTTCAATTCCCACCTATGAGTGAGAACATGCGGTCTTTGGTTTTTTGTCCTTGCGATAGTTTACTGAGAATGATGTTTTCCAGTTTCATCCATGTCCCTACAAAGGACACGAACTCATCTTTTTTTATGGCTGCATAGTATTCCATGGTGTATATGTGCCAAAAAAAAAAAAAAAAAAAAAATGTTGTTGGACATTTGGGTTGGTTCCAAGTCTTTGCTATTGTGAATAGTGCCGCAATAAACATACATGTGCATGTGTCTTTATAGCAGCATGATTTATAGTCCTTTGGGTATATACCCAGTAATGGGATGGCTGGGTCAAATGGTATTTCTAGTTCGAGATCCCTGAGGAATCGCCACACTGACTTCCACAATGGTTGAACTAGTTGACAGTGCCACCAACAGTGTAAAAGTGTTCCTATTTCTCCACATCCTCTCCAGCACCTGTTGTTTCCTGATTTTTTAATGATGGCCATTCTAACTGGTGTGAGATGGTATCTCACTGTGGTTTT